>NC_086247.1:78854832-79213165 GCF_021018805.1 Prinia subflava
AACACAGACACAATGTCTTACAGAAGTTAGAAAATACAATGGAGAGAATGTGAAATTGCAGGTAGTTTAGGAAACAACTCTCTCCAGCCTCAATTGCGACTGACAGGAGGTGGCTGAGGATTAGAATGTGTAAGCTAGTAGTGATGGTCACAGGAGGTTTAGGCTCAAAATTACAAGGAAAAAGAAAGGAAGAAAGCCCCTGAAATAACAAGTTAATTTGGGGGGGTTTTTTTAAGGTTTTGGATTTTTTTTCTGGAAGTTTCCATCCGTTTTTTGAGATCAGATGAATGGCATAGAAAGATTTGACTTACCATCAAAAAATACCCTACCAAATAAGTCTCAATTATTGAGAATAAATGGAAATTCCTAGAAATGGAGAAATGCCATGAAATGTTATGATAAAAGGTATTTAAATATATTTGATACAATTAGGCCAAAATGAAGGAAAGGAATAAAAGCTTGAGCACTTAATAAAATAACCAAAGTAGTATCTGAATCAAAGTCATTATCTTTGAGATCTTGCAGAAGAGAGAGGTCTCAGGGGACCAAAGAAGGGCAAGCTCTTATTCATTCCACTATGAAAGGGAAGACTTGAGAAACCACTGACCAGTCACAGTACTTTTGGTAGTGCAAAGATACTGGGAGAAGTTATTAAACAGCCAATTTATAACCACTCTACAGGAAAATAAAAAGGTGATGAAAAACAGCCAACACAGCTGTCTCAAGAGTAAATCATGTCAAAACAATCTAATTTCCTCCTTTGACACAGTAACTTTCAGTATAATGGATAAGAAGGAAGTAGAAGATGAGATCGCTTTACTTTAATAAAGCTTTTTACACAGTGCCACATGAGACCTCATAGGGAAGCCAGAAAAATACAGCCCTATAGGCCCAGCCTGAACAAAAGATTTAAACAATATTGAGGATGTGTAATACATGCTAACATAAGAGATGAAATTACTGCACAACACAGTGTAAAAGCAAAAAATTAGGCCTTGGCCTTTCTGAGCTCAACCACTAAACCATTCTCTGTTTATGTCCTCCGATTTCAGTGTAGATGTTTGTTTGTTGCAGGTTTTGAACTTAGGCTGAACTGAATCTGTGGTTAGAAAATGCATTTTACCTGTAATTAAAAAGGAGGCTGAGATTAATTTTTTGAAGTATCATAAAAAATAATACCTAGATTTTTTGTGTTAATTGTTAAGCAAAATGACTCATTCATAACCTCAGTCAAGATTAGCAACAGACTCCATCCAGAATAAGGTAAATTCCAGTCTGAACTTGCCGTGCCACTAATGGGATCATAAAAGTCACAATTTGAAGGACCCAATGTGATGTGGCAACAGGTAATTGTGATCACCCCAGGGCCAAACATCAATGCAACTTCATAATGATAATCCAAAGGGGAAGATCCCTCCCTTGACACATGTAATATGCAGATCCTTCTGAAAAACTCTGAACACCTGCTTCCACCAGCCAGTTTAATGACCTATTACTTTAAAGGTTTTATAATTATTTTATAGCAGGAGAATAATTGATGCAAGCAGTGATCTAACATGTATACTGCCACAGCCCTCTGGGTTGTAATGTAAACTATTATTACAGCAATTGATAATAATAATTTTGATCAACAACCATATGGGGCAGAACTTAATAAGCCATAACCTATTTGAAAAAACAGGCCAACAAATGTACCTGATAAGTTGATAGTTACAGTTACTTAAGTCAAATATAATTAATTTAAGAAGAAAAAAACAAAGACTAGTGTTCTTGTGAACAGTCCAATAATCAGAGTTTAGTGTCATGAATAGAAGACAGCCAGGAGAAAGAGGAAGAAAACAGAATCAGAACATGTGAAGAATTACAAATATCAGACACAATAGAATGTGATATTCTATCCTTATCAATTAAATTCTGAAATCGAAAACTTCACACAAGACACTGATTTTCCTGACATCTAACAAAATTTCAGTTCTGCCCAATCCCCTGACACTTTTATTATTTGTAGTTATATATTTTATTATATATTGGTTTTCTACTTTGAAATAGAGTTGTGCTGTTAATACAAAGCCTACGTGTTCAAAAGGGAAATACCTTGGTTAGAAGAAGAGGACTCTTAACCATACAAACAGTATGTATGCCTATTTGTATACATTTATACATATAAGCTACCTAAACAACCTGGATGCAGGAATTGAAAAGACAGTAAGTAAGTTTGCATATGATACAAAATTGGGAGGAGCTGTTGACTCCCTCCAAGTCAGGGAGGGTCTGCAGAGACATCTCAATAAATTAGACACAAGGCAAATCAACAACCATATGAGGTCTAACAAGGGAGAATTCCTGATTCTGCACCTGGCATGGGACAACCCTGGATGTACAGATAGACTGGAGAATGAGAAGCTGGAAAGCAGTGTAATGGAAAAGGACCTGGAGGTCCTGGTCAGTCACAAGTTGAACTTGTGTCAGCAGTGCCCTGGCAGCCAGAAGGGCCAACCCTGTCCTGGGGGCATCAGGCACAGCATGGCCAGGTGGGCAAGGGAGGGGATTGTCCTGCTCTGCTCTGAGCTGGGGCAGCCTCACCTCCAGTGCTGGGGGCAGGTTTGGGTGTTGCAATATAAAAAAGACAATAATTAAGCTCTCAGAGAGTGTCCAAAGGAGGTGAGCGGAGATGGTGAAGGGCCTTGAGGGGCAGCTGTATGAGAAGCAGCTGAGGTCATTTGGTCTGTTCAGCCTGGAGGAGACTGAAGGGAGACCTCATGGGAGTCTACAGCTTCTTATGAGGGGAAGTGGAGGGGCAGGCACTGATATTTATTCTTTGTGGTTACAGCGACAGGACCCAAGGGAGTAGCCTGAAACTCTGTTAGGGGAAATTTAGGTTGGATTTTAGAAAAATGGTTCTTCACCTAAAAGAACCAACCACCTAGGTGGTTGGGCACTGGAACAGGGTCCCCAGGGAAGCAGTCACAGCACTAAGCCTTGTAGATTTCAAGACTCAAGCATTTAAAGAATGGTCTCAGGCACATGGTGTGATTCTTGTGAAGGGCCAGGAGTTCCACTTTGATAACCCTAGTGAGTCTCTTCCAACTCAAAATATTCTGTTATGCTGTGATTCTGTGGCACCTGCATGTGCACATACACATGTACATATAAATATTGTGTAAATATATGCATATTTACACAGACATCTGCACATACATACGTGTATAGACCTCGCAATCCTAAGTTTTAGGCTAAATTGAGTAACTTAGGTTATCAAAGAAAGGACAGGACTAGAATCCAGTGCTGGAAAAAAAAACTAATACTGTGATTCAAGCACTGTTTTTATAAGAAAGTTTTGAAGTTAAATTCTGTAGACAACCTTTTGTTAGAAGATGTACTTGACTGGTTGTTATAACTTGTAGAACTTCACAAGTTATAAAGAAAAGTACTGGAGCAGGTGAGGAAGGGAAACGTCAAATGATATCACAGTTAATCACATGCATAAAACAAATCAGTAAAAGACATGAAAAAAGGTATAGGATAACAGCTGTGTCTTCACAAGCACTGAAGAAAAAACAGAGTAGAACCACTCATACAGTCCTTGAAGAAAACACAGCCACTCCATACCTCTCTGTTCTCTAAAATCATGCTGCTCTCCAGTATTTTTCAGTACAATAAAAGAAGTTCAACAGCCTAGATAAAAAAAAAAAATCCAAAACACTAAATAAACCAACCAACCAAACAAAAAACCCACCACTATAAGATGAGTGCACAACAGGTCCTATTCAGCTAACAGATATTTGAAATTCACTCAGGCTGTGTGAACATACTGATGTGAGATCCTTGCAAAGGCTTGGGATGGACTCAGTTCAAATCACTGTTTTATGAATGATTCAGACAACAGAGTGCAAAATGCTCTTTGACATTTGGCAGATACCACATAACTCGGAAGAGTAAACACTTTCAAAGACGGATCTGAATCAGCTTGTCAAAACCACTCTTGACTCCAATTTAGTAAGATCAAGTTAACTAAAAAGAAAAGCAATGTAATATAAAGTAAAATAACATTGAGAGACACAAACATAGAAAATACCTGTCCATAGATTTAAAGGACTGTAAATCACGTCAATAATTCAATATTATAACAAAGGAAAAAAAAAACAAGAGGGCAAATATAAAGCTGAGTTACAGGATGTACTTCATCTTATAAGTAATGAAGTTATTCCCCTCTTGTAAGTTTTGCTAACATCACATTCTCTTTAGTATATAGCATTATCTTTTATGAAAAACACATAAAAGACTAGTTGAAGAGACAAACAGCGTAGGAGAATGACAAAACAGGAAATGCTGTGAGATACAAAAAGTAACTGGTTTTGTTTGCTTTTATTAAAAAAAAAAAAGAAAAAAAAGAAAAAATAGAAGAATTAATATATACATATCTTCCAAAATGTATTGATGATTGTAGCAGAACTGCTCTGAGTCAATTAGAGCTTTGAAGTATAGCTGTTGAATTTTTTTCCTCGGTCCAGTTACCCGCTAGTGAGCCAACAATGAAGAGAATGTGCTCCAATGACTTTTAGAAAGAAATAGTTCTGACTGGTCCTCAGCGTATCACAAGAATATAAAAAATAATTTTGCAGATTCTGCAATAAGAAAGACAGAAGTATTAGGAAGCTGATACTGAAGAGACAGGCACCAGAACAGACTTGGATGGTAAACTTTACACGCATGGAAGCAGTATGTTGTTTCCGTCTTTTCCGGTTCTGTGTGTCTATAGTTTTTAAAGGCTATAGAACTAAGCAGCAGACCTGTTTTTTATCATAATTTAATAATATTCAAAACACCCGGAAGAATACGATTGACAGATTTCTGACACATGAACTAAGATTTTTTGAAGCAGCAATTCTGTGGTTAAGATGGTGTTAAGAGCCTGATAACAAGGGAAAGTCTTCAAAAACTGCTTTATCATTGTGTCTGCTTATCATAATCACTCTTGAACCTGAAAACAGTGTGGGATGGACTATAAATAGTCCGCCTTGAGGTGCGTAAAAAGGAAGGTGAAACTGGTGCAAACCGTGGAGGGGAAAGTGAGGGGCAGAATCCCTGACCTTCACCTTCCCGCCACCCCCTGTCACCCGCTGTGAGATATCATGAGGCTCCTGGGGGGCAACACCTCCTGCTTGGGGAGAGGCCTGGATCCTGCATCCCTGGTCCAAAGTGAGTTGTGGAATCCCCACCCCTCTCTTGTGTCCCAGTGAGAGCACCGCGAGTGGGGCGAGGTTTGGCTGCAGGCACCGGGCTCTGCACCTGCATCCCAGAGGATGTCTGCTGCATCCCAGAGGATGGCTGCTGCATCCCAGAGGATGGCTGCTGCATCCCGGAGGATGGCTGCTGCATCCCAGAGGATGGCTGCTGCATCCCGGAGGATGGCTGCTGCATCCAGGAGGATGGCTGCTGCATCCCAGAGGATGGCTGCGGCATCTCAGAGGATGGCTGCTGCATCCTGGAGGACGGCTGCTGCATCCCAGCCAAACTGCTCCCCACATCAGAGGAGGCAGGTGAGATACTTCAAACTGAAAAAAAAAGAAAAAAAAAAAAAAAAAAAGAAAAAAAAGAAAAAAAAAAAAAAAGCAGCAGAAAACTGCTTCTCTCACTCCCGCCCTGTCTCAGCAGCAGGAAAGGTAGCACAGAGTGGTGGTGACCTATCCTATGCTTTTGAAGTAACCTTAGCTCTTTCTAACTTTTCTCTACTTGTCCCTGTCTTTTTCTTTGCCTCATTTACTATCAAATAAAAACATATCAAGTTTTTGGCATCAACATTTAATTTCATTTTGTTTTTCTCTCTTTTTGGGGGGAGAGTATTTAGAACCTTTCAAAGGTCTTTCTGTTTTATTCACAGAGAGTTAGTTCCCTTTAATACTCTGTGATTAAACCAGATAGCAACAGATGCCATGTACTTTAATTGTGTTCAAAATATTTTCTGTTTAGAACAAAATTGTGTCAATAGGTTTAAGTACAAAAGGCCATAATTCTCTTCATGTATTATCATTTATTATCATTTTGCATACATCTGTGCTTGTCTGAAAGACTGTGCATGGGGCAAACATATTCCCCAGAGACCTGTAAATTCTGGTGTGAGGGAAGTCTGAATGGGAATGCACAGGCCTTTAAGTACCAGAAGAAGCAACAGAGAAAAAAAGGGCATGTATTTAGAATCAGGACATGGCTGGTGAGCACTCTCACAGGTATGTTTGCAACAAGACTACAGTACAGATGATTTTCAGTAGAAGATCTACACTATTACAGAAGATGGATGGAAATCTTGCAAGTGTGATTCTTCTTCTCATAATTTCCAAAAAAAAAAAACAAAAACCCAAACTTTAATCACAAGGAATGGAAAATAAGGCAATGGGCACCAACCTTGCCTTAAGATTTATAGGGAGTGAAGTAGGGGAGAGAAGGCCTTGGGAATGAAATATCAGGCCATACAAAATGTTGACTCATTAAAAGTAGATAACATTTAGCCAAAAATCAGTTCATTGTCACCAGTCAAGAAGAAACTAAGAGATTACTCAACAGCTGGCAAACTTATCTACTGCATCACAAGTAATAGTAACCTAACTGATTGAATATATACCTCTTGGTACTAGGACAAAAGAATGAATTAGTAGAACACATGAGGGTGGGAATGACTGAAAACTTTTCTTTAAAGCAAAATGTCTGCTCCAAAAGTTCTTGCTTTGAGTTTTGTTACATTTAATTCTTACACAACTTCTGGAATTCTAATTCAGGATGAAGTCAGAATGAATCATAGACTAATAGAATAATAACCTGTGTTGGAAGGGGACATCTAGTTCCAAACCTCCTGAGCTGCGTGCAGCATTTGAGGTCGGGTCTCACCAGAGCAGAGGCGCAGAATCCCCTCCCTTGCCCTTCTTGCCATGCTGCTTTGGATGCAGCCCAGATCATGTGTGGTTTCTGAGCTGCAAATGCACCTTGCTGGGTCACGTCCAGTCTCTCATCCACCAGCACCCCCAAATCCTTCTTGGCAGGTCTGTTCTCAATCTGTTCATCCCCCAGCCCATGTTGATTCTGGGGATTGTCTTGACTAAGGTGCTGCACCTTGCACTTAAACTTGTTAAATTTTATGAGGTTTCCCAGGGCACACTTTTCAGGTTCACCCAGGTCCCCCTGGATAGCAGTAATGTCAACAGCACCACTCAGCTTGGTGTCATCTGCAAATTTGCTGACAGTGCACTTGATCCCTTTTCTATGTCATTGGTGAAGATATGAATCAATACTACCCCTAACATTGATCCCTGAGGATCAATGTTGGCACATTGTCACAGTTGGCATCTGGACATAGAGCCATTGACCACCACCTTCTGGATGTAACCATCCAACCAAGTCCATATCTACCAGTCTACCCATCAAATCCATCTCTCTCCAATTTACAGAAAAGGATGTTGTGGGGACCATGCTAAATTAATTACAGAAATCTAGACAAATTAGATCTCCATCACAGGAGACCACTAAGTTGGTCAGTCAAGACTTGCCCTCAGTGAAGCCATTCTGGCTGTCTCAAACCACCTCCCTGTGCCTTGGGATAGTATCTGTTTCATTATCTTCCCAGGCACAGAAGCAAAACGGACAGGTTTGTAGTTCCCTCCCTTCTACCCTTTTTAAAGATGGATGCAATGTTTCCCTTCTTCCAGTCACCTGAGACTTTACCTGACTGCCATGACTTTTCAAAAACCACGGACAGTGGCTTGACATGTACATCAGCCAGTTCCTTCAGGACACTGGGATGCACCTCTTTAGGGCCTGTGGAGGTATGTACAATCAGATTGTCCAGTGGTCAGGAACCTGATATTCACTTACAGTGACATTCACTTACATTCTGCTCCCCTGTCCTTGTCTCTTGTCCCCTCACTCAAGAGATATGAAGAGCCTTCCACTGAAGACTGAAGCAAAAAAAGTTGTTGAATATCTCAGCCTTTTCATCTGTACCAGTTTGACAGCCTTGTTTATTGTGGGGGTACACCTTCTCTGACCTTCCTTTTCTACCTGACATACCTGTAGAAGCCTTCCTTTTTAATAACTTTTTCCCTTGCCAGGTTCAGCTCAAGCTTTGTTTTTCCCTTCCTTGCCTCACTGCTACGAAACCAGACTGCATCCCTATATTCTCCCCAGCGTACCTTTTCTTCACTACCTGTGCATTTGCTTCTTGCCCTTTAGTTAGACCAGCAGGTGCCAGTTCAGACATGATGGTCTCTTGACTTCCTTGCCTAATTTCTTATGTCTGGGGATCATAGCTTTTGCATTCTGTGGACAACTTCCTTAAAAATCTGCCCGCTCTGCTCTGTTCCTTTGCCCCTGATGGCAGCTTCCCAGGGTGTCCTATTGACTATCTCCTTGAAAAGCTGGAAGTTTGCTTTTCTATAGTTCAGTGGCCTGACTTTACTCTTCATCTGACCCGTGTCCCTCATGACTGTGAACTCCACCAGCACAGGATGTTTTAGCCCAGGCTGCTTCCAGTCTTAATGTCCCCAGTTAGCTCACCTGTGTTGGTCACCGTGACATCCAGTACTGCCTCCCCTGTGGTAGGTATGTCTATTTATTATCTACATGCAAATGAAGTTATCCTACATGCACTCCAAGAGTCTCATCATGCTACTTTCCCAGCAGGTGTCAAGGTTGGAATAGTAGATCAGAAGGAAGCAGAAAATGAACACAAAAATGTAGTTTTTCTGCTTATGCTTGAGTAAACAGATTTTAAATAGTAAATTAATTAAAATAATTTGTGTGGAGTTTTTGCTTATATTAAGTTCAGGTTTTTGCTGTTGTATAATTACATAATGTAATTTTTCTTTGTTTGTGAGTGTATTCTAGAGGCCTTTAGAGTTGTGTGGAAAGATTGTTAGAGAAACTTGATTTTTTGAGTAATAATCCAAAAACAGCATAATAGTTTAGTAAATAAAATTTGCTGCCACTTCAACTAGAAAACATAGTTTTTGGGAAATTACCATTTTTTACCTCAAACATATTATTTACTAAGTTTAGGTTATCCAACATGTGAAATTAAATTATTTCACTAAAGAGAACTTTGGAATATTATCTTCTTCAGCAGCAGGATTTTAATTTTCTTTAAATAAGCCAGGAATTTTTTTTTTCCCAGTAATTACTGTTTTTACAATGTATAACATACCATAGGTGTTTGCATAAAGTCCATATCAGAAATCATTTATTATCTAAGTCTCATAATTGCCCACAGGAATTTGAAAAGAAAATTTTCTTTTTGCAAACAATGCTCAGGTAATTTTATACCATATATATCTGGCCCTTCACTTTCAGTGAGTTTCCTAACTTTGGCTTACCAATCAGTAACTCTGCCTTGGCAAATATATTTTTTCCTCTTCAAAACATTGACTGAGGAGACCGTATAATAACTCTGCTCTGTATCAAAAAACTCATTGTAAATTAATTTGGAGTGCTAAAGTTACCAATCAGTAACTCTGCCTTGGCAAATATATTTTTCCTCTTCAAAACTGACTGAAGAGACCCTACAATAACTCAGCTCTGTATCTAAAAACTCATTGCAAATTAATTTGGAGTGCTGAAGTTTTATCTTGAATCTGGTCTTAGCATTCTGCATAGTGTGATGAATACTCATCTTCAATGTGCAGCCTATACAGCAATTTTTTTCTGTGGGATAATATTTCTCTTGGACAATGAGGTGAGATGATTAAAATGAGTCCTAGCGGCTAAGAGGAGCACGAAATGCAAGACTATTAAGTCAGTACTGCCATTTTGTTTGCAGGCCATGCCCCTAAGTCAATTGGAATATGTGTGAAATAAAGGCATTAAACATAATTTATATTCAGTGGTGTAAAGCTGTGGAAATATAATGTGTGGCTCCAAGCTTTGCCTTTATCATCTATTAAAATGGGCTTTGCTAAGTAACATTGAAAATTACTCTATTCTTTTGGCTCCAGCTTGATTTGGATAAAAGCAAGTCTTTTTTCACATTCCTTCTCACAGCATGCAATCTGCTGCCTGCCTGAAACTCTTATCTGCATTTACTCAGTGTTTGCATTTTATTTCAAAAGCCCCATGACTTTGTTCTGGTCCTCCATAAGGAAAATAGTATGCACCTCTCTTTCTGCAACACTTTAACAAGCAATAGTTTCCTAGTTGTGTAAGTACTTCATTTTGCTTAGGATCTAGGACAAATTTCAGCCCCTTTAATGTCTTAATTCTCATGGGAGGGGATACATAATATATTTAAAACAGGGATAAAAGTTCCATAAGATAGGACTGCAAAATTCTTTACAAGATACAGTAGAATTCTTCTTAAATTGTTCATAAAATATCTTCATAAATTGTTTCTCAGTAAAAGCACTGAGATTTTTAGTAAATGAAAAGAAAAATTGCAAAGCATGAAAGAACATGCAATTTTAAAATTCTATAAAGCAAAAAGCAATTTGTAACTTTGAACAAATTCTTTAAGGAGATATAAAAAATCTTATTGCCACTTGTCTTCCTAAAATGCAAAGGATTTTAGATGCATAAAAATGAAGAATCTTGGGAATCTTAAGAATGATGTTAAGGAGGTATTTTTAAAACTGTTACTTAACTAAGACAAATATGGTTGTCTTTATATAAATAACTAGTGTTATATAGAATTCAGAGTTCTTTAAATCTGACAGAAACACCAATTTCCCTTAATTCATACAATATATTCTTTTTCTATGGAGGCAATTAGCCCATTTCAATATTTTTGTTTTGTAGATTTACAATAAAGAAGAGATTAGGCTTGTTTAGAGACATGAACTACGGTAGTATATGAATGTATTTTTATTTGTGCCACTATAGTTGTGTGCCAGCTGAACTTGGAAAAGAGGGAGAGGTCCAAAAGAACAACCCAGTTACATAAGAAAGTAGTGATGATGGGACCAGATACTTGAAATCGATCAGCAAGTCTCTTATCAACAATTCAGTACAGTTTTTCATAGGTATATTGATCTCTGCTCCTGGTGAGCCACAGCTGAAGCCTGTTTTTCCTGTATTTCTCTCTTAAGCCATTTTTCCCTGTTGCATAATAGTGAAGATGAAGCTGCATCATTTTGAAAAGTTCAGGATAATTTCTAAAGATATGTTTGTCAACTCAATTAACAGTTTTGAGATCCCCATCTATTATGGACTGTGCTTGACAGAGTGTTTTGTTTCTCTGTTCTTTCTGTCTTGCAAAAAGCAAATTTATATACTTGACAGATTTAAATAAGTACAATAGATGGGAAAAATGCAATTTTTTCTGGTTTTGAGATACATGTTAATTTTACAATCGTAATTGAATATAGTGGCCTTTGTATAAAAATAGCGTATGTGGAGGGAACAGTTTATTTTATTTGATTTTTGTTTCATCAAGTTATCCCTGCTTTCTACATATACAGAAGAACAAAATACACTGAAGTTCTATTCCCTATGCTCACATACATGGATATTTACCTGTGCAATACTGCAATGACCAACCAGTCCCACAAAACAAACTGATGAGGTTGCTAACAGTTCACACTCCGTGTTTCCTGCCTGTAAAAGTCTGCCTACTCTCTTTTTGCAAGGCCTGGAATCTTTTGCATTTCTGAAGATAATCAGTCAAGAACATTTAAATTTTTTAAGAAAGAAACAAAATAAAATAAAGTTGCATTAGGAAAAAATTCTCAACTATTAATCTTAAACTCTTAGTACCATTAAAAAATATTACTGTTTTAGCTGTTTGGAAACCACTATTTTCTTACCCACATAAAAGTTGTGATTTTGTGATGTTACTACACATTTCACTTTTTCCTTTGTTTTTTCCATAGAATCATTAGCTACAAAATAACTTAGGTTGAAAGAAATCTCTGGAGGTCGTCTTGTCCAAATTCTTGCTCCAAATGAGCCAATTTACATGGTGTAAATTAAGGATTTATCCTGTCAAGTTTTGAATATATTCACAGACAGACATTCTGCAAGCTCTCTAGGAAGCCAATTTAACCACTCTCATAATGAAAATAGATTTCCTTTTATATATTTAGACTTTCCCATATCATAAACTGTGTCCACTGTGTCTCATTCTCATGTTGGTGGAGGGTTAAAAAATATAATTTCTGTATAAGTTAACCATGGGGTTAAGTTGAGGTATGTGTAGGGGGAGAAAGGTAGAGAACGTACAACTGGAACTTGATGCAGCTCAGCTTTGGAACAAGCGTCAGCTTCTGCAACCAGCTCCATGCTATTGTAATGACCGAATCAAGTGTGACTGCAACTCAGGGGATAATTGAGAAGCATTGTTTTAACCAAATCAAGTGTGGATCAGGGTAGAAGCATAGGTATGATTTAAGATAGTAACTAAGGAATAGGATAATCAGTGTCTAGGGGTGGAGGTTAGTTAACATGTGTATAATTTCAACTATAAAAATCACAAATTGACTCTGTATTTTTCGGGCACAAGATTTGGGCACTGTATGCCCCTGTGTCCCCGCACGCTTGAATAAAGAACCGCATGTGATCGCCTTTGTGTGGTTATATGTTTTCCTACGCTAACAATTCTAGGAGAGCCTGGCTCTCTGTATGCTTCCACTCGTTTGCTAAAGGTATTTATGAGACCTCCCTTTCAGCCTTGCTTGCTGAGACCAAATTCATCTGTTAGCCCCTCCTCATATATCATATGTCATATGTCATATGTCAAATGTCAAGTGCTCTAATTTCCTTAGTAAACCTTTGCTGGTTTGGCTCCAGCACATCAGTGTCTTTTTCATGGTGAGGAGACCAATACTGGGTATAGTACTCCAGATGTAGTGTCACAAATGTCAAAGGGAGGCAGACAATAAATCACTTCTCTGGACCTGCTGGCAAGACTCCTCCTAACACAGCCCAAGGTGCTGCTGCCCTTCTTTGCTGCAAGGGCAGCTCATATTGATTTGCTGCCTGCCAGGACTCCTCTTTCTACCAAACTGTTTTCTGCTCACTTGATATCCAGCCAGTACTGGGTGTTTTTTGGTTATTATGGCCATGATGCAGGACTCAGTGTTTACCATTTTAACACTTTGTCAAATTTCTGTTACATCATGTCTTCTGTTTAAGCCCTTTTGCACAACCGTCCAACTCTCTGGACCCTTTTTTCCAATTTGGCATCATGTACAATCCCCCTCTACAATCCTGTAGAGGGAGTGTTCTACCTAGTCAACAAGTATTTTTTTTTCCCAATTAAATCCCAGTGCACTCTTAAACTCATGACCATTTATTTGATCCAAGCCCCATTGCACTTTACCTCCAGTCCTGTCATGCAGCTTTCTCAAGACAGTAGTCGGTGACTGCAGAGGCTGCCACTGCATTGAGTCTCCATCAGGAACTCGGCTCTGTTTCCTCACGTGGGCAGCAAGTGCTACTTTAGCTCTTCCAATGTGTCTTGTGTGGTTCTGTCTACTGTTTCAGGATGATGTGGACCTCTTTTATGGTCTGTACCTGTATCATATGTATCCTGGAGGAAATGTTTAAGATAAACTATGAAATCTCAGCAGACGGTAATATTTAAAAAGACAAATTGAACCCAGAAATGTCAGGAGCAGATGAGTTTAGAGACCTTGAGTACACATGGGCAATCCAACCTGTCAAAACTTAAATTTACTTGTATTACCTTCAAACTGAATGACACATGGTCTTCAGCATTATTTTTAGAACTATAATTGAGATATAGATTTTTAAACTTCTCTTTCAACTGCTTTGAATGAAGTTGCACAAGTTACAACAAAATGTCATTGAAACAGCAATTAAATTAATATGTTAAAGAATAGATTACCCATATATATAAACTATTTTACATTTGCAAAAAAAAATAAGAAAAAAGAAAGATCTAATTATTAAGCTCCTAAATTGATGTCATAATTTACTCCTTGTTTTCCAGGAAATTCATTACAAAGTTAAAACTGATCTTAATCTTCTGCTTAAATAGCAGAAAAGTCCTGCTCCTTTTGACTGAAATTAGGTTGGCATTATTGCAGCAGACAAGTACTTGTCCCAGGCAGCTTTCTGAGGGTAAGAAAACACCCTCATTAACAGACACTTCTATCAGTCACGCTGCCACTGCAAACAGCCTTGCACCAATTTTTTGACAGAAGTTTGAATTTCCCCAGAATAGCAACATGCTACTAATACAGTGAGCATAGCAACATCTCCTTGGAATCGGTGTGAATAAAATGGGTTTTGAATCTCAGTCCTGCAGACTATTGTTGGTATAACCCTAATGAGTACCTCTTCCAGGGAAAATGAAAGCCTTGTCCCTTAGGCAGGCAGAAAGGAGAAAGATTTATCAATTGTCATTCTGCTCCCAAAATTCATATTTCTTTCATATGACTTTTTTCTTCTGATTTCAAAATCCAGTTTTGTCTAGTCTTTTGAGATCACAGGATCAATTATGACTACAGAGGCTAGAAATGAAAGATCTAAACCATTTAGAGCACATTGATTTAATCATAGTAATAAAGCCAAATGGTTCCCAACTCTTGAGAGGAGTTCTAGGGTAAGTAAAGTAGGAATCTAGGCATGACATGTATCCACAGTCCTGCTGCAAACTGTAGATAACACTTTTGCTTCTGCTGACACTTCCAAGTAATAGATTAGTTCCAAGCAGTTCAGACTTCCCTTTCTTAGCTTTCTTTCTGCCTTCATTAATTATTTCCCCAGCAACTTTTCAGACTGCTTACTAAAAGCTGACTGCTACAGCTTTCACGTAGGTTTTCCTGACATGTGATGGAATACTCCATAGCTTCTAAAAACCATGAAAAAGTTGCTCATTTGGGACTCAGGAAGTGGAGGAAAGAAAGAGAAACAGTGAAAAAGTGGGCTGAATATACTGCTCATTCTGTCATTTCCCTATGGGCTGGATTTGGAGAGTAATTTTGACTTTGTAGTCCCATTCTGAAATAGAAACTTTTCCCACTGGACTAGATGAGATTTGTTTTTAAATGTTGGGATGCCTGTTTTTATGAAAAGATACATTAGACTCCCTTATACAACGTAAAGTTTATTAAAAGAGTCTATTAAGAGACCGGTGGAGGTGTAAGTGAGGATTTTTAAGAATGCAATGAGATTGACTCATCTGTGTGAGAAGAATAAAGGAGAATGAACTATGGGACTGATACAACCTTTCTTTCTTTTTTTGGGGAAAAAGATGCCTTCTTTGAAGGTAGTTCAGTACTTCTTTCCTTTAAAAAAATAAGTATTATTCTTTCGTTTGGTTTCCTTGACAGTAAGTAAAAGAAAATGTTGTCTCTTTGCCAGAGTTGTTTGAAGAATTCTATATTTCTATTTATTTTTTCCACTGGAGAAAAAGAAAAAACAACCAAACTTTGTTAGCATACATATATTTGTCATGGACACCTATGACAATATTTTAAGGAAAATTGTAGGGGAAGTGCCCTACAATTATGGTTTTGCCCTTGTCCACTCAGACAGCAATTCCCTGGCTGAACAATGATGGCTCTGGCCAGTTTCTGCTGAGATGATCCCATTGACTAATTTGAGACAAGGAGATTTACTCAGCTGCACCCCAGAGCATTTCACTAATTACTGCAAAAGCCAGGAAATAGCTGCAAGAGGCAGAAAATTTAAAGAATCCAGGTGATTATCTCTGTTGTGCACTTGGCCAGTTCACAGTGACTATCCATGTGCTTCCATGTATTGATTGAAATCTGAGATGACAAATCTGGTTGCTCCAGAAAGTCTCTGAGACAATTCTTATTGC
This sequence comes from Prinia subflava, assembly GCF_021018805.1. Taxonomy (NCBI): domain Eukaryota; kingdom Metazoa; phylum Chordata; class Aves; order Passeriformes; family Cisticolidae; genus Prinia; species Prinia subflava. The sequence goes on from NC_086247.1 coordinate 78,870,599, forward strand.
AGAATAGATTTAAGTTTAGCTAGATAAAGTCATTCCAAATAAACTTTAGAAATTATTCCTGCAGATGCAGAAATGGTCACCTAGGATGGCCTTTTGAGCAGACTTAAGGCATGAGGTGTTTGTACAGATTTTAGCAATAGAACATACATTGTCTCATTGGACCATGAGACACAAAACTGAATGTAAGAATTCAGCAAAATGTGTTTTGGGAAGCTTTTTGTCATCCAGGTGAAAACCTCACTGCAAAGTTCCTTACAATGGAAACTTCTGCCACCACCCAGAGAGGAACTGATCACATATTAAGATTTGGGAGATCTGATTCACCATATAGGCCTGGTCTGGTTTAAAAAAATTCTAGTAAGTAAGAAGTTTCAAACTCTTCAGTTTTCAGTTCTCTCATTGACAATCTGTACAGCGTGATCCAGTAAAGTGACAGCAAGAGCAGTTGCTCTCTAAGAAAAAGAGAGAAAGGAGCCAAGGGTGACAGCAAGATGGAGAGAAGCAGGTGCCTCATCAGGAACAGCCCCATCCCACAGCACATGGATGAGACAAAAAGAGCACACTGATGCTGATAGTCAGATTCAGGCAAATACCCAGAATGCCAGGCAAATCCTTATCAACGAGTTGTTCACCAATCCAGACATTATCAATTTAAACAAAAACAATAGCCTCTGATGTTTGTGGAGGGATTTTTTTTAAGATACAGTTTCAGAGACCTTCTTAAACTTAAAAGGGACTAGAAAACCCCTTTTGCAAAAAGAAAAAAAAAAAGGCCCAAGCCTAGCATCTCTACATGAAGCATGATCATTCCACTTCAATTTTCATTATGTTGTATTGGTGATTTTTAAAAAATCTTATTTATTTGTTTTAAATATTGTTTATGTATTATACAATACTTTCCTATTTCAAGGTAAGTGGTAGAAAGTAAAACGATAATAGTGCTCTAAAGACACAGTATGGAAAAGGTAGAGTAGTAGTGAGAGAGAAACAAATGTTCATATTGTACAATAATGCTTCTCTAAGCTTTTTCATGTTTTGGCATTCTGCCATTGACTATTCAAAACTGGCAAAACAAACGGATTTCAGTTTTTAATAGCCATTTTGTAATTGAATCCAAGGCTGCTTCCCCTCTAAATAGTGAATGTAAAAAAACTCCTTCCTTCCTTCCTTCCTTCCTTCCTTCCTTCCTTCCTTCCTTCCTTCCTTCCTTCCTTCCTTCCTTCCTTCCTTCCTTCCTTCCTTCCTTCCTTCCTTCCTTCCTTCCTTCCTTCCTTCCTTCCTTCCTTCCTTCCTTCCTTCCTTCCTTCCGCACCTTCCTTCCGCACCTTCCTTCCGCACCTTCCTTCCGCACCTTCCGCACCTTCCTTCCGCACCTTCCTTCCGCACCTTCCTTCCTTTCCCCCTCCCTCCCAGGGGCCATCATGCCCCACATATACATGACTAATATCTAACAGGTTTGTGTATTTATTACAATGGTTTATAACTAATTTGCTTGGCATATTTTTTTATCACTACCACCGGAAGATTAATTGGGTTGATAAAGGTGATTAAATTAAACCAATATAGAAATGAAATCACATAAATCTCTCTGATTTCAAAAGTCTCTGTGGATACCATGTTTTTGCAGTCTTTTATCTTTGCCATTTGAGCCATACCCGTAACTACTCAGAAATCTGCACTGCACTTTTCTTGGGTCTGCTACACACATCTTTTACTGCAGATGAACCTCAGCAATTGCTACTGCAAAGACCAGCCTTGTGTCCTTGATAAACTTCAGACTGGGCAATTATAACCACTGACTGCCCAGTTTAGTGTCATGGAATGAAAAACAAAACTTCAGAACTACTGATAGTACCTTTTTTAATAGGTTTTTTAATTCTGCTCACTTGACACATTTCTCCCAAAGAAATAAAGAATATAAACCGAGTAAATTTTGTGATATTTCTTCCTTTAGATGCTCTAGGTTTCTCTCAACATTTTACCAAGGAAAGTCACAACAAGCTTAACATGAAGGTGACCTCAGATACTTATTACTGCTAAGAGCCTGAGAATACCCTTTAGATGCTGAGGGTTTTTTGAGGTCTAACCCAAAGTACTGCTTATTCCACTGGGACAATTTAGTTCAGGTTTAAATTACTTTTCAATTTGGGTTTCTCATGTCATCTTTGCTAGTAGTAACTTTATCTGGCATCTTATTTAAACAAAGAACTGGAAGAAAGGAGCTTACAAAATTAAAAATCACATTGCCCTTTATGCCCTTCCCTGTGTATTTTCTTCCCAATTTCCTTTGCAGTTTTTCAGAAACCACAATATTGTTGTTAAACAGGCCTGTTTTTGAGCTCACAGTGCAGGTGGTGAAACACTGCAAGGGCTTTGACTTTTAGTGCTTTTTGAGGATAACCAAAGGTAACACCACTGTGTCAGCATAAGTTAATTGCGCCATCTCTGTGACACTGGATGTGATGCAAACGGCAATTGTTGGAAAGGAAATAGTACAACCACAAAACAGATTTTTCTCAGTACCACATTATGCTTTAGGTTCTTGCCAGGTTATTTGGTATTTACTGAGGAACAGATTATTATTTTCAGAATCTTTGAAGTACATTTAACACACCTTGACAACTTACTGTGAGACAATTTAGTTGTCTGAAGCTAATTTGTCGGTATCAGATCCAAGTGTAAGGATGAGACATTTTTCTATATAACTCTTGCTATGATGGCTTAAAATAAGGGAAAAAAACGTTGCATTTGTTTTACTTAAATGATATTTGAAACATATCTTCAAATCTGACACTTGAGTCAGAAAATTAAACAACAGTTTTAATCTTTTCTTCTAACATGATTATGCTATTTTAAATACTGGTAGGTGCTTTTATCAAGCATTGGCCAAAAAAGTACGTTGGTTTAAGTTTCTGTGACAGAAAAAAAATATGAAAGGGGAAAAAATCAATAAATTAAATTTTTTAAAAATAATTTATCTGGAAGTTAGCACTATTCTTCTCAAACAACACCAAAAAAACCCAGTAGAGATAACATCTAGTAGCTTTTCAAAGGAGATATCCAGTCCACTGATATTTAATCACTTTAAAACCAGATTTTTTTTGGTTTTGATTTGTTTTAATTCTATTTTGATGTAACCTGTCACAAAAGCAGACGTTGAGGTGTGTCTTGCCAGCATATGCAAAACCACATTTTAGGAGTGCCCTGAGAATTCCATAGCAATTTTAGTCTGTCCTATCAGGTATCATCTTCCTGATTTGAGCCTTTTATAAAATTTCCTGCTTAGTAAGTTCCAGACATTTTGTATCTTGTAAAAATTGATGAGAAGATATCCCCACATTTTCAATTAATACTAATCCCTTTGGATTCTTTATTTTCTCATTTTATTGTTCCATAAGTATCTGAATTTTACTCAACCTCTCACTTCCCTAGTTTTTATTGACATTTAGGGCAAATAGTGATAGTAGAAAAAAAGTGATGCTACATCCAGTCTCAAACCTTTCAAATAATCCTTCTTTTGTGCCCTTTTTCACCAGGAATTATGTCTTGATGCTGTAGCATGAAAACTGCACAACCTTTTTGATATAGAAGGCTGAAGGTTGCACAAAGGTTGTGCTCTGAATTCAGTGCTCCAGAAGCTCAAGAGAGATCAGGACAGCAAAAGAGATTGTCTCAATAGTGGTGATAGATGGTGTTGGGTTACTTGATGTTGGGAACAGTGTACAACACCACTGCCTCTAATGGAAGTTAAGAAAAGAAGTAAAGCATAAAAAATGTAAAATAATTAAAATACTAATTATTCCTAAAGAAAAAGTATGCTACTTAATCTGTAAATGATGGATATTTATTAAAAAAAAAGATAATTTTCAAGTGACTACAGATTGGAAAATAAACTTATGTTATCCATGTGTTAACATGAGCATTTGAGTACTTGCAGCTCTTAAGCAAGGCAGAATGATAGCATGAAATTTCACTTCTGTCAGCTATTCCCACTGTATACACAACACTATATAAAGCAAAGTTCTGCTGATATATATCTAGTGCCTTAAAAAAAACAAAATCAAAGTATTTCTGTGTTTTCTTTTTAAACTTTATGACCTAAAAAAATACTTGTATTTGATTCTTGTCATCTACTTATAAAACAAACTATCACTTCATAATTGGTCTACTTGGAATGCTTCCTAATTTATTCAGATGATGTATGGTAAACAAGGAATTAATTTAAATGATCTGAAAACAATATGAATATTAAAATCAACTGTAAAATTGATAGTAACCATCATAGTCTATATGTGAAGCAGAAGTTCCATGTACCATTGACATTTTGGAATTATAAATTTAAATACGTTTTTATTCTACAGAATATCTTATGGTGAATAAATTCATTCATAGATGATAATAAAATCAGAAAGTACTGCTTGCTAATCATGACAAATCAAGAGCCATAAGTACTGACCATATGAACTAATAAATTTGTAGGTTTACTAACTGAAAGGGAAGCTGTTTACACGCATGTGATCTGCAATAAACATATTGTTCTTGAGCACTAGACAGACAGAGGTGTTTAGGTTTTGATTTACATACCAAATAAACAGAGTATGCAACTGGGTTTTAATGCAGTTTCTGAAAAATCCCTTAAGAATATATTTTAAAATCTACAGAATAGCACTCCAGAATACAAAGAAATGCATGGCAAAATAAAACAAGGCAACTGTATGCAATGTACTTTTTCAAAAATGAAAATGAATTTGAATTGTATACCATTTAAAAAACTCTGCAAGTTCTTTTGCAATAAGTTAGATATTACAGTAGAATTTTTTTACATTATTATTTTAATTTTATAGTATTCAGTCAAGTGGTTCTGACAGTTATGGTGACACCATAATTCTACTTTAGGGCAGGTTAAAGTTTTTCCTATACTGCAGAAGAATCAGAGGTCTGAATTATATTCTGAAGATTTCATTGAAAGGAATAAGAAGTAGTAGTTCCTTTTCACATAAACTAGCAACACTCATCTTAAAATCCAAGCTAAAAAGCAAGAACTTGTTACAAAAAAAAAAAAGTAAGAAATTAATAAAGAGAAGTTTGAAGACAATCACACTAGATTAAAGCAGAACACTCTATACAAAGAGTAGGCTAATAATCACCCTTTGTGTTTTAGCAGAACAAATATGAAATAAAGACATTAAGAAATACCTTTTAATTAAAAGTTGTCTTGACTGGGAAGCATGTTTTTACCTGTATATAAATTCAAAGCCAAATAGACAAGATGCATGATTGATGTATTTTGCACATAAATGGATTGTCCAATTCAAAATCAACACATGTGGGACATAGGGATTAAAAAGTAGTAATTAAAATAAAATTTAAATTCTGTTATCAGCAAGTCCTTTCTTATTTCATTATTTAAGGTATATATGATCAGCATACTTTACACTCCTTTAATTTCAAGTGCAAGTAACTCCTTTTTTAATATGAAATAGTTTTTCATGACAGCAATGCTTGAGCTGACTCTCAAAATCTCTGAAGCGTGGGATCATGAAAAGTTTCCTATTTCATAACAAAACCAAAGAAGAAAGTTGCCATTTTACTCTAACTGTCTGATTAATTCTATGCTAAGCAGATGTAGCCAATGCTATGTTAATCTTTCCGTATTGCACCAAAACCAGCCCTAACTATTGCTGACCTCACACTGGAAAGTTTTTCTTGCCGCATTATATATTTTTTTGGTCATGTGATCCACCAATTTCATGGTTTGACAGGACATAGCCTTGTCATTAAATATAATTTAATATGAAACATGTTTTTTGCTTTTTGCGTTAAAGCATGATTATTCAATGCAAAGCTGTGTTAAGTCCATACTAACAAGCTGAAGTGAACAAAGAATTAAATTTAAATTGCAATCTCCTTAATGCAGAACTGGATATATTTGTTAATCTTTTAAGCTCATTGTTAGAGTCAGCATCAGTGTTTATTTCTAAAAGAAACCTCCTGAGAGGTGCTTTGTATTCAATAACCCGCTTATATAAAATGCAGTTACTGCCAAGTTGTGAGACTTGTATTTAACTTTTCTTAAACTGACTTCCTCATTGTGTCTGCCACTTAGTCTTAGCCAGTCTCTTCAGTCACTCCCAAAAATTTCAGAAACATTTACCTAATTTTTCCAAGTTTGACAGAGATGATTGCCTGAAAAAGTTAGGTTTATACTAGCTTCATGCAAAACTGAAGCTGAGTGGAGGTAGGATAGCCATAGTAGTTTGTTAACTGTAGGGAAGGTTAGGAATTTATTTTCTAATTGTTTAAAAAAGCCTATAATTTCCTTTATATTAATAACTTTGACACTGAGACCTGTCTTATTAAAAACATACTTGTTTGAATTAGAAACACTGATCAGAAAAGAAAGTAATTTTGTAACATTCAAAACTCAGACGTAGTGGGTACACTGACCATTTGCTAATTTGTTACAGAATTTGCAGAAAAAAATTCCAACAAAAATATCCACAGTATTGCACTTCTGTTCCTATATAACTGCAAATAAGAAAAAAGACTTGACCTCCAAAATCTTTACTCAGATAAGAAATACAATGTGTCCTTTAACACTGGGAACTGCATTCTTATTTTCTCTCATATCTGGGGTTCAGATGTCGGTATGTAAAACTGCCTAGTCATTTATTGTGGAAATGCATTTTATGGAAATGGTTTGCTCTAGCTCACCCCTGGAAAATGTATGGTTTATCCCAAGTCTGTAACCTCCCTGCAGTATCCTGTATCTGTAACCTCATTGGCTGGAGAATGTTACCGCGCCCCTTTGAAGCTCGGTGTTAAGAATGCTAAGGAAAGGGGTCTCGCCCTCTTTGCCCCTCTTCCCCTGGAGGCCTCCGGACGCTCCCCTTTCCCTCTCTCCCTTCCCCCTCTCCCCTTCCCTTCCCCCACTCCCACAGGACCATGCTCCCTGCTTGGAGTGGGACTCTGAATAAACCCTCACCTCATCAGCACCCCACCGGCATCTGAAGTCTCTTTGCCTGCCAGCACGCGAACACCACGACCCAAGAACCCCGGGGGTCTCCCAGGGGACCCTCCCTGGGAGCCCCCCAAATTTTAAACAACAATAAATGACGTACCCACGTCGGGCAACAGCACCAACGACCCTGAGACAAGATGGACCATGGTATCACCGTTTCGGTGCCGTCTCCGGTGGAGCGGCCGTTCTGGGCCATCACAGCCCGGGGCGGCCCCTCCCCCACCGCGCAGAGACCTCGTGAGCCACCATGCGGCTGTCCCACCACCACTGACCAGCCCGGCGCGGGCCTGGGTCCCGGCCCCTTGGGGCCTCGGCCCGCCTCGGCACTGCGCGGGCTGCGCCGCCCCCCCGGGCGGCACGGCCCCAGCCCGGCAAGACCGGCACGGGCCCGGGTGCCCGCATGGTGGGGCTTCGGCGCGGCCCCGGCAGCAGAGCGGCCCTGGCCCGGCGCGGCCCCGCCGTGGCGCGGGGCAGTCCTGGAGCGAGCAGACACGTGGCCCCGGCCCCGCCGCAGCGCGCGCGGGTCCCAGCACCGGGAGAAGCCGCGCGGAGAACAGGCGCCCCTTCCCCCTGCTTGGCAGCAGCGGCGAAAAGAGCCCCGCACACCATCGATCGAGCCCGAGCAGCCAATGCCCCTGGACAGCAGCGAAAAGAACCAAACCCCAAAGCTAAAGTGAATTTGTAATACCAGTTTTGCAGCTTTCTATAATTGTTAATTCTACTTTATGATCCCCTTTCCCTGTTCCCAAACCCCTCCATTTCCTTCCCATCCCCATGAAGTAGTTTTACAATTACGCCTTTCTAGTTTTGTGTGTGTTCATATTGCAGATTCCCCTGTTTTCTATTTTAGAAAGCAGAGGCCTTTTCAGGTCACAAGTGTAGATCCAAGGGAAGCAGTTTTTGAATTGTCTTCTTGTAAAGCGCGAATCAGTAGTAGACTATTGAATCGGTAACGCTTTTGGGTTTATGCTGTCCTCAGTTCGTTCTGAGGGTGACTGATAACCTAAATTGGTGTCTGAAAAAGTATTTGACGGTTTTTGTAGTTTTTTTCTTTTGTTTTTCTTTTGATGACCTAAAACTGGGGGTCTTTTGTTAGGTCTCTGACACTTCTGGTGTAAGTATGGATGAAAAAAATCCCCAGTGGGTACATATGGACGAATGTAAACAATTGCATGCAGAGTGTGGGTCCTTTGGTTGAACCAGTTGGAAAGTGAAAGGAGTGATTTGGCTCAGATCCGTGAGTGTCGGTGACTTGCTTTTCAGGCCTTACAGGATTCGTGGCAGATCAGTGGCAGCTTGAGTTGATTTAAATTCCTCACTGCCCCTGCCCGGCCCCAATGCGGGAACTGCAGCAAGCCACCTGGAGAATCTGAGGCCGTGTGTGGAGCCCGGGGAACTCCACGTGTTTTCCTGTCCCTAGAGTGGGAGCAGAGGTCAGCGCCTCAGCCTAAACTGGGGGCTGTGGTGGGCTGAAAAGCCAGTTGGAAAAGGCTAGACACTATTAGGCCAGTCACGCTGAAAAGGCTCAAACAAATTTGTTAATTTGTTTAAATCTTGCAATATAAACCCACATAACCCGTTTACTGCAATTACAAATTCAGATAAACTGTTCACAGTATAACAATCCTTACTGCAATTGTATTTAGTTTCATGCTGCAAAACTGTGTAATTACTGTTTCATTTTTAAATTGTTAATTGTCATATGTCATATTTCTCTTCTCACATTTTAAAGAAAAAAAGGGTGAATTGTGGAAATGCATTTTATGGAAATGGTTTGCTCTGGCTCACCCCTGGAAAATGTATGGTTTATCCCAAGTCTGTACCCTCCCTGCAGTATCCTGTATCTGTAACCTCATTGGCTGGAGAATGTTACCGCGCCCCTTTGAACTCGGTGTTAAGAATGCTAAGGCAAGGGGTCTCGCCCTCTTTGCCCCTCTTCCCCTGGAGGCCTCCTGATGCTCCCTTTCCCTCTCCTCCCTTCCCCCTCTCCCCTTCCCTTCCCCCACTCCCACAGGACCATGCTCCCTGCCTGGAGTGAGACTCTGAATAAACCCTCACCTCATCAGCACCCCACCGGCATCTGAGTCTCTTTGCCTGCCAGCACGAGAACAACCATGACCCAAGGACCCGGGGGTCTCCTGGGGGACCCTCCCTGGGAGCCCCCCCAAAATTTAAACTACAATAATTTATGTGTTAATGAAACTCCGAGCAGCATTAATTTGTCTTGCAGTTCTAGCAGCCGGGTCGTACTCTTACAGTGTGATTTTTGCTGCTGAGGAAAGATGGAGTCAAAGCCCTGTTAGCTGATCCTGGAGGGACTGTGTCTGGAAGGAAGAAAGATGAATGGGATGCCTTCCCATACGTGTTGTGGAAGTACAAACTGAGCAAGACCTGAAGCATGTTATCCCCAATGCTAGCCATGGACAGCTGGCCCGGGCAGTTGGCCACCTGTGTCTGACCCATTTATCTTTTGTGTGATTAGTGAAATTAATGGTGCTATAACATCTTTCAAAACACTTGGGAGCCTAGGCAGCAAGAACTTGACCTAGATATGCAGGGGAGCAAATACAATGTGCCTGCTCTTTCTTCTTTTCCTTCTCTACCTAAGACAGATCAGAAACTGTTCAGTAGTCCTGACAAATGTAAAATGCATAAAGTTTAGCATAGTAGTGACATTTTCCTTCTCCCATGTTCTCTGTATGACTGTCTCTCTATAATTCTAAGCATTTTTTCAGAGATAAAAGTAATTTTTATATATGTCAAATTTTTTAATATATTTTTTGTCCAGTTGGTAGTTCTGGTTTTGATGGATTTCCGTTAAAACGTGGATTGTAATTTCACTTAGTCCTGAATGGTAAGCTCTATTAATTTAATTTACTGCCAGAGGAGGGTAATAGTGCTTTCTTTAACCTGCAGTAACTACACAATTTATTGCTTTAAACAGCTGAACAGAATTAAAGAAAATATATGGTTTTGCTTCTCTTACCTCCAAATAATTTGAATGACATAGCATATCTTCCTCACAGAGATGCACTCACTTGCACAGATTTTCCTGTAATTCAGAAAAGACACAATTGTGCTTTGACATGCTGAGGGCAAACTTTAGATGTCTAAGAACATTTGTGCAGCAAGATACCCTTTGTTCGGTGGATTTTTTATTAGCTCTACGTACATTGCTCAGCAAGATACAATGCACTGAGAAATCACTGTACTTAAAGGAAAAAAAATCTGAAGCCAATTACAGAGTATCACTCTGACTCTGTTTTCTGATAAGGGGTAGAAAGGATGTTTCTGGAAAAATAAAACCTGTCAGCCTCAATGACAGCATGGAGCAGATCCTCTTGGATGCTGTGCCAGGGCACATAGATTACAAGGAGGTGATTATAGACAGCCATCATGGCTTCACAAAGGGCAAATCGTGCTTCACTAATGTCATGGCTTTTACTAATGCTAATGATGGATTGACTCTGCATTGGTGGCTAAGAGAGGAACAACAAATGTCACCTATTGACTTCTATAAGGCCTTTGACATGGGCTCCAACAACAGCCTTGTGAGTACGTTGACAAGATACAGGATTGACAGATGGACTGTTAGATGCATAAGGAATTGGCTGGATGGCCATATCCAAAGAGTTGCAGTCAATGGCTCAATGGAGCTCATAAACAAGTAGTGTTCTTCAGGGTCCATATTAGGTACAATGCTATCCAATATTTTTATTAATGTCATAGACAGTGAGAGAGAGTGCAACCTCAGCAAGTTTGGAGGTGATGCCAAGCAGAGTGGAATATATGATTTGCTTGAAGGAAGGACTGCCATCCAGAGGGAACTTGATAGACTTGCGGAGTTAACTCATGTGAACCTTATAAAATCTGACAAGTCCTGGAGCAAAGCCTGGCTGCCAGGATGGGAAAGTACCTGTTAACTATTGAGGCTGAGGGATGGAGGGATTGAGAACAGGCCTCTAAAGAAGGCCTTCAGGCAGCTGGTGGATGAAAAATTGGATGTGGACTAGCAATGATTGGTTACAACCCAGAAAGCCAAATGTATTCTGGACTGCATCAAAAGCAGTGTAGCAGCAGGGTGAGGAAGGGAATTTTGTCCCTCTGTTCCATTCTGGTGACACTCAACCTGGAGTGCTGCATTCTGCTCCAGGGTCCCCAAGATAAGAAAGATGTGGTCCTATTGGAGCAAGTCCAGAGGAGGGCCACAGCAACAATAAGAGGGATAGAACCCTCCCGTATGAAGACAGGCAGAGAGAATTGGAGTTGTTCAGTTTGAAGAAGAGAAGACTCTTGTGAGACCTTATAGATGCCTTCCAGTACCTAAGGGCGGGGGGAGGGGGGGGCACCCAGAAAAGATAGGGAGGGTCTTTTTACAGGGACTTGTAGCAATAAGACAAGGAATAATAATATTAATTTTATACTGAAAAAGGATAGATTTAGATTAGATAGAAGAAAGAAATTTTTTACAATGAGAGTGGTGACACAATGGAAGAGGATGCCCAGACAAGTTATGGATGCCCACTCCTTGATAGTGTAAGGAGACAACAGATGAGTATGCCCAGGGAAGTTATGGAAGCCCACTCCTTGATAGTGTGAGGACAGTTTGGATCAGGCTTTGAGCAGCCTGGTCTAGTGGAAGGTGTCCCTGCCAATGGGAGCAGGTTCAGAACTAGATGAACTTCGAAGGTCCTTTCCAAGCCAAACCATGCTGCAATCCATGATTCTGCAATTTTAGAGCACTTAAGTGTGTAGAGGCTATGGGTAACGAAAAATTGTCAAAGGACAGTTTCCTTGAAACAGGACAAATAGCTTCTTACTCAGTTTGAAGAGGTTTTGAAGCCCAAGATACAGCAGCAGTGCTGTATTGCTTGGTATACTCTAAGGCTATCTCCCATTATGGTATTATAGAAAGGTTTTCTTAGGGTCTCCACTCAGTGGAGATGCTGGGCTCTCTACTAGATCCAGTGAAGTATATTTTTTATTAGTATGCTCCATCAGGTAAAAGTGATCATGTGTATGAATTGCATCTACTGTGAAAACAAGCAAAACAATGAACTGGCTGCTGAGTCAATAATGTCAGAGCAAACAGTAGCTATTGACTCAGGGTTATTACACTGCCAAAAATTGATAGCTTAACTACAGTGCAGGAATATGAAGCAGATGCTACTGAATAAAAAAACATAAAATTTAATTACCCAAATGCAGACACAGAAGAAAAGTGTAGTCTGTTACAATATGTAGATTAGTTTTAAATATTTTGACATTTAAAACTAGGTTTTAGTAGAAACCGCTAATACTTAGATATATTTTTTCACACTTTTTATCATGCTATGGAGCAAGTAGTATGTTGCTAGATAATAATAAGGCTGTGTCTTTTTTTTATATACTTTTCACTGTATTCTGCTTTCATAATAACCACTCAGTGTTTTTCAGGAAATTAGGAAAAAAAAAATTGATTTCTAAAACATTGTCCTGGACCAGTTAACTCATTGTGAAAGTAAATCATGTGTATAGCATTGTATTCATTAAATGCCACAGGAAAGAGCATAATTTAAAAAATGTAACATAAATGCACATTTCCTGTAAATGACTGTACAGGGAATTAAATGACTGTGAGATTCATTGTGGTTGGACATTACTCAGTATTTTAAATACCTCATTCCCAAGGACCACAGTTTTTTCTTTTTCTTTTTTTTTTTTATGGGTTAAGAGGTTGGAGGAGTCTAAACAGTGAGAAAATTATACATAAGATTTGTGAAGACAGAAAAAAAAAAACCAGTTATGCCTCAATTTAAATGTTTGCCTCAATTTGATATGTGCAAAATGTTGATATTATTTTCATTTTTCTTTCAAGAAACAGAAAATGGTTAAATCAAATTTATATCTACGAACAACACAAAAAGTATTTTGTTCAGATTTCCAGCTAATACAATATACTGTGACCTGATTAAGACTGAGATATTTTCAAAAAATATTTTCCAAACACAGAGTAATTGTTTGAAATTTAAATCTGGGGTTTTTTCCTATAAAAACAGAATAGCAAGGTTGTTTGGACAAAGATACAAGGTAACTTTTTTCCTTATCTGAAGGAGCTTTGCCGATGTCCATTTCATTACAACCAAAATACACTGAATTTGCAGTACAATAGAAAGTACATACACACAGACACAAACACAGATACGCTAATTAAAAAAAAATCTTTTAAAAACTGCCAGTTTTCTTCGCCTAATTTAAAAGCTAATTGTAGTAGTTTCCAGTATTATGATGTCGTATACAATGCCTGATTTCTTAGACACAAGTGTCCTTCTCTAGGTAGTCTTTAACTACATGATTAGAAATCAAAATGATGACTTGTGGTGGTGGGTTTTTGTCAAGCTGTTTTGAGTTCTGTATCTCAATGGTTCTTCCCTGTTTCCCCCCGCTTGATGCGTCGGGTGCTGTCCAGGCGTGTCCCCCTTTTTGTCTACCTCTCCTGCCCCTGCCCTGTCCCTAGAAGCTTCGGTCAGCTGTCCATCTCTCCCTGATGCTGCCCTATGTTATGGAAAAAACCCCTGTCCATCTGTCCTGGGTCCAAGCATTGCTTGTTCCACACCCCCCACCCCTCAGGTTTAAAAGTGGGCACGGGCTTTGTTCTTTGCACTTTTTCATCCCCGCCTCTTGGGGAATAAGGGTCTCTGAGAAATTGTCTGTAAAGGAGCCTTCTCTAGTCCTTGCTCCGAGGTCTAGGCACTGTAACACCTATTGCCGTGGAGGAGCCGCCTTGTTCTGCACTGTTACCTGAACCTGCTGGCAGATTCGGGAACAGCTCTTGGCACAGCCGGGAAACAGAGCTAGCGGGAACTTTACCGGCTGTGTCAATGACTGCTTGGAAACTGCAACATGCTCAACATTACTTTCTCTTGTATAGGAACAGCTGCAATGAAATTAATGAATTCAGGGTGATAAGGCAAGAGGGCCATAACATAATAACAGAATTTATATAGCAACTCACAAAAACCACATTATGCAAACTCAGGATATCAGATGAAACTTAATATCTCAAAGTTTAGTTTTGAATACTCTTACATACAAGGAATGAAATAAATGAAAAACATAATTTGTAAGATAAGGGTTTTAGCACTAGCAGTAAGGAAAATTTTAACTCCTTCAGAACATGTTTTACATCATAAATGAAAGTCACTCATACAAGAAAACACTGTGCTTCCAAATTACCTAATAGTTTTACTCCATGGTAAAAACTCCTATCTAGAAAAATCTATTCTTCAGATAGCAGAACTATCTCTTTAAAATAGCTGCTTAAGCTATTTTATGATGAATATTTGTTGTTTTCAAAACAAATAATCTTTTAATATTTTATTTTGATGTCAATATTGCAGAGAAACTAATGATAATAATTTTTTTTCTGATACATATAGCTAACTGTTTCCTACTTAGTCAGAAAATTGAGGAAAACTCTCTTTGCTGCAGTGTTGTGAAGAAATCAGAGAAGAGCTGAATTGACATTAAAGAATAATAACACAGTTGAGGTAGCACTGTAGACTGTGGCCTTGCTGTAATAGAGAGTGGAACGTTGAAGAAAATTTCTTTAGAAGAATCTGTCATCCAGTGAAATGTTGTTTAAAATTACAACAAAGAGAAGAAATAAGGAATGTGTCCTGTTTTTTTACTACAAGTTTATTCCCAGAAAAGGATTGTGAATGAGCAATGAACAATTTTAATGGGATAAAATTTGATTTGCATTGATGTTGCCCATGATGTTAAAAGCAATCTTTACAGATAACTACAGCTTTTAGAAACCTGTTTACCAGTGTAGATGGGTATCTGTCCTGATAATGTGCTCTTCTGGAAACATGGAGGGGATCAAATCACAGAATGTTTTGCATGACTTCAAAGTGCAAGAAATTATATAAATATTTAGTCTTGTAAATACCCTGGATATACACAAAGCTAAGGACAATGTCAGTGTTTATGCACGTGCTAGGTTAGAACTGGTAAATCTCAACATGTGATGGAAATACTGTTGATAATATACTATTGATGTTTTACTGACTCTAAGTATGTTTAAAATGTTAGTAAGTTAAATTTAGAAAGGAAAATAAGTCTTATCAGGCATTAAAAAACCTGGATATCAGGTATCTAGGATGACAAAAAACACTGCACCATATTCTCTATTTCACTTCACAGGGAAGAGTGATCTATACCCTTGAAGTTGTCCTTTAGAAAAGGTCTAATCACTTCAGCTACAGTTCACAGAAAAGATTGCACATAGTCACTGGGCCAGACAGCTGCCTACCAGTTTTCACAGTGGTCCCTTCTTTTCTCAAATAGCTTATGAGGGTTGATACACCCCTTTATTTCTAGCAGTTTTGCTTTTATCATCTCTTCATGGATGCATTATGCTTTCTGCATAGATACCAATTATGAAAGTAGTTGAGAGCAGGAGGAAAAAAACCCACTAGTTTAACCTGTAGTTCCTGAGCTTTTATCTGAATTCCAGTTCCATTTGCCCTTTCCAATTGCAAAATACAAAGTTTTGGAATAACTACTTTGACCATTAAAAAGGAATAGTGCCTGAAGAATTTATGCTGTTATTGGATCTCTCATAGCAAAGGTGGTAAAGAAAAGATTCATCTCAAGATAGAAAAGGTTAGGCAGACATCTTTTTATTGCTTTTTTTTGGTAGAGGACAGAATGGACACATATTGCAAGGTTTAATAATATCCAGACTCTTCCTGACTGCAGGGGAAAAAAGTACTGGGGAAGCAAAGAAAAACTAGAAGGCACTTGTACTGTTCATTTAGCAGAACTCACATTCACTATTTTCCTTCTCATGTCCATGCCAGATAATTGTTGCCAGTTGAAGAACAAGACTACCCTTTCCTGACTGGTACTGCTAGGTATGGAAATGATTCTGGGAGCTGACTGTGACCTCTTCTCACTGTCAAGCTCATGCATGGCAGTCTCAGACATGCCAACGTGTATATTCTATGGTTTAGTGTCCTAGGTCGCTGTAAAGGATACACTCCTTTAGGTAATATCAGAGTATCTTTGTAGGCATCTCTGAGAGATGTGTGCTGAGAGAGCACTATTTCTTCTCTACAAGTCCTGCATTTGAAAATCAATGGCCAAATCTTTTCAGTTCTGCTTTTATTCAGAATCCCATCACGACAAATGTAGAAAAAAAGCAAAAATATTTTCTTGATGAACAAACTACTTCTTTGTCACAAAAAAAAAAAAAAAAAGTGTGAGAAAAGATTGCCAAGTAGAACTAAAGTAGTGGTAGTGGTAATAGTTGATTTCTATGAATCAATTATTCAGTTTATGAAAATACTCAGCACAGTCTTTTATACACACAATGTAAGGTGGCATACAATTGTTGGTGAACCTCAGTGATATTAATAGTAAAAGTAAGCTTATGTGCTTGACATTCATCTCTAATTTCAATATATTTGAAACAATATCTATTCCTTATGCTTAGGTTAACCTGTATTGGTTTGATATAATTTGGATAAGACCACAGTCTTACTGTAAGCACATGGTGGATGAAAATAAAAATTGTATTTGTATGTATACTCTACAGTTTTGTATGGGTGTTAAATTTCGTAAATCTCTGCCATCTAAGCCATGTAGTTCTATTCCTACTTTACTGCACCTTCTCCCATGATGCACTTCTTAGCTAGAAATTAGTGGATATCAGATACTATCCTCAACATAGGAAACATTGATGATAATGCAACTGACTTTAAATAAGTTCAATTTTTCTAATTTCTCTGGTACTTTTAAGTGTTTATTTTTTCTGGTGAGGTTTTGTGGAGAAAAGAGAAGATGCAAAAAGAAAAAATTGACTGCTCTTACTTATGAATTACACTACGTAAGTTCACAGTAAAAAATAAATTATCAGACTGCTTTCTCATTATCCTAATAATGTTTTGCCACACGAAACAGTAAATCATGTTTGGGTGTTTAATTTTTTATTTGGATTTGTTTTCACAGTTGGCAGCTCTTCTTAACATTTTTATTTAATTTTAGTGACATGGAAAATAATGCAACTGCTTAGAGCCAGGCTATGTGATAAAGCTTACCATGTGGGAAACAGATCTTGCACAGTACATGTCACATCTTGTCAAGAGAAATAGGCAGTTTCTTTATTAATGGGATTCATTTGTACATAAAAGTTTTACCACAGGCTTTTTTTAAATCAAGAATTGCCACTTAGAAGACGTATGACTTACATAACGGAATATAGGAGTTAGAATTTTCACAGATGTGAAAGACACGCTGCTACTGTGTGAAGACATTTGACATTTGGATCTTCGTTGTATTCTAAGCAGCTAAAGACAGGATTAGCCTTTGATCCCTCATGAATGTAACAACCTGGAATGCAATCATTCTTAAATCTTGTTTTCATGTGTCCTTCAAATGCCCTGTGGGCTATCTAGGTCAGAACCAATATAACACCAAGTAAAAATCATTGCGTCATTCCATGATCATTCTGTGCATTCTGTGGTACCAGCAAGACAGAACTTGTCAAAATCTTTTCATTTGATTATATAAAGACTTGCTGGGCACAGCTGGGATTCAGATGTTAAATACAGGAATCAGTTAAATATAGCCAATCTTAAAATAGCAAACAGCATTATGGCACATTGTTTCTGGTGTAACACATCTATAGTTATGACGATTTGCCAGTGCTTAGTGCTCGTGACTTGATTTCATACTACTGTAGTAGCAGCTGATCCTCTATGTAGTTGTATTATCTGAAGTACAGTTTGCTTAAACACATGGTCCTACCACTCCTCTTTATGTCAGACCTGCTCTGAACAGATGGGATTTTCTCCCACAGATTGTATGTTTTTTTCCCAAGTGAAAATGTGGCCTGAATTATTCTGATAATAATGGTCCCTGTTCAAGGAAAAACAAGTAATTTTCTTATGTTTATTTCTCCACCAAATGCAATGGTGATTGTTTCAAATCACTTTGGAATACCCTGTACAATCCATTTCCTTGTTTCTATATAAGACAAAATTCTCATCTTTCATTATTTGTTTCTTTCATGTATATACTTCTATAAGTTGAATCCTATAAAAATTAAGATAATGCAAGAAGGGAATATGTTTAAAAGACACAATTTGTTCCTATTTACAGAGATGATTATTCACGATTGATGTTACTAACTCTATTCTCCTAGAAATAAAACAAAAAAAAGCAAAACCAAAAACAATTTAGAAAATAGTGGGTTCACAATTCTGTCACTTATTACCTGAAATTAAATGGAAAATGTAACAGTCCTCAGATATAAAGTGGGTGAAATTCTATCAAGAATATTACAGAATTTCTAAACCTTCCATCTCCTTATCTTCCTGGTGGATACCTGGCAAGCATTGCCTTTTAACAGGGTATTATAAGAACCTCTCAGCAACCTTATATTTAAAGCAATAAAACCTAACCTGCAATAAATGCCAGATACAAATTCTGCTGTTTTCTGTTCTTTTGTTTCATTTACCTCTCAGACAAAAACATGAAATAACTTCCAGGCATGTCCTATGCTTACCTTCATTATTTTTATGTCAAGTCATTGTGCCTCTCAAGCACTCTAACCCATATATACACACACAAGCATATTCTTTTAAGTTAAGGAAGCATCGGTGTTTGGATCTTTGACTCAATTTTTTTCTTTCCATGTTAATTTTTCTGTTTCTTTGTCTGTTGTGTCTGGAGCACTGGAATTTTTGGGCAGTAGGAAGCAGAACCTTGACCTGCAGCTAAAACATAGCCTCTGATATTTGCCCATGTGTTTATTTCCTTCCCAGTATATCACAGGAGTCTGCCATCTACAGTCAATCTCTCGTGTTCCTGCAGTTGAGACTCTAAAAACATTTCCACTGAGCAGCCTGAGTGGCTCTATGACAGTGCTTAGCAAAAGTGTATTTATCCTTCATTTGATACAACTCCACCATTTAGTTCCATATTAGTGCTACTGCCTCCTACTTTGCAGATATAATCTTGTTCTTATAATCCAGTGCAATTTCCCCACCTAAATGCAAGCCTTTAAAGGCAACATTACTCAGAACTTTATTTATGTTAGCAGATCTGCTGAGACTAAGCACAAAGTTTCCACCAAATAGCACAGCTCTTACATAACCTTAAGGGAACTGAACCAGCTCTTTGTACAGAGGTGTATTTTTAAAGAAGATTGAGCCTATATACATTCACGGTCAGCTAGAGATGTTCTGCTCTGCACAGCCATTGTTTCGATTTTTAGAGAAAGGCTCCCCCTTTTAAGGGAGTAACATAACTACCTTCTACTAGCTTATAGCTGTCTGCTATTGAGTATGACACAGTGGGAGGCTGAATATGATCTGCCTCCCTCTGAAGGAATTAATTTTTGCTTAGTAAAAAAGACCTTTGGGCTATTAATCACCCCAAATGCGTTGAAGTTAAGAAGAAGAAATGGCCTTGTGGGCAGGACAATGTCTGTAAAAAATTGCTTTTCATTTGTTTGCTTATGGAGTTGCTAGGAATTTTCTGAAACTCTGAAAAAGCAACCTTGAATTTGAGTTACCTCCAAGAAGCTGAACTGGGGGCTTCCAAGGACGTAAGTCCCTGGTGCTCAGAAGTGAGACTGCAGTTTCTTGAGGGGTGGGAATTGTATAGTACATTATATTGGGTCATTAACTTGGGAAGCAGCTTTTGATCCACACAAACTTGTGACTCAGTCCTGCATAGACTACTCATCTTAGACAGTTTCGTCTGTGACCACCCGCACAAAAAAGCTATTTGGAAAAGTGCAAGAATTCCTGGGGGAAATAGTTTCATAACTTATTTATTACCCACTAATCTCAAAGCATATTGACTTAACATCTCAAAACGTATTGACTTAACAGGGGCATTAGCACATCCGTGGAGTTCATCTTCTTGAGCTATTTTTAACCTATATGGCATTTTCTATACTACATTTTAAAGTAAAAACAATCTTTCCCTCCTCCTGCCTTTACATGTCTGCCACCTTCAGAAGTGAAAAGGAAGTGAAATTAAAATCTTGAGCAATAATCAGGTTAGTCTGAGCCTTTATGCAAGAATCTAACTTCTAGTCTTAGTGTTCTGAGTATGAAGAAATTGCATGAAAATCAGTATATCTGACTTGGATTGGTGCCACAATGAGAGAAATCAGCGTCTTTCATATCTGAAAGGACTTGACACTACACATAAAATGCAGAGTGAGAGTCATAGTTGTCTGAGTAACCATGACTCACCTGCAGGCACTGTGTGCACTGGAGAATGTCTCCTGAAGCTCATGTCTCCACACTATTCTTCCCACTTGTTTCCAGTTATACTGGTGTGCCTTGTTCTTTCTACCTACTGTCCCTGATTCTCTAGTACAACTGAAATAACTCATAGATAGAAAAAACATTTTAAATTTCTGTAAGAAACACAGTTCATTATCCCAACACCTGATCTCTAAAAATCACTTCATTATAAGGATATTTTTCCACACCTACAAAGACACCAATGGTCACTCAACACAAGTTCTCAGTTTACCATGGAGAAGTGAATAGTTTCATAGAAAAAAACCAAGGAAAACTCTATAACTGTGTCGTGGTTGCGGGGGAGGTGAATTTTTTCAGGGAGATGTAGGCAGTCCAATCAGTGATCAGCTTTTCTGCTGGCACCTGGATTGGTCACTCGGAGGTTTGGACACGCCTCTGAGGACACAAAGAGTTAAAAGCAGGACCCCCAAGGGGGTTCGGCCTCTTTTCAGATCCCGGTTTCAGCAGAGAGACGTCTCAGGCCTCCTTCTCCTGCCCAGCCACGAGGCTGGGTGGGGGAGGGGAAACACGTGGTCGGCTCAGGTAAGCCGGAGCCCCCGGGGGGGGGGAGAAGAGAGTAGACAGGACTGGAACTGAGCTGCCCCGTCCAGGATGGAGGGGTGGAAAACTGTGGAAGTGCCTGCTGTGTGTGCTCACTCCCCTCCCCCTTAAACTCCGGGAGAAGGTGCCGAGCCACGTGGGAGTTGTGGAACCTGGGAGTGCCTGAGCCTGCACCCTGCCGAGAAAAAACTGTTAACCCTTGCTTGGCAGAAAGAAACTTTTCTTAGACATTGATTCTTATGACTGGTGGTTTCGGAGAGAGGGAAGCGGCCTGAGACTGAGATGATAAAGCATGATTGGAAAGAACCCGATGGAAGAATGAGAGGAGTAGCCTTGGAGCTGGACTTCTCTTGCATAATGTCAGCCATGGACTGAACTTGAGTCTCTTTTGAACATAAACTGCATTTTTTGGGTGGATGCAGCTGCCCTTGCTTTTGCTACAGTGACTGGCACTTGAGTGGAGCGAGCAGAGAAAAAGAGGGGGAGGGTGTGGTGGAGCCCTCTGCCCTCAGGGCAGACCTGCTCCTGGAACCCCGGCCCCTGGGTAAAAAGGGGAGAGCTCGGCATGCAAGTATCCTTAAAAAGCCCTGTATGTAGTTTTGGCCTATGAGACAGCAGTGAGAGCGCTGGACATAGGAAAAAGAGAGAGTCACCCTGGCAGAATTCTCTAAGCGGTGCCACGGGTGACATGGGAACACATAAGGAGTAGACCTGTGTGTTCTGGAGAACAGTCTGTGGTGCCAGAGAGACTCCTCTCTCCCTTGCTGAATTGAAGATTAGTTTTTTTGAGTAGTGATTGTTTGATCTAAAACCCAAAGGTTGGTCTGTGAAAGTGATGGGTGGGGAGGTAGAAACTGGGAGAAGAAATGTTCTAAGAAGTTTTTATTTCTGTCTCTGTGTGTGTTTAAGAGTATTTCTGTCCCTGTTCTTATGTAATTAATAAAGTTTTGGTAGGTTTTTTTTGTTTTCAAGATTTAAGCCTGCTCTGCTCTGTTCCTGATCACATCCCACAGGAGTTGTTAGAGAAAAAACATATATTCATGGGTGCATTAACATCTGGCCAGTGCCAACCCATGACAAACTGCAAATCATTATTGAATATTTTGTGGGAAGATAAACTTCTTAGAAAAGGAAATTATGCTTTTTTAAGTTATAGAATTTAGAGGATGCAACTTTGATTCAAATACAATCAAAATTAAGGGGCTGTTTTCAGGATCACATTTCTAAGAATGTGATAAAGTTGATGATAAAGCATAAATTTCCACTGAAGGGAATGATGCTCCAATTAGTCCACACCATTTTGCACCACAATAAACTTTCAAGTGCAGCAAACCTTTGTGGCAAGGCTAAAACTTATCAGTGGATTAAGTGCCCCTTAGAGTTCATGGTGCTTCTACTCCCTCCAGCAGCAGTGTTGAATTATGTGGCCTTAAAGCATTCATAGAACCTTATGGATGTACAGATTGGGAAACAAACTCCATCAGCTCTTCCACAAAATTATGCACCATCCTTTTTGACAGATGAGATTACAGATACTTTTTAAAGTCTTTTAGATTTTAATAGATTCACAGTTTATTTTAAATGAAACTTGGATGCCTTCTTTTGCATTTTATTAACTTGTGAAGAAGCAATTTGCTGTTAAGAGATGATATAATCTGTAGGAAATAATAATCATTTAGCAACTGTTCCTTGAACAAAACTAACAGCATGTTTTCTCTTAAGAAAAATAACAATGCAGGAGCTTGAGAATAATATGTGATTTGTTATAAAAGGCAGACAGTGCTTTTGCATCAAACTAAGCTGGATACTTGTAGGAAAGTCTAAAAGCAGGGAAGTCTCAAGGAAGAAAAGCCTAATCTTTCTGTAACACATAATATTCCAAAGTTGTTTATTGAGATCATAGATTTAAAGAGCAAAGGCACTACTATTTCCTCCATCTGTGAGAATGTTAGAATTCTAACACTACAAAGGTCTCTTGAGAGCTATCTTCACAGTCTAGTAAAACTACAGAGATCTCCACAGGGAGCCCCATGCTCCTTTACCAGCGCGAAGGCCGTCCACTCCTCATTTCTCAGCTAACAAACAGTAGCCCTATCTGATGTAATCTGGAAGAAACTTACCTCTAACTTAATGCCAACTGGAGTTCCTTTAGTTAGACCATTTCACTTCATAAAGGAGTCATCTCCAGTACTAGCACTGCTTACAAGTCTATTTCTGGCTTATCTTTTATATTCTTGAAGGGCATGTCTGGCAGCCAAGCCCACATCTTTCGCTAAATATCTTGGAATCCGTGTATTTTTCTCTGTATATTTCCACAAGAAAGGATATACTGAAAGAAGGTCTGACCAACTTCTCTTCCCTTCTTTGCTGTTTAAAACTCCACAGTAAGATTCTTCACCATTTAAAACAATAAAGCTGCATTTTGTGGTGCTCTATGACAGTCAGTGTACTGTATATTCTTCCAAAATTACAGAAAATATTTGGAAAATCAAAATAAATAAGGTTCCCAGTAGTGAATGGAAAACAAATGGAAGAAGCCTGTGACTTTGTAGCATGGAGTTTACATTCTGTGGAATCAGAAGTTAGTATTGACAGGGACCTGCTCCAAAGAAGCTTGAAACAGCTGTTGCTCTGAACAGTTTCACAGGTCATGGGCTGCAGAGCAAAGGGGACGCAGGGCCACACATTAGCCATGAAGAATATTGGTGACATGAAAGCAGATTAGAAATTAAAAATCATGACATGCCTTTTACAGACTATTAAACGTGGTTCTGAGGAACACCTACAGGTGCTTGAAGTTTCCATGACTACAGCGTTAATTAAACACATGGTAAAAAGAAAACTTCAGAGGCTCAAGACTGCAGCCCTGAAAAGCTCAGATCATATTTTCAAAGACCAGCTGAGATTTCTGTTTAAGGTATTTATTTACTTTATTATGGTGATGGCTCTTGTGGGGTTTTTTTTGTTTGTTTTTTTTTTTTAAGGCAACAGAATCAGTACATTCAAATATGGAATATATTGCAGTAACAGTTTAATTTGTGGAGTCTCACAAAAACAGAGTTTTCTTAATTGTATCACTAAGAGCTGTAATGTGCCCCACTCTCTAAATTTCTGTCAGGTGCACCTTAATATGTTGACATTTGACATTTCTTTTCTTTACCTCTGCTCTTTTGAATATACAGCCAGAGAGTAATAGAGGCCAGCCACTTTGAATAGTAGCAAAATTGATCTAATTAGTGATTAAGTATGAGTGTATTTCACAAAAAAGTGACAAAACAACTAAAAAAAGTAGAAAGCAGCTCTTGATACAAGTTAAATTAGATTTTCACAATTGTTACAAGTTTTCCTCCTGATACCTTTTCCTTCCAACACAGTTTAAGTTGAACGTGTCATGAGAACATTTAATTGAAAATTACTGTGACAGGTTTATTACATTAATTAAAATCAAACAATTACAAAAATGTATTCAAAGACTTGCTCTAAAGCTGCATATAACTACAACTGTAATTTCACATACTACAGCTACTCCATCATACCACTTAAATGTTACTAGGTTGGAGGTTTTAAACCAATTATCTTTGTAGTTACCTTTGTATGCAATACTTAAACCAAACTACATCTGTATTTTCAGAAATCCCTTCTTTTGGACTGCATAGGAAATAGGAAATATCCAATGCTATACTACTAGCAGGGATTCCTATAATTTATTTTTTTCATCTCTGTAAAATATAATAATCTAGTTGAATATATATATTTTCTTCTCATTATGCTTTCAGTGGTCTCTGCACCTACAGTGGTATCTCCTATCTCAGGCTTTAATTCTTTATAACTTCTGATGGGAGACTACACATTTAATGCTTAGGACTCAGGCAGCTATTTTTTTCTTTCTTTTAGTTTGTAAAAAAAAAGTATATAAATATAAGTATCTAAGTATATTTTTATACACTTGGGAAATGTAAGTATATATTTTTAAGTTGTGCTATTTTTTTCCCTGATAATTTACTTTCCCAGATTGTCCTGGTGTTCTCATTATGAGTCTGCATGTGTATTTATTCTTATGTGTATATCTTTCAGAACTAGCCAAATAGTTCCTTACAAGAAAAATCTAATCATGGTTTTGGAGGATAGTCTGCTCAAGGCATTGCTCACTATAGATAACACAAATGTACACGAATATACATGAATATACATTAATATAGCCACATCATGTTTAGCTCTGTGTTTTTACACTTCTCCAACACTCTCAGCAGGCTTTATAGCCCCTCAAAACCTTCTCACTCCAAGTTCCAAGGGACAGAATACATATCACACAACTCCTAAATGCTATTTAACACAATGATGCCAGGATAATACTGTAGAATTTCAAGCCCTTGCAATAGGAACACCAAAAAAAATATTTTTTTTCCCAAGGCCATAGGTCTTCCCCATGAGATTCAGAGGAATATGTAGAGTGGCAATGGCCCCTACAAAACCAGGAGGCAATGAGAAACAGAGTTGGAACTTTATCTAGACTCCTGGGATTTCTTCTTGGACATCATCCTGTACAGACACAGCCTGAGAGAATTATTTACAATAATTACAAAATAAAAAATTCTTTTGATAATCAGATACATTTTTAAGATGTTTAGAAGGACTGGATTTCTAGCAGTGTGGAGTTGTATATCTCCCAGAGACAATATCTATTCTATTAGGTACATTTAGTTTTTATGCGTTTAGGCTGACCTGAGACAACACACTCCAGCACAATGCAGAATTTTAGTTTCCAAATCACCAATATTGGGAGTGAGCTGTGTCTCTCCTGTGGCACAGGCAACAAGATTTTCTTTATATGGAATTGAACATATGCACTAATACACATAAAACATCTGTTCCTATGAAGCGTTAGGATGGAGGTAAGGTATGCACATCTATAGATGATTTTTATTATTTCTTACTGCACTGTTAAGACTACGTTTACAAGGATGTGTTCTTCACTATGACTAAATCAATTAAAAACAAAAGTGGAGTGTGATTACTAGCAAGTGATTTTTTTCTCTCATGTATCTAAGCCTGGCATCAGGAGTGAGGACTTCAGGGGGTTTCTGGGTGTAAAATGACAATCTGGCTCAAGTCAGAAGTTCTGTTGAATGAAAGAATCTTAAAATAGGGTAAAGGAAAAAAAATCACCTGTATATCATTAATACATGCCTTTGTATACATAAAGTGCATACACTTACATATTTAAATGTTTCTGTACATATATCTGGAGAGAGTGCTAAAATTTTTACCAATCCAATCAATCCTTCAGCAACCTAGAAGTCTAAGTTACCTAACGAATGAGAAAAGTCTCTTTCAATACAGAATATAGATTGTATTTTTCCACCCTTCAATCGCTTCCCCTCTCCCCTGACAAGATGCTCACCCTTCACAGGGATCCATCCCCTGGTCCCCCACCAGGGGCAGGTGGGTGTAGCTGCCCCAAGGCACCGGCACACTGAAATCTTCTGGTGTCAGGAGGTTCTTCCTCCTCTGCCCTGGGGTAGCTCACAATGTCTTCTGCACATCCCTTCAGCATGGCAGGTGCCACTGAGGTCACCACAGAGCCCTGGCTCACCCCGGGGAGATGAGAGCCCCTCCTGCCATGCACTGCCAGTGCCAGGTCCTGGCCCCCTAGACCCTGACCCCGTGAGCGTGGAGGCTGCAGGGGTGGGCTGTGGGCTGGCAGTCTGGTAGTCCAGGCATGGCTCAGGGGTGCTGGGAACAGCCACACTTACTCATGAGAGCTGAGGATGAGGAGTGTAGGGTTTGAGGAAGAATTGATATATGCAGGTTTAAGCCTGGTTGCATCTACAACCAAGTACATTAAGCACAAGAATTCATAGCTGTGACTCCTCTAGCAGAAGTTAAAATTTAAATAGCGTATTAGTCACAAAACACTAATGTATTCTTCAGAGAAATAATTTACAGTCTGTCTCTGAGTGAGAACTCTGTGCAAACAGCCATGTTCAGAATTGATTCACTGTTACATTCAGTAAATCTATTTTTAATGGTGCTTACTTTTCTCCACAAAGATGAGGAGGGAGATAT
Source organism: Prinia subflava (assembly GCF_021018805.1). Taxonomy (NCBI): domain Eukaryota; kingdom Metazoa; phylum Chordata; class Aves; order Passeriformes; family Cisticolidae; genus Prinia; species Prinia subflava. The sequence goes on from NC_086247.1 coordinate 78,897,557, forward strand.
TGTTGGAGGTACAAATGCATAACTCCAAGTGATAAAACTTCAGGAAAGTAACACTTCTTTGGTTTCCATAGTAACTACTCTCAAAAATGCCACCTGAGTTGCATTTACACAGCGCTCTGCCAAAACCTGCAATTCCTGGCTGTCTCTGTCCTATTACTGCTCCGTGCCCACTTCCCACTTCTTTTAATAGTGCCAAGGCAGACTCTCTATCGGCTAGTAACAGGGAGCTGGGGTGACAGAGTAACACAGAGAACAGAGCACAGTTGGGGACTTTTTCCAGCAGAATCCGCCCCTAATCAGCTTGCCCAGCTCTTGGGAGCAGAAGGAAGGGAGCAGAGCATGAGTGTGGCAATTAGCCAAGAAACACAGAGGGGCAGGAAGGCCGGGAAGATTTAAACCCAAGACAGGTGATGGCTAAACCTATTACCCATCCTGTGCTAATGATCTGTCCTCTTAGGTGCCATACTGGTTCTAGAACAGGAAGAGTCTGTCCAGAAGCTCTTTCTCTGTCAGCAAACTGAGGCAGAATATATACAGCATTTTGAGAGTGAGAGAGTGAGGGAGAATTATTAAAAGCATATGTAGAAATACTAGATAAAGAGAAATTCCCATCTTCCTAAACTTGCTGTAGTACACACAAATGTTTTGATAGATTTAAATATGACCCCTCTGAAGTGTTTATAGAACATTTTTTACACTAGCTGAATATCCAAGTCCCATTATTTTTAGCTTATATACTATCCTATGTTATGTGTTATAATCAAAATAAGGAGTGTAGCGAAGAGGCCTTTTGAAAACTCAGTTGTAAAGAATATTTGTATAACACTAAAAAGCTGATAACAAGAGACATATGAAGTGATTCCCTAATTATTTTCCTTTTGTTTCATTTGAACACAATTTTGGAAGTATAACAGTATTTGTTTTCAGGATGTGTTTTTACCATTTTCTATAAGAACTGTTTTACAAATGTAGTACATTATCATACAAAACTTCATTTATTCAACTAATTCTTCAGGAACCAAACCACATAAACCTTTCATTTTCTTTTATGTTAGTACTATGCAAGTGTTTTCTCTTCTGGTTTCTTAGTGTGTTGATACAATCAAACCAAATGCCTAGGCTGTTAAGTAGTGTGGGATAGCAAACGTTGTGCTGCCAGCAGAGTAATGCTGACCCTTCTCTTTTGTCAGCCTTGATTTACTGGCAACATCTTTAAAGTTGCCACAAGCAAGCCAGCTGTCAGTGATGCTAAAAGGCAGGGAAAGTAGCAGCTTGACCTTTTACTTAATCTCATGGGCAAACTATAGAACTGCATGAATAATGTGGGTTTATTTAGTGATAACTTAAAACTGAAATAAAAAAAAAATCCTTCAACAATTTGAATTTGTTGACTTTTAAAAAACTCTCTTAAGAAAATCAATAACTATTTTAAATCAAAGATTGTATCACAAATCCAGGTTCTCATATGCAAAAAGGAAGTAAATCCTTTTTGCTGAGCAACTACTCCTGCATTGATGAAGATTTGTAAACAGGCAGTGTAACTCAAATGTATGCAAACTTGTCCTTGATTCATTCTCCAGACGTGGTACAGTTGGACTTCTCACTGCTTGAAAGCTCAGCTCCGCAACAACAGTATTAGAATGTCACATATTGTGTGAAATTAGTAACTCTTAGTGTTACAGTTACAGATGAAACTTCATTGCACTGTTTAGTGAGACACACTCAAAAGTAGATTAAGGTTTGTTTGTTTTTTACCTCTATGTATATAATGCAATTTTTCTTCAAATGCAACATCTATGTATCACCATTGAAAACAGAAAAAATATAATCATGGTAATATAAAGAGTAAAAGATTTTTACAACACCACAGATTTAATTGGATTGGAAAAGTCTTCTGAGATCATTGAGTCCAATCTTTGACCAAAAGCCATGTTGTCAACTAGATCATGGCACTAAATGCCAAATTTGTTCTTTGAACACCTCCAGGGGTGGTGACTGCACCACTTGTCCGGGCAGTCCATCCCAATGTTTAACAAGCATTTCTGTGAAGAAATTCCTCCTGGTGTCCAACCAGCATCCCCTCTGGCGTAGCTTGAGTATCTTTGATCCTCTCATCCTGTTGCTAGTTGCCTGGGAGAAGAGATCACTCTCACTTGGTCACAGCCTGCTTTCAGGCAGTTCTAGAGAGCGACACAGTCACCCTGAGCCTTCTTTTCTCCAGGCTGAGCAGCTCCCTCAGCTGCTCCTCATGGGAATCACTCTCCAGACCCTTCACCCACTTCATTGCCCGTTTCATCACTCAATGTCTTTCTCAAAGTTAGGAGACCAGAAATGGATGAAGTGTTCAAGGTGAGGATTCAGCAGTGCTGAGTACAGGGGGAGAATATTTTAGAATATTAATTCAGGAAAAAAATAGTATATTGTCATTTCAGTTCTTTCTGCTCCAGTTTAAGAAATTCTGCTGAATTTTCAGATTGAACTGTATTTCTTTCATCATTCTGTCGCAATTGAGAATATTCTTTCACGTTTCATCTTCTCAGCCCTATCAGTAAGTTCCTTTGTAATTTACCAAATGTGACATGTCTTTTCCTGATAGCAAAGCTGGAAGGCAAACTTTCTTTATAAAATAAAACAATAAAAGTTATGCAGATCAACTAAATTAACTAGAGAATAATAAATAGCCTGGGAAGAAAAAAAATCTTGCAAAATTCAATTTTGGTGAAGCCCAAGGTGCAAATGAAAAGGTATGAAGAGTGATTCTGCACAAAGTGAACAGTCATCCACTATAAGATCCATTTGTAGGAAGAGATGTAACTGACAATGAAGTGAATTAAAGAAAAAAAGAACACAAAACCCAATTCTGTTGTAAAGAGGATAATATTGTATCCCACTTCTTAAAATGCACCAATCATAAAGATGAAATTAAGGGGAGAAACAACTTGTTCCATTGAAGCAAATTAGAATATGTGATGGTTCTTCTGCTTTGTATTCCTTACTGATACAAATCTTTATAGCAGTTTTTCTCTCCATGGTGTTTGAGCAGAATTTATTGAGCCCAGAATTCTCCTGTAGTGAGAACAGGGGAGACTTGGGGCAAAAGAGCTTGGCTTTATTGACCTATTGTGTAAAAGTAGCTGGGACAAAATGTCTCTCTTTGGCACATTCGACTTTCCATTTAAAAAATTTTTGCTGATCTTGCTCTTGACATGTCCACCTTTTCTAACTTCTAACTTCTTTCATTTGTTTCCTTCTTTCCTTCAGATACTTTCTCATGCATTCTCACTCTTCTTTCATCTGCTTCCTCTTCAGACACTATTGACCCTACAAGGTATCAATTCTTGCAACACCTATATAAACAGTAAGTGGAAGCCAGTTCTTATTTTTCCTCAAACTCCCTCAGAAAATGTTGAGTAATCTTCAAGTTTAGCAACTTTGCTCCTAGCAAGATGGATTTCTGATAAAAAATTAACTGCATTATGCACAGAATATGCCATATAGTCACCTCTAAATAAAGTGTAATATGATTTCATAAATTGCATGTACCTGAGATATTAATCTGATCCCTTTCAAAAGTATAACCTTATTATAAACTTCACCAGATTCCATTATACTGCAGTTCTTTTTTGTCACGACCATTCAAACAGTAGCAAGTGCTCAAAAGAATTATTAGGTGGAAAAGGACTGCTCTTATATGAAGGGACAAGAAGGTGTGGTGGTGTGCTCCCCTGCTCCCCTTTCTGCTTAAGGAGAAGTCGCGCTGATCATGATGGCTGCAGCTGCCTTCAGTTGGACTCTGGGGAGACAGATAGCAACAACAGCTGAGGGCTAGTTGATCAAGCACCATCCAAAATATGGTGTACAAACGTGACAATAAATCAGTCATCTTGTTCCATAAACAGTGAACAGCCCAGCAGGCTGCATGCCAGCATCTCCTCTTGAATAGGGCTCTCTAGGTTACTCCTGGAGGTTGAGAGAATCCTTATTTTTTCAGATACTCAGGAAGTGACATAGGAATAAGTGCATTGAAACTTTGAAATCTTAATAAAGTGATCTAAAGTATTGATTGCACATAAGTAATCCTTTAGATATAAACCACTGACCAAATTTGCACTAGGTCTACATTCAGATGCACTTAAACTCCTCTCTGGGAAGTTTAAAACTCAGGAGTGTCCTTTCTGAACCTCACTACTCAACAGGAGGATATCCCTATCAGTATTGTCTCACCTTGTCTTCTAGGCAGTGAACAATCAAAAGCACTTTGCCATTGAATCTTATTAAACCATTAAACAATTTTCCACTGAGTTATTGTCTTATATCCATAAAATATATTGTTGCTTCTCTCTAGTGAGTAAAGTACATCACTCTTTCTTTGACAGAAGGGAAAACTTATAACTGCTCAAAATAAAGGCTGCAAAAATTATAATTATATGTTGGAAGCAAACAAGATGGAGCTGGACTGTTTCTTTTACACTGAAAGAAGGGGAAGAACAACTTGATTATAAATAGCACAGGAAATCTTGGTGTTGGACAGGGGACCTTAAAGTAGCAGGTCTCTGCTAGAACTGTCTAGCAGTTTTGATCCTCAAATGTAAGTATCTTTATTACAGAGCTAAAAGACAATGCATTAACTGATTGATTTTGACTGCCATTAAGGGGACTTATTCAACCATAAGCTTGTTTCTCTGTTTTAGGACTATTTTATTTGCATAAATACAACTCTTTGTTGTGCATACACCTCTTGCTCTAGTAAGAGATCTATGGATAGAGGGCATATAGTCTTCTGCTTGTGACAACTCATACAATGGCAATCCTTAGAAGATGAAGGATTTAACTAAACCAGTATAAGAAGTAATGTGATTAGCTATGACACTGCAATGCTTTTTTTCCCCTATTGATTGCAACCTTAAATTTCAAAGAACTATCTGTCTGCAGGAAAGGAAGCAGTGACAGTTTTGATCCTAGAAGGGCTGCTAGCAGGCAGAGGAAATGTAACCTACCATTTTAGGCCCTTTTTTTTCTGAAGTTATTTTCAGCAACTTAAATGCCTTAAGAAATTGGAAAAGGAAAGTACCATTATTTGTGTCATTATTTGCTGCAAGAGTTGCTCCTAAAGTGTGCTGGGAGCCTGTCTGACCCCAGCACAGGTGAGACAGTCCTTGCACTGTCCCAAAGCTTGGGCTGCAAACTTGGGCTGCATGAGAGTAGGGCAGTGACAACAAGAGGTGCCATCAAGAGTCCAGTGAGTATCAAATGAAGAAAGGTAGCAAGCCATGTCCTGAGTCAATCTAGGAAATCCAAGCAGTTTGGAAACAGGCCAGAGACAGGCCCAGCTACAACAGAGTTCAGTCGTCAGGTTGAGCAGAAATGGGCTCCTGAGCCCATGGACACAGCTGAAGGGAGTCTGCAGGGGAGAATAGTCATGGACAGTAAAGCTTGTTAGTCATCACAGGGCCCTGAGAGCTTGTCAGGGAAAAAACCCAAACTATCAAAAATCAAAGTTCTTTCCACGCAGGAGTTGCCACTTCTATTGCAAATTACCTTAGCAAAGTCACTATTATCTCACTTTTTCTTATTCAACACCTTTTTCCATGCAAAAGGAAGGAGGAAAGCAAATGAGCTGGGAGCATGCACAAGGAAGAAGTGCATGGACCATGTACTTATCTTTTATCAGAGCATGAATCAGCTCAATTGTTCTCTCCCTTTGCAGGATGAGAGGTTAAGTGTCACGAAAAAGGACATACATAGGTAAACTTTCTATGCCTTTTTTCTGAGTGGGGTTTTATGAAGTAAATATGAAGTTCAGAGAACCTAGCAGCAATGGTAACAAATGAGCAGACTTCAGAAAGTGCTGTCCTACAACCCAGCAGGTAATGAACCTCTTACCTTCTCTGGCTAATTCAGACGTAATGGTCATTAGTCTTGAAATAAGTTGCAAAGTGAATCTTTCATAGAGTTGCATTATAGCTCATTGAGTGACAATTTTGGAAAGATTAATTCATGCTTGAAAAGGAAGAACTTTATCTCTTTTGCCATAAAACCTATTCTCCTCCAAATAAGTTAGACCCTTTTGGTCTCTGTCATTACCTTGTCCATCTTATCTTATGCTCAGTAAAATTAGAAATCAGGAACCACGTTTCTAGTTTTTGTCACTTTTCCAACATAATATATTTTAGAAGGTCATAAGAAAGGGTCCAGAGAGAGCTATTCACTACATCTCATTTTCAGTGTGGCAGGTACCAAGCCTCAAAAAGAAGGATCCTCTAAAAGTCTCTGTGCACCTACTGTTAGTTCTCATATTTAATAAATTGAATAATTTGAGACCATTAGCATCATCTCACCCCTCGTCTTCCTTACCAGGTGATTTGTACAAACTTTTAATATAAGCATTGATTGTGACACAGATATCTCTAAATACCCATTTATAAAAATCAACCATCTACTTGTACTATCCAAATCAAGCTCTGAACTAATCACTTATCCTCTGCAAGATCTTCCTTCTTTCCTTATCATAAAACTGATAAATGAACTTGCTAAGTGCTTCCTTAAAATCAAAGATTTCATCAACTGATCCTATCCTGTCCATGTACTCACTGCCTGAATTCTCTGGTCTGACCTCATAGCTGATCCTCTTCTGAGCAGGAGATTCAACTAAAGAACTTCAGGGCTATCCTGCATAGAAATCATGTTGACTCTTCCTAAACTTCTCATATTTATACAAGAGTCCACTAATTATATTTTTCTTATAGTTTCTGCTAATTTGTCTCACACATACATCATTCTTACTCGTTTGATGTTTTGGAGGTGGTCCTTTAAAAGAATTTCCTCATTTTCCATTTTCCAGTCCCATCATACTTAGATTTCTGTACAGATTTAATAGTTACCAGAGCTAGAAGTTACAGACCATTCTTTTTTTCTACACTAGTCTTTCTTTGAATTTCTTAAGAATTCATTTAAATATGATATCTTGTTCTCATTGCTGCTCATTTTACCTTTTTACTGTACCCTGTTTCATAGACACTCTGACAAGACAAATCATGGCAAAAGTTTCAAGATGCAAATTTGACTTTCCATACGTAATTCAGTACTGACATTATTGTACTATCCTATCTGCCATCTTGCATGTGCCTAGTTTTTTGAGTTCATTTGGGGTTTTTTTGGTGTTTTTTACCCTCTATGATGATTTTTTCTTGGTATCCCATTGTACTTGATTAAAAAAAATTCCCTCCGAAAACTATCTTTTTTTTTTTTTTTCTAGCATAGATTCTATGTGCTAACACTGCAATTATAGCTCTGAGGAAGACCTAAACTCCTTTGTTTTCATGTTACTTGTGCATGTGGTACATACGTTCCGTAGTACCTGGGGTAAAATTTGACATTTTGACTATTTAAGTAGTAAACTTTTATATTAATATAATATGATTATATTAATATGATATTCTGTCAAATAACTTGTGGAATATAGTTAATAAGTGTTGTTACTAAAAATTCTACGCTTAGCTGCTGTTGGTTTGAAAAGCATAGCAAATGTCATTGGTTTTCAGCGTTATGAGTCTTCATGTCCATGTCCAAGGAGCTACAAGCATGTACAGGTCTTTTTAATTGCAGTGATTCTTTTTGCTACTCAAAATTCACAGGGTAATAATATGATAACCACACCAGGATTTATTATTGAAACCATATTTTGTTGATAGTAATGTTTGTTCTGTTAGCAAGCAGCTTAATATGAAAGCAGGTTAGAAAGATCTTATTAAGGTATCATGCAATTTCTGCAGTATTTCTTAGTTGCAGAATTTTTCTCAGCCTGTTACTATAGCTATTCATGATCTTCCTCTAGGGTTCATAGGTTGCTCTATTTCTCTAATTAACTTCCCTTGCATTTTATTTTCTTTTGAACAGACTATTGAAAAGCAGACATCTGGAGATGTGTGTGCTACGTATGTATGTGGCCAATTAGACTTTAGATCCAGTCAAGAGCATTGAGAAAAAAGGTGGTACTTGTGAGACAGAACTGGATTTTACCACACTCATCCGAGAATATTTTTGTATGACTGTGAGATTTAACTCTGTAGCACTCCTTTGACTAAATAACTCTGCCTTGTCCTTTGCTTTCAGCATCAAGGTAAGTTTCAGACTGAGGCCACCTGAATTTATTGGTAGCAAAGAAACAATACCAAACTAAGAGCAACTAGTCACAATGACATCCCAGAAGCAGAAGATAGGCCACATATCATTTATCATAGTAAACACTGAAATGAGAAAAGAACCCAAATAAACCCCAAGAATTAACTATATTAACTACAAAAATGGGTCTTGACTTTCTAGCTGTTTGTAGTAAGGCCATAGTATGATCTGAATTAATGTGATTTCATGAAAACTGAAAATAAGAAGACATGCAAAAAAATTCACTAATGTGAAAAAAGTACAGGAAGAACAAAATCATCTGTCTTGTTCTTTTTTTTTGGCAAGCAGTTACTGGCTTTGATCAATGCTAGGAAACAGAATGAGTAAAACCTATTACATTTTTATTCTCTATTTTGTTAAATTGATGAAAATACATATTTCATCTGCTTTACATCTGGTACAATTATGTTTTTACAAGAGCTCCAGGAGTCCTGTCAGATGACAGAAGTACTTAGTCTTTGGCAATTTAGGACGTGAATATTTTGATAGCCCTTTTTGCAGGAGAGATTTTACAGTGCTTTTTTTCTTTGCATATTCTATTTCCAATTTTTGTAGGTTGTATATTCAAGCCTGCAATGCTTGAATCAACAGCTAAATTCGACAGAACCCTTCTACATTCATACAGCTTGAAGTGACTGCTTGATCTCTATTCAAATTTAAAACTGAAAATCTGTTGAAGAACTCCCATGAATGTTGTAGCAGAAAGCTGGTGTGAGGAGCTATTTAGGGGGCAGCCAGAGGCCGTATTTGTGACAGCACTATGCCAGTAAGAGAAATGAGAGTCGGAGCTAGACATTGTCTTCTTTGGGTCATTAAGGTTGACCTTCCCAGGATACTGTGCTGCATTTCTGTAGCAGCTGGCTATCAGTCTATAATTCAATAGAATCTGAGCTGCAGCTACTGTTATTCATATATTTAGAAATGCTGATTAATAATTCTTAGTATCATAGAGCCTGAATTTAATTGTTTTTCTTCTCGGGAATTCCAATGGTTCTGAAAGAAAACTGTGTTTGTTAAAAGTAAGAGATTATTTTCAAAGAAAGAGTGTTTTTGTTACTTGAATAATAATGATTGATCTTTGGTAATACCACTAAAGGGCCTTTAAGTCAAAACTATTTCCTGGAGCAGGGGTGGAAAATTAGCTTATTTTTAAAGATGTCCTAGTTAATTTAACAGTCATTGTAGGAGGCTGCAGTTGAACAATAATTATATAAAGTCTCTGTTGCAGAGGTTGATAGACAGTAGGCATTTATGATGTTTAATGCACTTTTCCTGCTGCAGAGTATTCTCTGTAAGAACACAACACTAGCTTAATTTTCTCCTGTGTTGAATTACACTCAATTTTGGTTTTAATTAGTGCTCTTAACTAAGATTCTCCTTCCAGTTGTCCAAGCATAATGAAAAGAATTCAAGTTCATGTATTCAAATTAAATGATACAATTAGAAACACAGTCTTCTTTGGACATGGGTAAATGTGAATTATCTTCCTAAACTCTTTGCTTTGAAGGCCCTTCTAGCCTATATTTTGTAGAACTAAAGACAACTGTTTTAGGTAGAAGTTTCATTTGACCAACAAATAAATTCACTTGTTTTATTTGACTAATAAATCAATTAAATTAATTGTTGGGGGTTACTAATATAGTTGTGATATCAGAGCATCAAAATAAATGATTTGAAATTATGAATATCTTAAGGCATACAATTTTGATTCAAACTAACATGTGAGCCATGTTTGCTCAAATCCTGGGAGTTTTCCACTCAAAAATAAAGATTTGGAAAAATCAAAGCTTTTATTTGAAACTAATTTCATTGTTTCTTTTGATAGTTATAAGAAAAATGTTTTCTAAATATGATGTCCTATATCATTACTATATGTTCTATACCAGATATTAACAAATGCATTAAAAAAAAACAAACAACCAAACACATGAGATAATGTCAAAACATTTAACAATATTACATCTCATGGAAAAATCCAGGAATTACTCTCTGTTTCTTTTTTGTTTTCCAAGTTAAATCTAGATAAAGGTGTTGGGTGTTTTTTAAATTATCGCCTTTGTTGTCTGGTGTTTAGATGCCTGTTTGAGATCCATTTAAGAGCTTTGATCTGAATCTGAATTTTTGGGAAAAAATGTCTTCAGCTATGTTTTGAACTGGCTCTTCTGGTTGTATACCCATTTCAAATTCTGTTTTCAAAATAAATAATTAGTAAATGTCTAAACATTTTGTAAACAAAACAAATCATGGATCTGAACATGAGAATGTTCACATTGTGTCTGATTTTTACTTGAGTGAAAAACCTTTTCAAAAAAAAAGAAAGAAAAATTAATTACTTTAAGGAAGGAAGAATACAAGGCTAAGAAAACACAAGTGTTCCTTATCCTCATTGTCATTACGAGAAAATCTAAATACAATGTTTTATAACTGATTTTCTCTGTCACAAAATCTTGTTACACAGCTTTTTTTGCAAAATATATAGGGTTTTTTTAGTATCAGAAATATTTCCTATAAATTCTCATCTACAGGTTTTCTTTCTGGATAAATTCAGTATATTGAATGTTTTAATTTTTTCAGTGCACAATTTTTTTTCCTCTGTATTTCAATTAATTCCATCTCTTTCCTAAATATTTTTGAATATTATAACATCTTTTTGACGTCTGAATACTTAAACTGGTGACAGTGCCTCCATATTTACATATATGTGTAAATTGCATAAACTTCTGTTTCAAGATTGTCCCAAGGCTGCATTATTTTGCCAGCAATATGAACAACCTGAACTGTCTTGGCCAGACCATGTCACTGAGAAGCTGTGTTCAATTATTTATGAACACCTTCACCCTTACCTTTTCAAAGTTACATTTTTGTTACTTAAAGTGTAGATCTGGTCTATGTGTCTTGTTTCTAGATGGATGACTTCACCTGTAGCTATATTTAAATTAAGCTTTATATGTCATATTATCTATTCTATCTTAATAAAATATTTATGCTGATGACTTTTCTGTGGACCTCAGAAGGAAAGCTGGAAGCATAGCTTGCTGTAACAGTGGCACCATTAACTTCATGATTAATCTTTAGAAAATTAAATTCAAGTGGTTAGAATTCCGTGTTTTCTCTAGGAGAAAAAGTAGGAACTTAACATAACCCCGCCAAGCTACAGATTTTGGATATGGTAACAGACATCAGACTACCAGTTTTAGGAAAAAAATCCCTAAATAACAGCACAGTAATAAGTAATTTCAGTAGTATAATTATCTAGGTTAAGACCCCCAAGGAATCCAGCAATTCCCTCACACTTGGCTGAAGTTAATGTCCAGGTGTGCAGTGGCTTCCATAGTCAGGGTGGTGAGGCAGGTTGGCAGGAAGGAGGGCACAGCACTGTCCTTGGAGGAGTCACTTGTATCAGGCAGACTCAGGGCATTCTGGATTGCCCTGGCTGCTCCCCTTTGCTAGGTTGCAGATGCGCTGTCTGGACTTGGCTACACATCTTCATATCCCAATAAATCATTTAGGTAAATTTACCAATACAAGAGTCACTTCCTCCCTAAGTACTACAGATGAAAATCAGGCTCCTCACTGACTGATGTGGGAAGAGGTGAGGGTAAGGGAGAAAAGCAAAATGTTTATGGCTTATAAGTTGTGATTAGTTTTGGTATTTCATCAAACAGTGAAACTCTTTTTCTGGAGTGCTCTTCAGCTTCAACTCAACTGGTCTGGATGGAAGCATTTTTACACTCAAGCATTTAACAAAATCTGAATGTTGAGCTGTAACTCTTTTACCACAAAACTATTCAGATTTCCTGCAATTTCATATTTTTTATGTGTGTTACTGCTACATGTATAATTTTAACCTGTCGATATTCACTCTGAAAGCCTAATTTTGTTGTCATCATTGGTTTTTTATCCATTCTTCCTTTTTATGATAAGAATAATTTGCTGAATTTAAATATCTATGATATTCCATATATTCCATATGGTTTGAAAACCTGAAATTTTTCCAGAATAGTATTTTTCCCGAACCACACATTATTAACCATTTCTGTTTGTGTAAACTACAGATATCAGATATCATTGAATTTCTTAATCCACACTACAATAATTTCTCTTCATGCTTATATAGTGCTTTTTGCTGGTTTATTTAGATGCCCTGGTAAAAACTGGTCACCACACTAGTTGAGATGGTATGCTATTATCCTAGATAACATATTAAAATTCTTTAAAAACCAGTTGTTCTTATCTGTTCTTTAAAGTGCCACACCTACTTATATTAAATATCATTATTTTATCCTCTGATGACATGATTCTATCATTTTAGATTAAGCTTCAGTAACTATTTAACAACAGCTAATAAACTCTGATGCAAATTGTGTTTAATAGGAAGAAATAAAAATGAGATCTTGGAATGTTAATTCAATTTATAAGAAACCATATAATCAGCAAGAATTATTTACCTGGCAATATGTTTTTACATATTGAAAATCTCCTTATCTGATTTCTTAGTCATCAAATCTTTTGCTGCATAGATGAAATCTGGAATGACTATTTTTTCTGGCTAAGAAAGAATTATTTATAATAAATATCTTTATGTGGTCAATGCAATTTATTTTAATATAACTTACAGGAACTTTGGCTTCTTTTGCCAGAAAGTTCTGTTTTAAAGAGAAGAGATGAAAATCTTAGTCTCTTAGTCTCTCTTAGGTTTAAGAGACTAGATTTGTGTCTTTACTTTTTCATGACTATTACCTGTGGAAGAGCTGTGAAGGTCACCTATCTTAGGAAATCATCTTGGAATTAGACCTTAACAGATGCAATTTTTTAAATAACATCGACTGAATTTTTTTACATACTTGGTTTCATCTCATTATGTTTAGCTGTTGGGCCCTGAAAAAATGAGATAATTACCACTTTGGATCTATCGTGCACATTTGATTTCAGTTATATGGGAATATGCTGCTTAATTTATTTATTTTTATTAGAAATACCTTGACAGCAACTCCATTTAGAAAATTCTTCATCAGTCTTTACTGTTACGTTCATTTACCTGTGTCCCCTGCTCTTTAGAATGTCTTTTAGGTTCAGTTTAAAACTATTACTTCCTTCATAAATAAGTGTACAGAAAATGGATTAGAATTTGCACCAGAAGTGTTAGTTAAGTTGCATTAAAATAGCATCTAGAACCTTGGTGATGACCCATAATTTAGAAATCAAAAAGAGTAGGACAGTAGCTGTTGAGCCAGATACTTTTTATGGGCTCTGGTATGCAAAACTTTATTAATAATTTCAAATTAATTTTAAGTTTTGTAGAACTTGTAGATTTTACAGATATGTACTACATAACATATATTCTTCTCTGATTATTGCCTATAAAATTGGATTTACTGACTTGAGCACAAAAAGATGGAAGTTATGATTTGCCTGAAGTTTCATAATGAAATATCTTCTTTCTCTGAAGACTGATTGTGACTTGATATCAATATTAGGTTATTATGACTGTAAACATGAGGTTTATCTTTCAACCACTCTGAGATATAGAGTGTCTTCTAAAATAATGACTCCTCCTGAACTTTTCCTCATACTGATCCCACCCTACACACCTTAGAAATGACAAATGAGGTTGCTGTAGTGTTATTCCAAGTTTCATGTGCCAGTTATAGGAGGAAATAATATGATAGTATATATATAATAATATATATATTATGTATGATATAATATATATTATATATAATATAATGATAGACATGCTTAAGAAATTTGGAATTTCTGAAATTTCTTTATGTTTAACACTTCAGATAGTGTAAATTTACTTGTTGATGGTGAACTGGTGATAGATTGTTAAATTATACATGAAGTAGCAGTTTTTTAAAATATAGGTGGTTACCTACAGGCAGCTATGTTTTTTAGATAATTAATATTAACTGTATTTAACATATGATTAATCAAGTAAGCTTTTATTTTGTTTTCAAAAATGCAACAAACCAAGAATTTTCAAACATAAGGTCTCTGCAAGAATTATTCCTCGAAAATAAAAATTAATGATAACTTGGACATCATTCCAAGATGATTTCAGTATTCATTTGCAACATTATTTTAGGCAGTAATTTTATTTTAATGAAAGTTACTTAAAAATTAAATATTCCAGAAACATTTTTGAACTTCACTGAAATTTTATTGTTACTATCTTGTTTTGAAAAGATACGAAAATATTTAATATTTGGAATGCTAACATAAATCAATGTTATTACTGACAGCATTTATGCTGACCTTCTATTTCATCTCTACATAAAAAGCCATTATAAACTTCTTAAAAATTCAATTTTGCAGTCATTATTGTACATGTCAAATATAAAATCCAGGAGGCTGTGTTTGAGGAAAAGGATAAATGATGAAAATCTCCAGAAGGCAACTAAATACAAATCAGATCGTTTGTTCAAAATAAGCATTTGACTTTAAAGATTATTAATGATGTTTGGGAAAAGCCTGATTAAATAGTTCTCAAAATTATGTACTTACTTGCCTATTCTTTGACAAGGTGGTACTTTTTAATTTCAAAACCTAGTAGATTAGTTCCATGAAGACATATTTACATTTGGAAGGAAGGAACTGATATTGTTTCTGCTGTTGACCCAAATAATGAATTTATAGAATCATAATCTTGGATAGAAGGGACCTTAAGATCTTCTAGTTTCTACCAACCTCATTAGACCAGGTTGCTCATCCAGTCTGGCCATGAAGACTTCCAGGAATGAGACAGCCACAACTTCTACAACTTCTCTGGACAAAGTACTCCAGTGACTCACTACACTGCTAGTAAGGAATTTTTTAATGACATCTAATCTATTTCTCTAAAATGTGTGGTGTAAATGACCTTAACCAAAACACTTTTAATTTTAAAGTTTAGAGTACACTCATGGAGACTAGAACTGTCTTGAAAAATGTAACCTATATAAAATCAAACATTAAAACTGAAAAATTAAAGATCGTTGCAAAGAGATGAGGACATTGTTTCAGAAGTGTGGTGCTGACAGTGGTCTGAATGTAGGCATCAGGCAGCCACAGTGCCTGTGTGAAACCATTCACATACTATTTTCACACAGGCCTGAGAAATTGGACTGGGAAATCTTAAGGAGGAAACCAAAAACAAACTTTGGGAAGTGAAATGTTTACAAAAGGGTGTAAGCTCTGAATAACCAATCGTGTTCTTTGTACTGAACTCCTCTATAAAGGAGAATTTAGAAGAATAAAGTTTGCTTTCATTTTCACCATCATATCGAGAGTCATGTCGTTATTTCTACACTGTCCGACACCATAACGACACAGAAGGGTTCTAATTCTTCATCTCTGTGTTCAGATCTCAGGACATGCATTTATCTTCCTTAATTTTATGACAGGCATAGGAAAGCATTTTGAAAATATAAAAAGCATTTCTAATCTGACTTCATCTATACAAGTTATGCACACTTATTTTATCAGGCAAAGAGTGCTGTATTTTAACAAATAGCTTTTAGAAATATCCACTTTAAAAGCAGTGCTTCTCAGTAAGTTGAGAAGTTAAAAATAACAAAATTTATGGCAGCAAATGACCAAGTCTTGGAATTCTATTAAGTAAGATTTTCAGATTCTCCTGTTTATTATTACACTTCAGGTGCAGTGAAAAATTATGAAATATTTTTGTACTGAATAGAATCAAAATTTTAAAAATACAATATTTTTTTATATTATTTTGAATTCAAAACTGGAAATTAATGAGTGAAGAAGTAGCAATGACTACCATGTCTAAATTGCCCCAAACATCCTGCCAGTATGTCTTTGTTTCAAGTAATTTTGAAATTCAGTTTGTGAACAACACTTTTTTGTGCTAATAGTGTAACCTTAGTATGCCTGCCACTTCTGAGCACAAGGAATATATGGATGTCTCTCTTTGTATAGAAAATAGCATTTAACTCTACAATCAAAACAACTCATAGGTAACTGATGAACTTGTATAAATAGAAAGAACTATCACTGGATTGAGTCTTAATCACATGAAGACTACTTTCTCCTCAACAAGAATATTTTTTTCCCCAGTGTTGATTCCCATCCAGTTTAAAAACCTTAAACTTGAAAATGTAATGCTTCTGTTTATTCCAGGTAAGAAAGATGTCAGATTTATCAGGATATTTTGATGGGGAATACTTTTAGGACATGTATCTCTTGGACAGAAACCTCTCTCGAACTCACGTCTCACAACATGTGATTTGGATTGTTGGTCTCTTCCCTACTATTTTCAAATTCCACTGCAAAGCTCTCCTACATATTGCTTGCTCATAACCAAATTTGCCTTACAGCTCAGATCTTTGATTATTTGTATCTTATCCATATTGTTAACCTCAGGGTCCTTAGCTTCCCTCTGCCTTGCATACTGCTTATCATGTTGGTCTTTTTTTTTTTTTTCCTGCAAGCTTCTAACCACAATCTGGAACCTCTTATTCCCAGGGTGTTTTTTGCTTGTTTAGGTTTGAGTTTGGTTTTTGGATTTTTTGTGGTTTTGTTTGTTGGCTTTGGTGTTTTTTTGTTTTGTTGGGTTTTTTGGGGGAGAAGGGCTTTTTGGTTGGTTGGTTTTGGTTTGTTGTTGCTGGTTTGGGTTTGGTTTTTTTGGTTCATTTGTTTTTTCTTCAATTCCGTACTAGATGCCATTTGTCTTTGCACAGTTTCCCAATTTGCTTCAGTAATACCCCAGTATCTTTCACTTCACTTCACGTCTAATCCTTGAATATTAGTGCACTATGAAATAACTATTTAATAAATAACTGTTTAAGAACGTTTTAAAAAAAATCTGTTTGCCTTTTGTACCATTTCCAGAATTTCTTTGTCATTCTTCTGTTTCTGTTTTTATCAGATTCTGGAAGACATACTCTTTTAGAATTTCTGGAGTATCTGACACATCTGCATGAGACTGGCAGATACAATGCAGGATCTAAAGGAGAGATACCCTTTTGAAATGATAGCCTAACATCAAGTGCATCTAAGTAGCACCACTTCAGAGCATCACAGCAGCACTAGACTCTTCAGATACCTTTATCATTCCTTCTGTGTCCTAATCAAGGCTTATCTTTCTGCAGTCTTGCATTGCTTCCTGATTACAGGCAAAGAAAATATATAGATTATTTCTGTGTTTTATTTCAATCTCCACAGACCAAGACGATCAGTACAGGAAACTTCAAGGCTGTCCTTCCAGCTTTGGGCTGATGTGGGCTCGGTCATTGTAAAAGAAGTCCCTTGTGGTTTAGTGGATTTCTTTGCTAAGCTCTGAAAAGTATCTGCTGAGCATGAAGGGTTCAGATGCTGATTGAATTCACAGGAATTTTCACAGGGATGGGAAGACACATGTTCCTCACAGGAGTATGTGGGTACATTTGAAAAATGTCCCAAATTCCAGGTCCCTGTTGCAAAGCAGAATTTTATAGCTGTGGTCAGAAAAGGTTTTCAGAGTTTATTTTACACATGCATGCACCCACCTCTGTATTTCCTTGACTTTCTTCTCATATAGTTTTGAAATTGTTAGTTTTTATAATAAATCTGTTTGAGATACATAAACACATCTCCTTAAAGTCTAAACTTAGTTTTCAGCATGTGATGACAAAATCTCTAACGTAAAATCCCTTCAATATTTATAAGATATAGCATCATTGAACTATCCATTAAGAAACTTTTCAGTTTGATCTGAAAATGACAAATGTGCAATAGCTGTTTGTAAAGGTTCATAAAGAAATTTTTAAGTTTCTTTAATTTTTTTACCTTTCACATGTGTTTTCCAATAAAAATTAATTTGTGTTTCTGATACATGACTTTTATCTATACTCTAGCAGAAAAGGTCTGTTTAAACAGAATACAGTCTGAGGATTTTTTTTCTGTTTAAGTGGATTTTTTAAATTGGTGTTGTATGGTGCTTTGGTGGGGGGGGGTTTTCTTCATTTCACTATTTATTTTACGGAGATTGTTTTAGAAAAAAAATGATAAGTTATATATTTGGTTTTGTTAAAGATTTTGAAATTAATAATCTATTGATAATGATAACCAATGGCTGAATCACTGCTGAAATTTTCTTTATCCCATTATACTGCATATTTATGTTAACCATTAGAAACACCTCAGGCTTTTCAATCCAAGGATAGCTTTGTCATTCACGTGATTTTGATAACTCCTCAGAAGATTGAAAACTACATCATTGACACTAAAGGTAGTCTCATACTTGACCAAAATGAGACATTTTCCATTTTTCATACATTTTTACTTGGATTGATTGTTGTTATTCCATGTATATTGAGATTATGTAACTGTATAGGAAGTTGCATATTATATTTAACTGAAAGATGTCTGCATAAAATAATGGTTGAGCCACACAAATCCCTCTCTGCATACTTGCATCACTGCTTCCAAGGAGTGTCCAGGCCTTCTTTGCCATCAGAATCAAATCCTTCCAGTTTGAAGTATACTGAAAAAAACAAGGACATTCCTTCATGGAATGCATACATTTAGCACTGTGATAAGATGACAGCCCACCCTCTAAAGCAGAACAGTCACATTTCTATACTTGTACTTCTGGGAATCCAATATGCTTTACATTGTGAACAGTCATCTCAGAGTAACTGTATGGGTAAAACTAAGACATCCCTCTCTACATGAATATATCTGGACAAGTAATCAGTGAAGAATAAAAACCACCCAACTTCCAAAACAGGAAGTTTCTTAGAAGATAACTCAATCTCCCGTCCTCTTGGTCCTGTTTCTCAAACCCAAAACCCTTTACAAAAATAAACTTTAAAATAAAATTTCATAGCTCTATTGGTCCCCACAACTTCAGTAAAGACAATGGTTTTGTAACACATTGTCATAGTCCTCAGCAAGTTCCAAACTCATTAATATCTTTGTATTCTACAGTTTATGAACTACTTCTCTCTTCCCTCTGAGACATAACTACTTTTCAGGTCTCCATATCCTTCTCTCTCTCTCTGTCTTGCATTCTCCTCCAGTCCTTTTTCTTACAGTCATAGATATATCAAGCATATTTTGTTTCAGAGATCGCGACCTAAAGAATACACATTTGGTACCTAGCCTCAAAATCTGAATCTATTTTAGCATGAGTAAAAAATTAGGTTCCTGAAAAGTTGTCTGATTTTTCCAATCATATTTTCTGGTTTAAATTAGGTGTTACCTGTGTCCTAATACCTTGTCCTGACTTTTTTGCTTGTCCAAACTTTCTGTAAAATAACATAGGAAGTAATGATCAGAAACAGATGGTTAAGGTAGTTATATCGTTGAAAAATAGATAGGCAGATAGACAGAGATAGACAGATAGACAGATAGATGATAGATGTATACACTCTGAAGCTGCTAGAAGCTTTGTTTGTGTGTGACAGAGCCAATGCCAGATGGTTGCAAGAAGGACCTGCTAGTGGCCAAAGCTGAGCCCATCAACGACAGCAGAAGCACCTCTGGGATAACTTATTTAAGAATGGAACGGATAAAAAACCCTGCACAATTACATCCAGAGAGAGGAGTTAGAATCTGTAAGAAAAGCAACTCTGCAGACACCAGGGTCAGTGTAGAAGGAGGTGGAGGATGTGCTCCAGGGGCTGGAGCAGATTCCCCTGCAGCCCAAGGTGAAGACCATGATGAGGCAGTTGTGCCCCCACAGTCCATGAGGGTCCATGGTGGTGCAATGGATGTCAAAAGGAGGCTGTAACTCTATGAGAAGCCTGGCCCCATGGAGAGAGGAGCTCACACTGGCGCGGGTTTGCTGTTAGGACCTATGACCTCCTGTGGGCCCAACTTAGGAGCAGCCTGTCCTTGAAGGACTGCACCTCATGGAAGGGACCCATGATGGAACAGTTCATGAGGAACTGAAGCCTGTGGGAAAGACTCACGCTGGAGAAGTTTGTGGAGGACTGTCTCCCATGGGAGAAGCCCCACACTGGAGCAGGGGAAGAGGGTGAGGAGTCCTCCCCCTGCAGAGGAAGTAGCAACAGAGACAATGTGTGATGAATGCACCACTGCAAGGGGATGGAGGTAGGTAATTCATGAGTAAAATTAAGCCTGGGAAGAAGAGAGGGGAGGGGTGAAGATGTTTTAAGATTTAGTTTTTGATTCTCATTATCCTAGTCTGATTTGATTGATAATAAATTAAACTAATTCTGTCAAGTTAAATCTATTTTGCCTATGACAACGATTACTAATGATCTCTCCCTGTCCTTATCTCGACCCATGAGCTCATCATTATATTTTCTCTCCCCTGCCCAGCTGAAGAGGTGAGTGGCAAAGCAACTTCAGTGGGTACATGGCATCCAGCCAGGGTTAATCCATCACAGATTGGCAGTAAGACTGCCAGGAGATACATTTATTATGATGCATTTCAGTAAACTCAGAATTCTCATCCATGTCTTAAAATAATGAACATGGTTATGACATAGTTTGAGGGAGTATTTTTGTTGTGTTGTTGGGTTTGGTTTTTTGGAGTTTTTTTTTTAATCTTTTATTTTTCATTCATGTGCTAGATCAAATGTTCTAATAGACTTGTGAACCTTAGAAAACTAAGTACAATTTTGGGGATTGCAAATTTTCACAGTCATGTTTTTCTTTCTTATCTGTGTTATGGACTTGCATAATTTCAACCTTAATAAAGAGAAATTTTTCTGTAATTTTTCTTGCAATCAGTATATATGGAACAGGTTTTAGGTTGTATTTCAGACTGGATAAGAGACCTGTGTCAGGCCTTTGTCTGGGTTAGCAAAGACTTCCAGAGCTTTAGGGAATTTTTAAATAACTTGTGAAGGACCTCAGCCTTAGAACTGCCTTATTTTGAAAGACATAATTCTCTCCAATTTACTGATAAAAGTGGTGGAATATAATCAATTGATACTTGCTGGGTATAAGACTCTGCAAGAACAAAATATACCAGGTAATATCCCATTCCGTGTTTTAAGCATAAATTTAAACTCCTAACTGGGTAATAAGAAAGTAGCTTGCTTGGCTTTATGCGAAATAAATAAAATATCAGTTGTCTAGTGCTGAGTTCTCTCTGGGCTGTTATGTCTGCTTTCTCATGTTGTAAAAGAGAAGAAGGGGAAAAAAACGATAGCAGGAGTGCTAGGTTATAATATCTTTGGGTTTACTAATGGTCTTTTTATGGAAGGGGAAATGAAAAAGATGATGACTACTTGGGATTAGTGTTCTTCAGCTATAGAGATGTATTTAAGTCTTTTATGTAGATCCATTTCCCATATAATCAGATGTAAAAGCATCTTGTTCAATCCTGTAATAAAATCTTTGAGGATATCTTCTGAATATCTTCTCTAGCCTCTTAAGATACATAAAGTGTAGGATTGGGTTGCAGAAATAAATGTTATTGTCTTCAAAATAATTGGAATAATTTGAGGGTCAGTTTTAAAATGGGAATTGTTACTCTTTGTAGGAATACACCTTTCTCACACCAAATCTTGTTAGAACCTAAGAAGCCCAAACTATCTCACATTAGCAGCATTAAACAAACAAACAAACAAATAAACACACACACACACAAAACCCCCCAAATAAGTAAGAAGTAGAGCTTGTTAACATAAATAATATCAAGTAATAAATAATTTAAACTGAATCTATTTTTTTATATAAAAGTCAAGCAATTGCTAAGCTTAGCATGGATCTGTGGCTGTTTACCCTCTTTTGCTTATTTAAATAAAATATTATTTTCTTAGCATATTAACGTCATGCAGACTTCCATTCATACTGTTGAATTTACCTATTCAAAGATGGTTTGTTGTGAACTCAAGAAATTTAAAAATGATGTAGGACAGAAATACTACAGCAAGGGTATAACAATGAAAGAAAAAATAAATTTCCCTAATATCATTAGCAAAAAGCTTTAAAATATGATAAAAGAAAAGAAGTTTTTTGCTTTCTAATTAAGCTATCAAAAAGATTTAGTAGGTATGATAGATTAGAAAAATGGTTCCTACTTCTATTTCCAGATTAAAAAAATGATCTGAGTAGATTTTCAAAAGTAGAATTGTAAACCTATGTAAATTATTCCTTGTGCTTCAAAGATGCTCACTCTCCTTGAAAAATCAAACGTTTCCTAGCCTCTTTCTCTTTAGGACTAATTCTTTTGGGACTGTGCCAAAAATATCTGAATCTGAATATCTGTTCTCCTGAAGTCTAGTAATTCTGCTGTGTCTCTTACTTATATCTCTCAGGACCTTAAACTCTAGTTCCATGGCTGTGGTAGCCAAGCTTGACTTTATTCAGTGCTTTTTCATTTTGTAAGCAGCAGGTCCAACAGAGCACCTTCTCTAATCAGTAGACTGATCATCTGTGCCAAAAATTGCCTTCAACATATTCTGGAATTCTCACAGATTGCTTGCACCAGCTCTAGTCCCCTTACAACAGATATTCGGAAGTTTTAAGCCTACCACGAGTACCAGGGCCTGTGACAGTAAGGTTTTCTCCAGCCATCTAAAGCAGGTCTCATCCATTTCCTCTGGATCCAGTGTTCTTAGATGAGATCTGTTACATCACCTGTGCTAGTCTGTCTTCTCATCCTTATCTCCTACTCATTAGTTTTCTTCTGCTTTCTCTCTGACTCCAAGGCAGCTTTGAACGTTTGAACCACTCTTTGATGTGAAACACAACCTCCTTCTTGCCTTCCCACCTTTATCCATCCACTGCAATGCTCCATTGTAGAGAAATAGCCCATCTTGTCTTCATAATCCCAGTGACATTATAGCTCTGCAACTTTATTTAGACTTCTTATTCATCCTGCTTTTTCTCTATACTATGTCCCTTTTTATACAGTATTTGACTTGGGCCCCAAGTCATATCCCATGTCTCTTCAGGTCCCCTGCAATGTTTCTGCTGAGTTAGATTTATTTTGGCACTTGTGCCCTCACTTTTCTTCAGTTTAGGAAAACACTACCCAACATACACAGTTTAAAGTACTTGTCACTACATTAGCAAGTTTGTTGGCAAAGACACTCCCGCCTCACTGCCAGATATCCCATCCCCACACAGTAGTGCTCATAGTTCACAGAGCAATGTGATCAGAGAAGCCAAAGCATTGCTTCCAACATCAGGCCTGTTTTGCCTTGTCTAAGGAGGGACCTTCTGCTAGAGCCTTTCCCTCTTACTGGAAAGGCAGTCAACACCTGTCTGCCTTAGCTTTCACTGCATCCCTTGGGCTCTGAAGAACCATTGGTGCACTTTGGGTTACCGTTAAATCACTCTGGAAAAAGAAGCAGTGTTAGTCCAAGGGCTAGGTAAGCCTTGACTTTTCTTGTGCAACCTGTCAGATTTGAGGTACTGGTAAGCAAGAAATATCCTGAAAAATCAGGTCATGTTGACAGATAGCTTCTTTAATCCCCTTAGGAGGGGGTCTCTTATAACTACCATATGCCTTTTTAACATGTTTGGGCTCAGCTTGATCTGAAAGAGCTCTCAGTGGATCTCATTCATCCTTAACCAATGCCTAGAGTACCAGATGTATGCTCAAGTTGCAGATTTGCAGACAGAGGTGTTCGTGCCAGAAGCCACAGCTTATTCTGTCTGAAGTCTTTCCCCTTCACCTGTTTGAACCTGATTACCAGCTTCTGCTGCTCACTTCTTTCCTTGTATAGATCAGGCTCTTGTCTCTGCCGCTTTCCTGAAAATAAGGATTCACCACCTTCTTCAAACTCCCTGTGCAGTCTCCTTCCTGCTCTTTCATCCAGCAGCTCAGTGCCTTGGTCAGAGCACACCTCCCATAGACGAGGCCCCAGGCCATATTTGCAGCGTGAAATCCAAGCAGTGGCCAGAGTCTTCTCTGTGTCAGAGCAATTAGCATCAGTCAGCACTGGGACTTATGCCTTGTGGCACGCTAAGGCCACCACTGCACTGTCTCCATGTGGTCCTGCACAGTCCTGAGCAGCAGTGGCAGGCCTCTGTGTGCCTCTCCTCACTAACTGCAGTCACAGTGGCTGTGTCTGTCCACTGTCCCTCAGCTCCAGTGTTTCAGTCTATGGTTCCCAGCAGCAGCCTGCACATCAGGCAAAGCCCAGGAGAGCTGGAAGTTTGGATAGAAACTGCAGTGTCTATTCAAACTGAGAGCAGCAAGCACAAGCAGCAGCACCAGCAGCCCCCAAGGTCCCCTGCCTAGTCCTGCCAGCTGACCAGCACCTTGTCACCGTGCCCTCACAGCTACACTGCAGACAGCATGACCCACTCCCACTGGCCCATTCCTGCCACACTGCTTCTTTGCAAGCCCTCCAGGGCCTCCCCACAGCCCTTCCTCCACTCATAGCTGCTGCTCTAAGTGCTGCCCTCACAGCAGCTGCTCCCAGCAAGACTGACCTGAATGTTACAGTCTGAAGAGCTTCCCCAGTGCAGGGTTTAGTCTAAGGCACAGCTGTGATATGACAAATAACAAAACAATTATTTTTCAGGCTGTAACACTACGAGGTGTCAGGTTGACAGGAAATGTGCAAGGTAGTAGGCAGGTTTTTCAAGCTTACTGAATACTAAATTTCAATTCAGCATTTAAATAGCCAAGAATGCAATTTATCAGTTTATTCTTTTACAACAAAAATATTCATTCTATGGTATTTTCATTATTATAAATTAAGGCGAATGTTTTTTCCTGCAGACAGTTTAAAACTTTTAAATGTTGTCTATTATTGAATCAATCCAAATATTACTTCAAGCATAAATTTTAAGCACTGTGGATTTTTGAGGGCAGCTTCTCATTCAAGAATGTGTGTTCATGCTCTTTTTCTCTA
Organism: Prinia subflava; assembly: GCF_021018805.1. Classification (NCBI taxonomy): domain Eukaryota; kingdom Metazoa; phylum Chordata; class Aves; order Passeriformes; family Cisticolidae; genus Prinia; species Prinia subflava. The sequence continues at coordinate 78,922,513 of NC_086247.1, forward strand.
AATACTAGAACAGTGTAATCTCTGTACATTTTTATGCATGCTGGAAAAGTTCTTCCTCTACCTTTTGAACTCACGCGAGAAACTCAACAACTTTTCGAGAGTGCCAAGATCTTGGAAATAACTCTTTAACATTTTGTTACACTGGAAAGCTGAGTAAAGGAAAAATTGCAGCTTGAGGACATGGTGTTAACAGATGAAAAAGAATCCACAAAAATTAACAGCATGCTCTTTTACAAAGACTTAACCTTAGGAAAAGCTTCATTCATAGCTGAGGTCTTTTTGAGACACCAAAGACAGTAACTATGTGACACAAACCTTGAGACAACTAGAAACTGTTTGAACTAGAGTGGACGATACTCTGTCCCTGCTGAATGACTAGTCCTGAACATCACATATTTTACCCGGCTTATATATCCTTATATAAATATAGTTAGAAAAAGTTATAATTTTTGCATTACCATTTGGAACAGAAAGCAGTGAAGTCCTTTGCAGCACCTGCTAAAGAATAGACCACTTAAACATTTAAATAAATACTGCCTATCAAGGCAGGAGAACTAAAAAATGTTATTATATTGGTTTCATTTACCCAGATTATACTGGCATATTTATTGAAAAGGCCACATACCTGGAGCAGAGGATTTTGTCATCAACACAATACTGCCAACTGGATAAAATTTGCCATATTTTTCAGATCAAGACCTTTCTTATCCATGCCAAATGTTATTCCATTTGTCCTATTTCGTTAGAAATGATGAAAAGCAAAGACAAAACATAAATGTGAAGAATTAAGTTTTACTAGAGCAGAATAAACCAAGTTATCAATTAAAAAGCTAGAGCTCACCTGCAGACTGTTTGATTGAACAGTGGAAATCATGTAAACATGCAAGGGCTGTTTTGTTTTGTTTTAATTTTTCCACTGTTATCTCTCCTGATTCCACATACAGCTTTCTCTAATTCCCCTATCTCTTTTAGTCTCTCTAGTGAACAAATCAGTTCTCTCTCAGCTGGCTTTTTGCTTGATTCCTCCCTTGCCTATATTGTACAACTAAATTGTAGAATAAATGTTGACTGATTAGCCAGCTTACCTCCTCCTGGCAGGTTGCTGCTGTCCTTTCCCTGAACCTCAGCCTGACTCAGTCTCATTTTCAGGCTGTCTCTCACAGTGCTCTTGAATAAGTCAAGCCCTCAGCAATTCTCCTGACAAATGAATGTGCTTTTTAAAGATGGTTCTGTGTCCACCACCAAACTGCTTGTTATATTCCTGCTACCTGAATACAGATCTCCCACAATATCACAGGCAAATACATGAAAAAATATGGCTCATGTCCTGCATAATCAGCGATCAGATAATCTCCCTGGGACAGTGTAAGGAGACCGATATCCTGTAGATCTGCTCCTTTGTCTGGGGTTAGTAATATTGCTAATAGATACATTAGCTGTACAACTGGCCAATTCAAATAGGTTGATACACATACTGGTTGATACAACTCTGGTTTTCATTCTGTGTGACTTCCAGCAGCTAACAAAAGTATTAGGCAGCTACCATTTAGCCAATCCTTTCCTAGTTACTTTGCTGAAGTAAAATTTAGAATGAACTCAGAAAAGTTGTTTCACTGTAACAGTGTCTGATGAGGTACAAATACCATCAGCATTTGTTTAAAAACAGCCAAATGAAATAGTTATAAATTTGTATCTAAGAAGTATAATTAAAAGAAAAGATATAGATCAATGGCCAAGGAAAAAATAGATAATTTTTTAAGTATGAGAGATTGTCTTGGGCTGCAATATGTAACCAAAATTGTGTATTCTATTTGCCTTCTGTTGGAACCGGTTGGGGAGTTGTTTTTGTCTCTTGTGTAACCTATTCCTCATAACTCCAGGCGAGAGGGAGCAGGTGCCTTCTGTTAATGGGCCAGCTGTTAAAACCAGAAGGGGCAGTGTTCTTTATCTCTTCCACGACCCATCCTCCCTCCAGGGGGATATCTGCTATTAATGGGCCATTAAGGCTCACTGCATGACTGATAACATTGCATCATCCCATTGTGAGATGCTCCACCCAGTGGGAGGAGCCAAACATTCCTACCTGGATAAAACCTGAGATTCAGAATAGCAGAGAAGCCTGTTTGCCATTCCCTAAGGAATACTGGACCCATCTTGCCACCACTGGACCCTTCAACAGGATCATCCCTACTCCAGCAGAACTACATCTGTCACTCCAGGAGGATTTATTTGGACTGCTTCCAAATCCCTGACCAATAGGATGTCAGGTCATATATTCTGACTCTGTCACTGTTTCTAGGATTTTTTTGTTTGCTTCATTTTTTTGTACAACTAAATTTGGATTTTTAATATTCCTAGTAAAAAACTGTTAAATCTTATTCCCATATCTTTGCCTGAAAGCACCTTAATTTCAAAATTATAATAATTTGAAGGGAGGAGATTTACATTCTTCCATTCTAAGGGAAGCTCCAGCTTTCCCTGACAGACACCTGTCTTTCCAAACTAAGACACAGATTATGAAGAAAAAAACAAGTCTCATGGTAACTGTTTCTTAGCCTAATACAGACCTTTTTCAGGAATTTATTTAACAATCTTAAATATAATAGCTGAAACAAATTTATAAACCACATATGCTGGTTTTCACTGGGATAGAGTTTTCTTCATGGCTGAGTATGAGGCTGTGTTTTCACTTTGTGCTGAAAGCAGTGTTGATAACATGGAGATCTTCCATTATTGCAGAGCAGGGCTTACACAGGGTCAAGGTCTTTTCTGCCCTTCACAGCACCCCACCTGTCAGGAGGCTGAGAGGGGAGCTGAGAGAAGAGGAGGGAAGGGGAGACATTTGAAGTGATGGTGTTCTTCTCTCCCAAGTAAACACTGCACCAAGAAGCCCTGCTTTCCTGGAGATATCTGAACACCTGCCTGCCCATGGGAAGTGGTGAATGAATTCTGAGTTTTGCTTTGCATGTCTGTGCATTTGTTTTTTAACTTTCCTCCTCTAACTGTCCTTATCTCAACCCACTAGTTTTCTCATATTTACTCTTCTGACTTTCCCACTCATCTCACTGGGAGGAAGTGACTTAGTGCCTGTGTGGGGTGCGAGCTGGAGTTAAGCCATGACAGTCCTTTTTGGTGCCTAACATGGGCTTGAAGAGTTTGTGATAATAATACATTGACCAGAGTGTACTGGAAGATCTTTTATCTATTAACAGTTGCAGGTCACAATATTGGTTCATCTGTTCTCAATATTAGTTCATCTGATCTGTGCCAGGCTCTTTTTTTTGTCATCAGAGTTAAAGACTGCTGTTGGGGTTTACATTTTTCTGTCATTACTGATACTTAACCTGGGAGTTTTTTATTAAAACCCTGATCTACCACTTAAAATCAACACCCCATGTTCTCCAATAGTACACATATAAAAGCACAGAATACTTTCTCATTAAAATATAGTATAAAATTAGCCTAATTTGTGATTTAGCACATAGTTAAAACTACATGATCACTGATATTTTTTATATAATGTATTTTCATTCTGTCAACTGTAGTGCAAAAGTATACTTTCCAGGAAGACAAAATTCTGGCAGCACTTATGATACCGTATATGATATTATGTTTTAAATCCCGTGTCATTCATGACATTTTCAGATAACCATATCCCAAGATCACAGGTACCCATTTGCACTAACAATTTTTTAGCATGCTAATGAAACACCCAGAAGCTATGTGATTTTTGTAACTTCTGGCCCATATACTAATATTCTGTACGATAATTAGAATGAAGATTTTTTTAGTTGCCCAATTCCTTAAAATTTTAAAATGTTCCTTGATCATACAAATAAGAATGCTTTGCAGCTGTGTGCTCAAACACACCATTTATACATTCTGTGTATATTGGAATACATGTGTACCATTCAGCCCATCCCATTCCAGTCCAGCCCATCCCATTCCAACTCCTATGCATACAGCTAATGCTCATCCGAAGTCTATCCATTGCTTTATCTAGACTAGAAAAGACAAAAGAGTTGTTGTGTGCAGGACAGACAGCACTTAGGGTAGCTATGCAGATTGCCTATCTAAAGTTCTCTTAGGCTGGCACTGGAACTCCTGTGACACTGGCGTGCTAAGTTGCAATAAGGCTTTCTGCCTGCTTCACAGATGGCTCTGAATGCAAGCAGCCAAGGCACACAACATTGTGCATTTGTACAAGCCAAAATTCCCACATGGTCTATTTGGAGTTGCTGTTTAGGCAGCTTGGATTTTGATCTGTTTTGTGTTATCAAAACCATAGTGTCTGTAGCAGTATGTAGCATGGCTGAGGTTTTTTGTTACATTTTTATGAGCCTAGATAGTCTCCATGGAATTCACATTTATTTCTTTATGTTTAAAAAAATTTAAAAAATATGGGCCAATCACCTTGCATCAGGAAGGTGTCTTTTACAAATAGACTGGCCCTCTTGTCCCTTTTCTACATCCAGCTGTTTTGTTAGCAAGTCCCTGTGTAATGATAATCTTTGCTGATTTATTCAATGACAGCTCTTGAAGCTGTACTCAGATTTGTCAGTGTAATTACCCAGGCCTTTATAAGGGGTAACAGGAATGGATCAGAATCCTCGAATATATAGCTTCCATCCAAACTTTCTGATCATTTTCATATTAGATTTGGAAAACTAAATTTTCTTTAATGACCTAAGAAAAAAATATCTAAGAGGTAATTTCATGCTGTCTTCAGTTTGTTGTGGGTGGTAGGTATCCTCTGTCAAATATTGAAAGACACTCATTGTAACCTCCTGTTTTTGACTGCCATGTTCCTCATTTTATTCAGGAACAAAATTACCCTAATATCGGAAAATTATTTTACAGAGAATTTTTGGAGCCTGTAATTCTTATCACATTTTGAAGAGAATGTTGGTCTATTCAAAGAGAATGGCCCTAAACCTTGTACATGTAGTTTAGTAACAGCTACTAATAATTTAGATTTAGCAAGATCTGGAAATATTTGTCTTTGATACTGAAGAATACAATTAGTTTCTGTCAATTGATTGAAATTAGAGAACTGGAATTCAGTGATAATTTGGTGTCTGTGGCAGAATGGTGATTAGAGCTGATATTTGTGAGGAGCTATTTCAATTAAAGTTTTAAATCTTTTTCAGGTAATTTTCACTGTCATGATACAGTACATGTAGAATTGACAGAGATGTTTTAGTAGATGAAGGTACTTTAAATGTGTTATGGGATATGTATAAAAATAATTACGTAAATATGATGATTAATTTAAAAAAGATTTCCAAAGATGGCTTCATTGTTAAGCCCATGTACAAACAGTTTCTCTGCCAGCCTTGGTTTTAGAAAGGTTTGCTTTTTTAACAGTGTTTTCTTAATTAGAGAAATGAAAAATGTTAATTTTTGTCTTTTGGTTTCTGCTAAAACAATTTTCTAGTTATCAATTTGACATGACTGATTTGAAGTAATCTTAGGGGGAAAAATATCATTATTATTGGTATCTGATAATCTCAGTGTAGCCTGATAGCCGACACAAAATTAATAGTTCTTACAGGGATTTCTGCTGGCATCAAAGCTCAGAAGAAATAATACCTTTTTCTGGTGGTGGTGTTGCAGTATTTCAGTAGAAACTGCTCATAGATTTTGAGGAATATTAGTACTTTTTTCAACCTCAGGTAATACAGCTCCATAAACCTGATAAATCTCAGCTTATCAGTTTTATTATTCTTTTTTCTAAAGTCCAAAGGACCAAAGGATTTTCCCAGTTAACAGCTCCTCCCGTTGTTTCTTATCTGCCTGCCTCTAGTTGAGTTTCCAGGTTTATGTTTTCGAAACTGAATATGAAATATATGAAAGATAATATCAAAATATAAATATGAAGGGTGTGATAAGCAGTTAGGGAAGAATTTTGAGAGAGGAAGGTGGTTAAAGAGAGGAAGACAAAATACAGGAGATACATTCCTGTTGTGGTCTTGCAACACAGGAATGGAAGTATTCCTACATAGGTGCAGAGTCAGAGCCTCAAGAAACACCATTCCCAACCATGATGACATTGTGCTATGCCTGCCATGCTAAACAAGCAGCTCGAGAGAACTCGCAGCTGCCATACAGACACACATGATCAGAGATACACAGAGACATATGTGAATGAGAGAGGTTAAAGGGGATCTCTGAAAGCATTAGTCATCATCAAAGACATTAGGCTGAAGATTTCAGCAGGGTGATTGTTGCCAAAATTTCTACTGACATTAGAGAAAAGATGATGGAGTGGATAATGAGTTAACATAAGAAGGAAATCCTCCAAAACCGGAGAGCTAGACAGGAGAAATCATGAAAAATCTGCTTTGAAATTTTACCTTGCTTTGAAATTATACATCACAGAGCAGCTGAGGACAGAGTTGGTATTAGCATTGCAATTGGAAAGTCCTTTGAAATAAATGGAAGGATGAAATTATTTGAGAAACGTATAGCAGTTTTTGTTTATGTTGTTTTAATTCCTTTGCTAAAAATCTCTACTTCTTTTTTTAGTAAAACCCAGCACTTTGTGGTTTAAATAGCTGAGAGATCACTTTAGCTGTGAATATTAAGATGCTGAGTAAAATTTTTTTAAAGTCTTAAATGAAGATCAAATGTAATAATCACATGGTAAAAGTAGTATTATTAACTTAAAGGCGACATAATCCTTGACGAGTATATTACTGGACTTAATCAGCAGTTTTCTCCACAAAGCAGCATAATGTTAACAGTATATTTGCAAAATTTGGAAACAGCTACCAAAAAATTCTTGGGACATATTAAGATGTTTTTTAGACATTTTTTTATATTGCTCTAATACATATTTTTGATACACTATGTTGTTGGAGTCCATGTTTCCATGGATTCTCCACAGAGAGAGAAAAGTACAGGAATTGAATTAAAGCCTTTAGAGAAATTGGAATGTATAAGGCCACGCAGGCATGAAGTGGACATTTAAGTTTCAACTTTAAGAAAGCATACTTTAAGTGTCTAATTGCTAGTGTAAAAGTTCAGAGCTTCAGGCTCAGTGATATGGTTTGGACATAACAAAGATATAGTAGAGCACTGCTTACAGCTTCAGATATAAACTTTACGCAAGTAAGATAAAGTTTTTCACATACACTAAGATAGAGTTTTTACGCACAATAAGATAGAATTTTTATGTTAGTAAGGTGGAGTTTTTGCATTAATAGATATGCTATATGCGTAGGTTTTTGATACTGCTTTTTGTAATTTTTCGTAGTTTTATGAACTTAGATAATTGAACCTAGATTAGGTAGTGTGTAGATAAAGATATGAACATGCATTTGTAACTTATGGATAAAAAGCCTCTGGGTTGGAAGTGGAGGTATCGATTGATCAATCCGATCTATTGATCCAACCTCCACCTTCTGCAGCCTGAGGAAGGAGCCCTGCCAGGGAGCCGAATGGGATTCTAAAGGTACCATCTATTGTAGTCTTTGTTGCCTGGGGTCTGGGCCCTGGGGTCCCGTCCCTTCCCTTTCCCCCTGTGGCGTTTGCCCCGAAACTCTGTTTGGGGCTGCCGGGGACTCTGCGTGGGTTTGGGACCTCAGGACCTCTTTCTGCCACTGCGACCCTGCGGCTGGGAACCCTGTTTGGGATTTGGGACCCCGAGACTCCTTCCTGCCACCATGACCCTATTGCTGGGAGCACTGTCTGGGGACAGGAGCTGGAGGTTGCTTTACCCTGAGGCTGGGAGGCTGTGTTAAATTCCATGTTAAAACTGCTGTTTATTGTAGTGTTTCATTTTTCTAAGACTTTATGCTTATAACCAATTGTAAGACCGCTCATTTAAAACTCTTGCACCTTCAGACGTATGCATTTATGTAATAAACAACTTTGCATAAATCTTTAAAAGGTTTTTTTACCTTTAAGATCTATTAACCTGTAGAAACGGCCTATTGCACTATGTAATGGTTCTGATAGGTATGTCTGGTAGCGGTTATTTTTGTAAAATGCTTTTTATCTTCTTGCTTTTACATCCTGGTCATCTAATGACATGTACATAAATGCATGTATAAAAACACATATAATATCAGATTTGTGCAAATGAAATTAATAGAATATCAAATTGTAGTTGATGTTAGGTATCTGTCTCCTTGTATGTAAGAATAGTTAAGCAATTGTATTTAACTCATTAATAAAAATTACCATACTGTGGTAGTCCTCATTATGGATTGTTTTGTGTCAATTTCTGTGCTTGTCCCATCTTCCTCAGGTAATGGGAACAATCACCACTGCAGGACAAGTATAAATGTTTCTTCATCAGTTATTCAGACCAATGTATTACACTTGTTTCTGCATTTCTTAAAAACAACCTCAATGCCATGCTAACTTGTTTATTTTAACATGGAGCATCATAACCCATAACTCGTGTTACAAAATGTAATCCATTTTGATGTAACAGGGCTTTCCATTGCAGAACATGTTCATCTTCCTTTCTTCTGAGCCTAAACTTACTTCAGTGCTGAATTATTTTCAATAAAATGTTTTTGTTTGCTTTGCTTTTCTCTGCCTCAGTGTTTTACCAGGTAAAACTCATGAATGCTCCCTAAATGGTGTTCTTTTCGTCATCTGAAGGAGACTCATTTCTTACTCTCTGAAAAGACTTGATAAGCTTCATGCTGAATGATATTGCTTCATTTCAAGAAATCAGTCAGTTCAGGGAGGTCTTAATCCATACGTACAGCGCAAATACCATCCTTAGTACATTAACACAACATATCGGAATCTTGGTGATTAAAAGAGTAAAACATCATCTTGTAGCATGTTTTTCTGTTTTTAAATGGTAGTTGCTATCAGTATATGAATAATATTGTAACTGCACTTCTTGTGATCAAATCCTATAGGTCATCAGTCACTGTTCAAAGGGGGTAGCACCCAGCAGCTGATAGCAAAATGCAAGTGCCCATTTATAAACCCACAACTCTGTTAGACTTCCAGAACCACAGCATGTTTGTAAACTAATGTTTATTTCCACATTCTAAATTGATGCTCAACATCTGTTTGGGCTTCACATACTCTCACCAAATTATTATGAATTTGTGTATTATGGATGACATCATGAATTCCTGTACTAAAGCGAAGAATGACCAGATGCTAAAACCATAGGACACCACACAGTGGACTAAAACGTAAAGTTTAGTATTAAGATTTTACAGTTGCCATATCATGTCTTAATAATTTATAATTCAATGACATTTACTCCTTTCACACCTCTTTCGAATTTCTATACACCTATTTTACAAATTCTTCTTCATACTGACTCACACACCCCAGCTCAAAAAAGGAAAAGGCTTTGGATTCATGGTTAGATGTTTGTTGGTGGCAGGTGAGAAATTTAGGTTACAGGGTTAGTATCATATTATAAGTCTTTTCTTGCCCTTCTTTCTTTTCTCCTGGTGCTCTCAGCACATTTTGTTTCCCTGTCCATACACAAAATAAAGGCACCAGAACATAGAGCATTTATGCTTCAAAGCAAGCAGAGACCTCTAAAAATGACCTTTCCAGTCTGTGTTCTGGATAGAAATCCTTAGAACTACATGGCTCCTCTGCAGTTACGGGAAAGATTCTTTTCAGCATAAAACTGTCCAGATTCTAATCTCATTTTTGCATGTCTAATAAAGAGCTTTTTTTATATTTTGCAATTGCAAACAGCTAGATGAGACAGCTGGTGCATAATGGCATACACGTCATTTTTTGTACTGAACTGGCGCTTTGCATTGGAATACAAATGTCTTGGAATTACAGAAATAGCTTTCCATATAGGGCCAGTTATATTTTAAATTTACAGGATGTAAAGACCAAATACCATATAAGGTAGTTGATGTGTGGTGGCAGCCTGTGCAGAATATGAGCACTGCATGGGTCCCAGGAGGCAGGTGGTTAATAACACAGATTTCAATGCTTTTGGCAATTTTTGCTTCAAGGGACACTATAAGAATATTAAGCTCAAAGATATTTTATTCATAATATCTTTAACCTTCATTTGATACAATCTGATATCTAATGTTAGGTATAACTTGCTGCCTCATTAGTATTTCCCTTGTTTGACCACACTGAAAGGAAATGGATGACATTCACCAAATTCTCACATAATACACATAAATTCAAGGTCTCTTGCTACTTTTGGATGGAAGAATGTAAGAATTAAGGCAAAATTAGAAGAAAAAAGATAGGCAATTTTTATAGAGCAAATTATCTATGCTGAATGTATGGTAAATTTATTTTGATTTATTTCCCGGCAAAAAGTAGTCATCTTCTTCATATCCAACTACTGAGTGAAATAACAACTGTCTCCAAATACAGTAACAGTAATGCTTCCTATCTCTGAAAGGTGTTTTGAAGTTGCCAATTTCAGAATTTTTGCTTTCCAGGAAAGGTAGCGAAAGGCAGAAAGAATTATAACCAATTATAATCATGGCAGTGATGAAAAACATGAGTCATTCAGGTTTTCCTGTTTAGTGGATTGCCTTTATCAAGGATTGGATTGGTATAAAACCATCTGTTTTAGAGGGATGCCCTCTAAATGGTGACATCTGAATACATATGCATTATAGAGACACCTGCTTGATAGTACAGTTCTCTGCTCCTCTGTGCTTAATTCTTTATTAATGGAATCACATTTTTTTTCTGCAGAAGCTCACAAATGAGTGTTGTGGGATAAAGTCTATTAAAAGCTCTCAAAGTTGCTTTTCCCTGAGATTCACCTCAGGGTTGCTGTTCCCTGAGGTATGTAGAGTTTTCGAGCTTTTCTTGCCCAAAAGGTCCCGTGCCAGAGCCAAAGAAGACAAACTGAGTCTGCCAGTTCCTGCCTCCAAGGTTGTTTATTCTTCATTATCTCTTAGTTCTTTCTCAGCTCTGCAAGGCGTCCCCAACAGAGCAGGACATGGGGCAGACTGGGGCAGATCAGAGAGTCCCAGACTTTATGTACGGTTTCCCTGACCCAACCACTGTCCATAATGTGCTTTTTATTTACAAAATCTTACCAATACTTGCTACCTGTGCTAACATGTCATTCCTACTCTGAACCAATCCTTGTGATACAACTCAGCAGAAAATGGGGGACGAGAACAAGAGCAAGGAGGACAGGACCACTCCTAAATTCCTCCATCTTGCCTCTTCAAGCCCATATACTAAAAATCCTAGATTCTACATTCACACTCTGTGATTAACTAACTAGTATTTATTTCCGACTCTCTTGGCTTGTGATTCTTCGTACAATGTGGGCATTCACTCCCATGGCCAGGGATCAGAGGCAGTGTCCTCCTGGGCTCTGTGTGAGGCTGGCTGACCCCCTGGTACAGATCCCAGACCCCCCTGTCCAGTCTCCAAACCCTCCAGGGTGGCCAGAGGGATGTCCTGGATTCTGACAGAAAGCATCACTCAGGTAAGCAATAAGCAAGGGCTTGGCTATATCTGCCCAGCTGAAACTGCTTAGATGACTGGTATGTGCTGTAATAATGAACCAAGTACATTTGTGGAGGATGTGTATGTGTGTAGCTCACCCAAAATACACAGCCTACATGTGGCCTCCTATAACGGTCTGAGTAGACAAGAAAAGCAACAAAAAGGACAGACAACATAGTAGCTTTACACCCATGTTGCCCATTTGAGGTAGAATGGAACGTGGTACTAACCCAGGTAAATTTCCTACAGAAAATCAGAGGTGGTCTTGGAGCAATGGGAACGATGAGGTTATTGATGACCTCCTGAGGTAGAAAGCAAACCACTGAAAATAGTAACTCTTTGGTGGGGAAGAACTTATCTTATCCAACCTGGTGCAGAAGGATGAGCCAAAGGTCTCCTAAATATACAGGCCAAGCTACCAGCAAAGACGTGGACACCTCAACCAGCTGGAATCTTGTTTTCCTGAGCCTATGGTAACAACCACAAATGGACCAGAGACCCTGCATTTGGTGAATGTGGTCAGTACAGAGAGGATGTACTTCTCATAGAGCAGAAACTGATGTCCACCCACTATCTCCCTTCAGCACAGTAAATAAAGTTGGAAAATTATTTCATTGAGTGATGAAGCTCTGATTCTGCAGCTACACACTCCAAGTGACTTTGTGGCAACACACAATGGGATGTCTTGGTTGAATATGCAGGAGAGTCTAACAAATTTCCTGACAATCTTTATAATATTAGAGCATCTCTAATTTAATTAAAGATAATGGCTATTGAATCAGAGTGGTTTTTTCTTTTTTTAATTTTACTTGGACTGATAAGAGTCATAACTCACAGGGAGAATTAATTTTGAGATTTTGAACAAGATAAAGAAAAATGATCCACCCAAGTGGTAGGCTCCACTTGGTCAAAAAGTCAGAACACAGGTAAATGAGTTGCTGACTAAGATCAGTGAATGTCTGAGAAATTGCCATGAGAAAAATACAAGGCATGACTACAGTCTGTCATGGACATTCCAGGGAGTTACTCTCCCCATATTTGGGGATTAACTATCTCTGATATTTACACACAGTTTTGTTGCTTATCCATTTGTGATAACCAAGAAAATGACCCAGAAGGGCAGATGATCTTACATATAAATACAAAACCCTACAGTCACAGGTGAGCCACCAGTTTTCTTGGCTGATTATAGCTAAAAATGAAACAAGTGTAGTTTTATTTTAAGGAGATTATTTTGTAAGACCTCTGATGGCTTAATACAGAATTTTAGCTACAAACAGCTACCTGCAATAGTTGCAATATAATTACTTATACATGTATTGGAATTTTGCTGGGAAAAGGGAATGAAAAGATATTTAGCCCTAACCCCTGTACTTTTTCTCCACAGTCTGTGAGAACACAGGAATAAAGAAGGTAAGTTAGTTGCCTGTATCCATTCATTATTAAAGACCAGGAACTATGAATTCTGCATTTAGACTATTGGTCATTACCTATCAAAATATTATCTGGTTCTTGAGGTATCTGAGAAAATCAAGACACATAGCTCCACTGAGAGAATGATCATTTTTGGAGTGTGTTAAGAACAGTTTCTATTTCTCTGGGAATGCAGTTGAGAAGATGATCTCCAAGCAAAACACAAACATGTCAAAATTAAGCACTCCTTTTAAAATATATCCAGTTCTCTGATAATCAAAACTGGAAGTAAATGAGAGAAGTCAATGCTTAAGCAAATTAGAGAATATGGATTCCTTTGGTGGGAATTGTCAGATGAAATGTTAGTTGTCCATGTCTGAGCTGATCACTAGAGGCTCTTTTTGGAGTCTGTAAAGAAATACTGCTGCTAAGTGATCCCGATTTTAACAAGAGAAGTTTCTCTTCATAAATGTCAAGGTATGAATTGTAGCTGTATACACCGCAGACACAGAAAGGCCAAACCTAAGACAATATTAGTCATTCCACAAGTATTTACAGTTTAGGAAGAAAAGCTCACTTCCACAGGGTGATTTATTGCCCAATGTTACAAAGATCAATTAAGTTAGAAAGCAACACAGCTAACATTCATTGTATGTAAATTGTCTTCACTTTTCCTCAGATAATTTAACATTTCCCACATTAAAAATGTAAGAACAGAACCTCCAGCTGGACTTATTTTCCTGCCAATTTCCAGAGGTTCATGAGGTGACATCTGTATCAGACAGAAGTTCCAGGCAACGCTAATGCCAATATCTGACTCCAGGGCAAGTGGAGGATTGTCACTCTGGTATTCTCCTTAGCTAGCATGTGCCACTAGTTTACCTCAGCCACAAGATCATTGATCTACTCAGATGATACTATAAGCATTTCTTTGCCTCCAAGGGAACTGTTGGAAATAATCATTGCTCCCTTTCCTTCTTCTAAATTAGTTTTTCCTTCACCATGAAGTAAGACTGAGTAGAAAATATTGAATTTAAACAGTTCAGAAAATTAGAACAGACATTTTCACAAAACATGGTGAAAAATGGTATTTCCAGATATGATTGTTTATTGTTTTGTAGTGCAGCAAATACTGAAAATTAATGAGAAATGGTAATTATTCATTTCTATGTGACATTTAGTGAATACTGTATTGTGCTGTACACATTTTTCCCTTTTAAATATGCAAGTTAGATTTACAATGGTAAATGAGTAGGGAATATGACTTGAAGTAGTGTAAATGTGAAAATATATCTCTCATAAATTATGAGAAGGATAGCAGTGCATTTTAGCACTTTGCCTCCCAAATGATCCTAATGCTGTTACAGGCAAATACCATTTCATTTACCTCTGTAGGACAGCTGTCTCTGACAATACAGTGGAGCAATTGCTGACTGTGATGTTATAAAGGCTTTTAAGAAAAGCAATGAGTGTTACATATAATTGAAAAGCAGAGGAAAATTTATTCAAATGTAAATTAATGGAATAGAGGGAGTTTGTGCAGGGAACTGAAGCTTTGTAACTCCTGAAAGTGATGACATGGGGGTTTTAGCAACAAAAGGATCTGAAAGGCTTGCACTTAAATCTCATTTGAGATGCATCATCACTAATGGCATAGTGCCTTTTCATTCTTTCAGGGGATTTTATCTTACTGTAAACCCCAAACTGCAGAAATCTTTTAAATCACTGGACTGCTGAGTTTTTGTTAGAACATCTACTTTAATGACGAGGTGTCAGTGAGCCTAATTTGTAAGATCTGATATTATTTTAGTCTAAGGTAATGTGAATGATTTTCAGTAATATATGTATGTATACAATTATATCCATGAAAATGCCTTAACTGCAATTACAGATCAAGTATTTGCCTGTGGCTACGGCTGGCAAAATGCCTGATTTCCCAAGTTTGTTTACTAAATTGTGCTGTAAAGTCTCAAATCAAGTATCTTTATCTTAAAATTTTAGAATAGCATCTGAATAGATGTTCAATATATAGAGGAGGCAATATTAAACACTTTTTCTACCCTCTGTTTTCATGTTAATCAGAACTTTGACATTATCTAATGTTATTAAAAGCATAATTATTTTGGAAGAAATTCGGGGCTGGCTCTGCACACAGTGTTTGGAGCTAACTGCCAGGTCTGGATTCAGTGCACATGAAGTGGAGGCAGGTCAGCTATTTGTTCTACAATGAGCGATTTCTGAATCAAGTAGAAGGAAAATGGCAATACAAAGACTGCTGGCACTTTTGTTATAACTTGCTATTGAGGCGTGAAGTACTCATCGCCAAGTGGCACCTGCAGCTGAAGAGGGGCTTGTGCTGAATGCTTGAATGAGAGTTGGAAGTAGGAAATAATATAGTCTGTGAGTGCAGCAAAATGTCTGTAAATAAACATTCATCCATTTATCTCTAATGCAGTTAAATACTGAAGTATTTATTCATAGGAGGGAACAGCAGTCTTCTCTTGGAACAAGCTTAGCACACTCCCAAAGATGTCAGTGTAATGCTATGATTTTTCATAATAGCCAGGATCCTATCTGTGATGGAGCCACATCGTTCTTTGCCCCTGCTTGGCATGGGATATTTCTACACAAGCCTGACATTTAACAGGAAGAATGTCTTTTCAAAATAATAAAAGCAGCTATAGACTTTATTGTGATGCTTTTGATATAGATCATAACCTTGAGTCTTATCCTTGAGATGAGCCAACTTCCTTCAAGGGTGTTATCAGGATCTTTTTTAACCACTGGTGGAATAAACTCTGAAGAGGAGTTGAACAAAGGAAAAGCTTTTGGAAACTCCTTGACAGGTCACATAATTCATAGTATGGACTGTAAAGCATTGGATGTGTATATATATACAGAAATAACTAAAATAACCATGTTGCCCTATTTCATAAGAGAGCCTGTCTGTTATAACCTATTTTGCTCCTTGTCTTTTTTTTAACATTCTCTGTTAGGTTATCTGCTGCATTTTAGGAGATTGAGAATGAAATATTTTCATTAATAGAAGTGTAGAGACTTTAAAACCTCTGACTTTTAAATCTTGAAATAAGTCAAAGTAGAAAGTAGAAATCAGGTTGCATAAGCATGCAGTGGAGTTTAGCAGGAGAAATTAAATTCTTTTGACCCAGTAAAAACAAAAGGGCAAGGATACCAGATTCTGGATATCAGTATCTAATACTAAGGTTGAGCTCTCAGGCCATTAACTGTAGGCCTTACAAATGACTGCTGGGTCTGTAGGTGTAGATCTACTTCTAGGTTTTATGTTGTGTTAATCATTAATGGGGCACATAGGTTCCCTGTACAAGAGTTAAGTCTGCAGAGCAGGCATCACCATAAGCAAATGCAGAAAATGCACAAGAAAAATATTTTAAATATTTTTTGTCATCCTCTGAAACATTTATTATTATTATTATTATTATTATTATTATTATTATTATAGTCATGTGTTGAAGTTTTCTTGACTTTTACAGAGTCATGGAGTTTTTGGAAGTTCTATCAAAAACAAATATACTTTATGTCCTGAAAATCTGAGTCTAGCAGATCCAAACACGATTTCATGTCTGGAGTTTTATCAGCAAAGACTTGTATGATCACCACCTTCAGTTTTACAGAGTTAGAGGGTGCTTGGGGATAAATTTCTCATATCTCTGTGTTTTTTAATGCTCTTTTGTGTTCCACTTGAGATTTTTAGTCCTTTTTTTTTTTTTGTGGAATCTCCTTCAGTAAGAGCAACAGCATGCTTACTTGAAGGATGCCATTATCTTCCTCTGTCTACTAACCAGGTTTACTCTTTACCTGATCTTGTTTACCCCCTGAAAACAGCTGAAAAATTCATGCTCTTATTAACCATAACAAAAAAGTGTTTGGAAAACAGCTATAGAAACTCTTGGTCCCTTTGGCTTAGATATTGGAATGTAAAGTCTGCTCTGCTGTTCTGCATCAAGAGTAATTTGTTAAGGTTTTAAGGCTGTGATATGGGAGTGACAAGAATGAGCCTAAAATATCTGTGCAAAGAAGCCCTCTGTTTCAAATTGAGGATGATTTTTCCGAGTTCGGGTAAGCACTGTTTTTGCCTTTAACAGTCCAATGCTTTTTCCAGATATCATTTTTTTGAGAGATGTATTTTAATTGTAGGATTATGTAAGACATTAAGTACAACACTATGTAACACTAGACATTTTCAGGAAAACCAAGCTACTATTCAAAGACAGAAGCAAGAACAGGAGTGTTTAAAACACTTTTCTCACATGAAAAAGTACGTGAGAATCTGTCAGGATCGTCTGTGAGCCGACATACAGATTCTACATTATTCACAGTTTTATTTTTGTTGTTACTGTATGATGATAGGTAGGCTTTTCATGTTATCATTCACTTTACTCTGTGATGCCATCATAGTACCAGAATTTTCATGGAATTTTTTTTTTTTTTTTTTTTTTTTTTTTTTTTTTTTTTTTTTTTGGTTCTAACCTCTGATATTTTAGGAAATAAAGTCATTAATTGATGTGAGGATGAAAGAAATAAATAATTTCATCTTGCTTTCCCCTTATCCCTCAAGAACACAACTTCAGAGATCCTTGATGTTGCTCAAAGTTGACAGAAAATCAAAAGCAATCTTCCAAATATGGTCAGATTTTCCTTACATTTTTGAGTCAGGTCATGAGGTTTTATTTCCTGCCCCACAAATTCTTTTTCATTATTATTCTTTTTATTCTGGACATGTGAGAAGTATTTCATAATGTGAACTGAAATATAAATGGCAAAAGCCATTGAGATGCTTTGAGAAGGATACATTGGATTTTGAAGAGGATTATTGTTATTGAAGAGGATTTTTTGAAGTTTCCTGACATATGAGGAGTGATTATCATTACTGCAATGCCTTATTGCAAGAAATATAGATGTTCTTCTAGCAATATGTTAGCTCTCCAAGTAATTTCTAAACCAATACCAAAAGCAATTTTATTAGTGAATGGAAAGCTAATGAGGAAGACACTCTTCTTATGTTTAATAAGAAATTTTTGGTAGTCCTACAAAGAAACTTGCTCTTTTGTGTACAAACTGCGTGAACTCCTTCCTCCCTCCCTTTATTTATTCTACATTGCATTTCTTTCAGTAGATAGTTCTCTTAGATGGCAGAGGGCTTGGAAGGGGAAAGGATCTCATTTTCTCCCTAGATTGTGGACTGTTAGTTACATGTTTACATGAAAGAACTATCAGATAGTGCTATCAGAGAAAATACAAATATATTGTGTGTATCTTCCATTGGCAAAGGAAGTAAGGTGCCACACCTTAATATAAATAAGTGGGATATTATCATGCCTTTTCTTTTCAATTTTCTGCATCTTGTACTCTGTTGCACTTGAGGGATGGACAGTTATTTGGACAGACTACTAAATCATATGAAACCCCCATGATAATTTATCGTCAGGCTTTCAAAACCATAGAAACTGGATGAATCAGTTCCTAGCCATGGAACTTTTCTGTTTCAAAAGAAAGGGACTAATCAGTCAGATGATGCAGAACAAAGAACTATATATAGGAAGAGATTAGGGCTGTGATTCCCAGATTCTAGGAGTCAATTCAGTTTGCATCCATATCTGAAATAAAGGTGACATTTCAGATATAGCCTCTTTTAATATGTTCTATTTTTTTTTAATTTAGCCAATTTATTCAGCTTCATTTTGCAATGGCATTCTCTCTCTCTCTCCTTCTCCAAATATTTTGTTAAACTCATGTTATTAAGGCACTTAAATATGAGCTCAGACTATTCAGCTCTCAACTGAACTGTGAATTTGCTATTTTCTATTTTTTAGAAAGTATTTGGGGCTGTTCCTGTATTTTTTCTACGAACACACAAACACAAGCACACACGCACAAAAAACACCAGATCTGTGTGTAATTTAACTTTTGAACTATTAAAATTAAATAAAAAGACAATTATATAATTAAATGGGTGTCTTTTTCAGTTCTTCATCTCCCTGTCCAAGTGATTTTATACAACAGGCTTCCTTTTGTAAAGATGGGACATTTGAGTTTTTTGAATGCTCCAAACATCAGATATAACACCTAGTAATATTTTATCAATAAAATATTTTAAAAATAAATTTCTCCTTATTTTTCAGAGTCCCCATCTAATTTTTAATAAATTTTTAGCAATTGGAAAGTTCCTTTTCCTGAGCCTTTACACTGTTTTACCTACTGAAAATCAAATACTGACACGGCCTGGGGGTGTGCGGCCGAAGCCCACTGACCACCCGAGGTCAGTGCTGTTGAGTCTTCGGCGGGCCGCGTCCTTCTGCGGCAAGTTGTCTTTAAAAAGACACTCTCTGACACTCTCTGCCTCAGAGGCACAGGCTCGCTACAGTGATTCAGCTCTTTTGTGAAAGGGTCGCCTAGGCAACCCCAGCAGCTCTGTGCCAGCAGAGGGATAGGGAGCTGGTAAGCTAGTAACCAGTTTTGCCCACAGATCCAGAGCCCAGGCGACGCAGAAAGGAGAGGCGGGAGCCAGGAGATCTCCGGAGCTTCTTTATTCGGAGGCTGGAACCGGCGACATCAGAAGGACCGAAGACCCCAGGGGTCTAAAACACTGTGCTTTTATGGGGTTGGAAAGGGGTATGGTTTTCTCTTAGGGCCAATCGCAGGGCGGATTGAGAAGTTCTCCAATCAGAGAGAGGATTGAAAAGTTCACCAATCAAGGAGCGAGGATGAGGAACTCTCCAATCACAGAGGGGATTGTGAAACGGCCCAATCAGGGGAGGGATTGAAAATGCACCAACCACGGTGCGAGAACAGGGTGAAGTAACTTTTTAGCCAATGTCTGCGGGACAGTAACTTTGAACCAGTAGGGGAGGACTGCTAAACTTTTGGCCAATGAGGGAGGGGAGAACAACTAACTTTGAAGTAACCGGGAAAACAGTTAACTTTATGGGAAAACCTAACTGTGGAGTTGCTGTTACAACACACTCTCCCTCCAAGGGAGAGTGTCGCTCTCTTCTTGGATTTCCCCACCTCCCACAACTTCCCCCTTTTTATTTATTAAAAAAATTTCTGCAACTGCTTTTCTGAAGCCCCTAACTAAACAGGTAAACATTAATAACATGATAACTATGACAATAACAAACCAAAGTAACTGATTTAAAAGTGCAGCAACCCATCCTTTGAATCCGAAGTGTCCAAACAAGTTCTGGAACCATTCTGGGTCTTTCTCAGTTTTTAGTTCTTTGACTTCCTCTTTCAGTAGCTGAATTTTCTTCAGAATAGACTCGCTATGGCTTGATAAATTAAAGCAACATAGTCCATCAAATTCTTCGCAGCCGTGTCCGTGTAGCAAAAGGAGATAATCAATGGCTGCTCGGTTCTGCAGCGTGGCGTGCCTGGTGGTCTCTTCGTCTTCTAAAAGCTCACTCAATGCCTGTGATGTCTTGTTGGCCTGCTTACTGAGCCAGCACCCCAAAATGTTCAATCTCCCCTAAACTCTTTGCCGCTGCCACCCACGGCAGGAAGATTGAGACTGCAATTCTTTTCATTTGGGCCAAGAGTAGAATGTGGCATCACAATTTTCGTCAAATGGATGGTACGATCTCTTTTGGCGCGCCAATTTAGTGCTATTTCTTTTCCATTCTTGCAGCATGGTGGTGTTTGGGGTGAGGGTGGTAAGCCGACCAAAAGTACATGGACCCCCTCGTATTCTGGAAGGGAGACCTGCCCACGCCCTATCTCCGCAAATGAGGAAGACACCCTTAGGGAGAGCTCTGGGATGAAGAAATCCTGATGTATCAAATGCGACTTTTGCTGTGTGGTTGCACCAGGCGGCCGAGTTATACTTTTTGTTTGAGGGGGTCAAATCAAATTTGTAACTGACGCTCGGATTTTGGAGATAAAAATTAAAACAATAGCTTACTCTAGCTGACCCTAGAAGGTCTAGTTCTTGGGGCTCTAGACTTTTGTCTGGTCTTTCCGAATTAAAATGTTCTGGTGCAACTTTTGGTAATTGCGCTACCCACTTTTCCCAGGCCTCCCTAGCTGGCCACTTAGGTGCTGTGGGCGGAGCGGGCCACCTTCCAGCGAGGGGATGTGGCGGTCTTAGATCTTGGATGTTAAACGGCATTCCTACCAGGCATGAGGACAGAGGGCTAGTGACTGAGCCCATTGACAAACATAGGTTGTCCTGTTGTAGTGTCTTTACTAATGTCACCCAGACGTTTTCGGGTGGTTGTCCGACTTGCCACGCTTTAATTCCTGCTATCAGGCAGAACAGGAAGAGTACCAGCATGTTTTCACGTTGCAACTAGATTTCACTTGAAACGGTTCCCTTGGGTTGCTGCTAAATAAACATAAAACACAAATTAAAACTTTTGTACAATGTTAAGTCAACAACTGCAATGACTAGGGTTGATATAACTTGGAAGGTGGGTTCGGGAACATGGGGTTCAGGGAATTAAACTTCTATGTCCTGTAAATAATTGTCCTTGTCCCCCCCTTCACTATAGTCCTCTCCCTCCTCCTCCCCCATTTGAAAAACTGGAAAGACGGCATTAATAGCTTGTCTGCAGTAATATAAATATAAAATATAGAAAACTAAAGGCAAGGAGACTCCTATAACTATAGCAATATAGAAAAAGGGGGAACGAAAAATGTGTGTAACAGAGGCATCTGATTTAGCTTCTCGATTGGTTTGTTGCTGTGGTGTAATAGTAGATAAAGTGGAGATGGTGCTTGTGTGCGGAGCCTTGGATGTAGTGCTTTTAATTAGCAAATTTACATCTTTGCACTTGTCTTGCTGCATTTGTAGAGAATTTTTCCATGGTACTGAGTGTACTACAAAGCTACACAATTCGTGGTGTTGCTCATTCTGTTTGATTTCCACGTCCATCACATAGGTGACTCCAGCGCGAATCTGTTTTTCTGCTCTTAAAATCCTCACAATCTGGCTTGGAGACTTGTGACGGTGGTTCAGGTCATGCTGCTGCAGGGCAAATTGCAACACCTTTTGTGCGGTAACATCTGACTCTGGATGAGTTATCTCACGAGCTTTGCTGTGCACTGCGGACACACAGATGAGTGCAGTGAAAGCAAGCACCAGTTTCATGGTTGCAGGTTGTAAGGAGCCTCTGCATTTAAAGAGCAATAAAAAACAGTGTTAGTGATAATTCAACACAACTTTAGCAAAATAAAATCCTTAAAATTGGAGGGAAGAGGGAAAGGATCAGGATAAACAGGGGAGGGACTAAAGGAGAATAGTTCTCTTGATGAAGCGGTCGTTGTTGTTTTCAGCATGTTTAATGCCTCTTGCTCATCGAGCGTGTCACTGGTCGATGCCTTGCTTGATCTTGTTGTATGTTCTTTTTCTTTCTTATCTTCCAGCTGACAGTTCTTTGTTCTTCGTCTTGTTCTGTGCGTGACTCAGGAGAAACTACATTAGGTTCATGGGGCTCAAGGTACGGTTTAACACATTTGGCTGGGACCCACTTTGGTCCTGAGGGCATGGACACACAAGCGTATCCATGTCCCCAAGTTACTAATTGATGTGGCCCTGTAATTTGTTGTGTTTGTGGGTCTTTCACTAATACTGGGGGTTTCTCTTGTAGTTTAGCTTGTGTGGTGTTACTAAAGTGTCTCATCACTGGAGGGTTTGGTTCAGCCTCTGAGCAATTAAGGAAATTGATCACATGAAGTGCTTTACAGAGTCTTTCTATAGGGGAAAGTGCTTTTGTGCTCTCTTGTTGTTGGTGGAGGACCTTTTTTATGTTCTGATGCATTCTCTCCACTATAGATTGCCCTGTACGTGAATGAGGAATGCCTGTAGTGTGTTGAATTCCCCACTCCTGAAAAAATGCCTCGAGATGTTTAGATATGTAAGCGGGCCCATTGTCAGTTTTTATTTTTTGTGGGACCCCTAAAGTGGCAAACGCCATCATAAGGTGCTTCTTAACGAACTTGGCGTTTTCTCCTGAATGTGCGGAGGCAAAAACCGCTTCAGAAAAGGTGTCCACAGACACATGTACATATTTAAGTCGTCCAAAAGACGCAACATGTGTTACGTCCATTTGCCACAGATCATTACTGTTGAGGCCTCTTGGATTCACCCCTCTGTCTAAGAATGGTACTTGATACGTCTGACATTGAGGGCAGGTTGCTACTATAAACTTTGCTTGCTCTTTTGTTAGGTGAAACATTTTCGTTAATGATGGTGTATTTTGGTGGTAGAACTGATGAGGTAATTTAGCTTGGTGAAATGTATCTGGCAATGTGGGTGTTTGAGCTGCCATTGCTAGCGCGTCAGCTCTCTTGTTTCCCTCTGTGATGGCTCCTGGGAGGTCGGTGTGTGACCTCACGTGCATGACATGGAAAGGTTGCTTCCTGTGGGAGATGAGAAATATTAATTGAGAAAGCAACTGGAAAAGTTTTTTATTCGACACCTCACTTAAAACCGCGTGTTCTGCTCTCATAGCTACTCCTGCAACATATGCTGAATCCGTAACCCAGTTGAAAGGTTGATTTTTAAATTTCTTGAAAGCTCTGACAACGGCTGCTAACTCTGCAATTTGCGGAGAACCCTCCACAACTTGAACGTCGGACTCCCACTTCCGCGTTCTGGGGTCTTCCCAAGTAATAACTGACTTGTGTGAAGCCCCTGAGCCGTCTGTAAAAACTGTCACAGCGTCGAGAGGGATCTTGCTTTGGATGAATTTGGGAACCAAACGTAATTCTGCTTTAAATAATTTGTGGCCTGGATAGTGAATTGAGACTTTTCCTGAGTAGCTATCGAGGGCAAATTGGAGGTTGTCATTGCTCCGGAGCAGAAACTCGAGCTCTTCGGAAGTGGCCAATGGCATGTAGATGCACGCAAAATCACACCCTGCAAGAGAGCAGAGGCGTGCCCTCCCTTTTCGAATGACAGAGGCTATGAACTCTTGAGGGGTGGTAACAGTTTTTGTGGACCTGGCATGTAGAAAGACCCATTCAGGGATCAACAGTGGATCTTTTAACTGGGGATCCCATTGGAATATCAGACCACTGATATGAGGAGCTCTACCTAGTACTGCAAGGAGGAAGGGTAAGGATGGGTCATACCTGTGCGCCTGCCGTTCAGAGAGAGCGTCTTGCACGACTGCGATGGCTTGCCTGGCCTCTGGTGTTAAAGATCTCGGCGAGTTCAGGTTGCTGTCTCCCCTTAACAGGTTAAATAGAGGCACGAGGTCCTCTGAGGAGATGCCGAGAAGAGGCCGGACCCAGTTATTGATCCACATAGTTGTTGCAAGTCGTGCAGCGTCTTAGGATTGGTGTTGATGACAAGCGGCTGGGGCATGATGGTCTGCTTCCGCACCCGCAGTCCAAGGTAGCTCCATGGGCTTGTAAGTTGTATTTTTTCTTGTTGGATCTCAAATCCAGCGCTTTCTACTGTGGTAATAGTCGTTGTCAGTAGAGTCTGTAAAGTCTGTGAGTCTTTGACACATAATAATAGGTCATCCATATAGTGTAATAAAATACAATCTGGGAACTGTTCACGAATAGGTGATAAAATGCGAGCCACGTACGATTGGCAAATTGAAGGACTTGCCTTCATTCCTTGCGGTAAAACCAGCCAATGATATCTTTGGAGAGGAGCTTGTCGATTGGGGGAAGGAACTGAAAAAGCAAATCTGGGTGCGTCTGCGGGATGGAGAGGGATGTTAAAGAAACAGTCCTTGATATCAATGACAGCGAGGGGCCAATTCCTGGGGAGCATCATTGGTGATGGCATGCCTGGTTGAAGAGGGCCAAAGTCTTCAATAATTTCATTAACTTTCCGGAGATCCTGTAACAGTCTCCATTTGTCTTTCCCAGGCTTTTTGATAACAAACACTGGGGTGTTCCAGGGGCTGTTGGATGGTGTAATGTGGCCTTTTGCAAGCTGTTCTTTGACCAACAATCTCAATGCGCGCAACTTTTCTTCTGAGAGGGGCCACCGATCAACCCACACGGGGTCTTCTTTCTTCCATGTGAGTTGTGGGATGTTACAAGCGCGCTCATCAGTGGCCCAGACTAAAAATCCCTGCAGTTAATCTGCAGTGATGCACCCCACTGGGATAAGACATCCCGGCCCCACACAGTGATTGGAGCTCTTACTACAAAAGGTCTGATGGTTGCGACCTTGCCTTCCGGCCCACTTACGACTACATTTCGTTTGGAGCGCCATGAGGTTGCAACACCCCCAATACCTGAAATCATGCCTGCAACGAGTTCTAACTCCCAGTCGGCAGGCCATTCTGATCTTGCGATAATTGTCACGTCAGCTCCCGTGTCCGCCATCCCGAGTCTTTTCACTTTTTCACCTTTGGAAAATAGCACACATGTAATAATGGGTTTATTTGCTCCAATGACCTTCACCCAGAAGGCGGTAGGATTTACTGGGACTGCATCAGGGAGGTTTCGGGGGAGTAAAAAGGCTTGAGCCAAGGGAACTCCAGCCGGTAAAAAATAAGGATAATCTAAACACAAAATTGAAATAAAAATTTCCTCTCCGGGCTCTAGTGTTTGCACTTCTGGGATAACTGCGATTTCTGGTGGTTTGTGTAAAGGGTCTCCAATAATTAAAATGTCCCAGGGACCGTTAAGAGGTGCCCGTTTCCCAGTGGTAATTTTATACACAGAGTCATTTTCAAGTTGAATAGAGAGGTCACTCACCAGCTCCCGTCTGGTCCCCACCTGTACCGCGGCGTAAACTGTGTCTTCTTCATCTCCGCTGGTATCTTTTCCTCGGGGGTCTGTGGCCCGTGGGGGAACTGGTCAGAGTCGGTGTGTCCAGGGACGCGAACGGTGCGATGAGGACGAGACGGCTGGGAATTTGG
Source organism: Prinia subflava (assembly GCF_021018805.1). Classification (NCBI taxonomy): domain Eukaryota; kingdom Metazoa; phylum Chordata; class Aves; order Passeriformes; family Cisticolidae; genus Prinia; species Prinia subflava. The sequence continues at coordinate 78,948,240 of NC_086247.1, forward strand.
TGTCTTCACGCGGCGCCGGTCCCCGCTCAGCTGGGAGTTTCCCGGCTGCCAGCTTCTCCTAGGGTTGCTGCGCAACCAATTATGATCTTTTGTATGGTCCAACACCATGTTCTTTTCCGGACAGTCCTTCATAAAATGTCCAATTTTTCCACAATTAAAACATCTGGAGTTTTCTTTTGATGATACTACGGCAAAAGCTCCAGAGACACCTTGGGCAATTCCCTGTGCAACTGCTTGGGCCACTGTGTTCTCGGTGGAATTATGTTTGACACAGGCTTCTATCATTTGATCTACGGTTGGAGGTGGATCAAGGGGCAAGGATCTGAGTACCGCCTTGGTGCTCGAATTAGCATTAATCATCGCTAATTTAGTTAGCATTTCTTTTTGCACCTCTTTGCTCTCTAGTTGTTTTTCTAGAGCAACTTTTAGTCTGTCTATGAATTTTATAAATGATTCTTCTGGACCTTGCGTGATATGTGTGAAGCTCTGTGTTGGGATGGAATCATCAGGTGTAAGCAAGAGTGCTGATTTTGCGGCCATCGTGATGTCAAGCAGTGCAGTTTCTGGGATATTAGTTTGATCTTGTGGCTTAAAGAAGTTCCCTTCGCCAGCAATCTGCTCTAAGTTTAATTGAGGTTTGTTCGGATCGTTTTGATATGTAGTAACCAATGTTCCTAATTGCCGTTTCCAATTTCTTTCCCGTAACATGTACTCCGCTGGGGAGAGCAGAAATCCCATAATGTTTTTGATGTCGTGCGGGATTAATGTGTGAGCGGCGAAGGTAGCTTCCAATAAGTTCTTAAAATAATGGGATCCTCTGCCATGTTCCTTGGCAGCCTTGCACAATTCTTTTAATTGATTGTATGGTAGGGGCTCCCAGGTAACAGTCCTCCCAGAACGCCTGCTAGTTTTAACGGTGATAGGAAAGGCTGATATCTTGTTTACCATTTCCCAGTCCCCTTCCTTGGCTGCGTCCCCTCGTGTTTTAGCCCAGTGATCTTCGTAATCCGAAAACGAAGACTCACTGCTTTCATCGTCTGTTGTTGGGGGCTTAAAACGCAGGCGTGTTTTGGTGCTGTGTGCCGGAGGTGTGTGATGCGAGGTCACAGTGGGAGCCAAGATGGCTTCCTTCCGGCTGCCTGGACCCCCACTTCCGGAAGTGGAGGGGTACACAGGGGGAGGATTTTGTGGAAAGGGGCAGGTGTCTGGGGTGGAGCCAGTGTTTGGGGTGGTATGTGTGCTGGGGGAGTGGTCAAGGGCGGGGCCCGCGACGGTATTGGTGAGCTCGCCGCAAGGGTTAGGGGTGATTTTTATTTCGGGGGAGGGGCCCGACGCAACCACACCAATCGAAGCGCAAGGAGAGTGGCAAGAGGGTGATGTGATTATGTGGTGGCCATTTTGTGTGGACAGAGTGGGTAAACTTGGATCTGCTAGAACGCAGAGGTGTCCCTTCGAGGAAGTGGCAGCCCGAGGTTGTACGAACCAGTGGCCGAAACCAGCTGGACACGACTTGCCGCAGGGTGGCCGGAGCCGGTCCCTGTTCGGGCGCCACTTGACGCGGCCTGGGGGTGTGCGGCCGAAGCCCACTGACCACCCGAGGTCAGTGCTGTTGAGTCTTCGGCGGGCCACGTCCTTCTGCGGCAAGTTGTCTTTAAAAAGACACTCTCTGCCTCAGAGGCACAGGCTCGCTACAGTGATTCAGCTCTTTTGTGAAAGGGTCGCCTAGGCAACCCCAGCAGCTCTGTGCCAGCAGAGGGATAGGGAGCTGGTAAGCTAGTAACCAGTTTTGCCCACAGATCCAGAGCCCAGGCGGCGCAGAAAGGAGAGGCGGGAGCCAGGAGATCTCCGGAGCTTCTTTATTCGGAGGCTGGAACCGGCGACATCAGAAGGACCGAAGACCCCAGGGGTCTAAAACACTGTGCTTTTATGGGGTTGGAAAGGGGTGTGGTTTTCTCTTAGGGCCAATCGCAGGGCGGATTGAGAAGTTCTCCAATCAGAGAGAGGATTGAAAAGTTCACCAATCAAGGAGCGAGGATGAGGAACTCTCCAATCACAGAGGGGATTGTGAAACGGCCCAATCAGGGGAGGGATTGAAAATGCACCAACCACGGTGCGAGAACAGGGTGAAGTAACTTTTTAGCCAATGTCTGCGGGACAGTAACTTTGAACCAGTAGGGGAGGACTGCTAAACTTTTGGCCAATGAGGGAGGGGAGAACAACTAACTTTGAAGTAACCGGGAAAACAGTTAACTTTATGGGAAAACCTAACTGTGGAGTTGCTGTTACAACACACTCTCCCTCCAAGGGAGAGTGTCGCTCTCTTCTTGGATTTCCCCACCTCCCACAAAATACATATTAAAATTTTGTAGCATTTTATAATTTTGAAATTAAGCTGTGTGAATTAGACTTTTTTCCCTTGGAATATAATCCAAATGTTACTGAACTAGAGCAATTTTCTCCTGAAATTTAGTTTAATGAAACTATTAGATTCTAATCTAATCTTTTTTTTTCTAGATATGCCTACGGTGACCCCACTGCTCTGTTTTGATATAAGTACTCTGCTTCATGGTTATCCTTGGAGATTAAATTTCTGCTGAACACAAGAATTTACCATTGTATCTTGCAGGTCAAACTGAATAAGTCATGGATTAAAACAAACAGGCAAACAAAGAGTATTTTTTGTATCACAGCTGCAATCCACAAACTTTCCCTTTTTCTCATCTTTGCCTGCAATTCACTTTAGAAAACAATAATAGAAGAGTAAAAAACTTTGATAAACCTGTATTGAGAACTTTGTCTCTCAGGTTATCTAAAATTCAGCAGAACAGACTCACAGCTTTCCTTCTACTGTGCTTTCTTCATCGCAAAGTATTTTCTATCATAGATATATTTTGCTACACACCCAGGTCTCCTATGCTCCCCTTTCTGGAATGGAATCTGCAGTTTAAGGGGGGTGACGGAGAGGGTGGGTGCAGGGGTTTGCAAGAAATAATTGAGGTGGAAAAAATAATTTAATTGCCTGTGAATGAAAAGGTTGCAAAATATGATCTAGTTCAATCATGCATAGATTGAGGGAAGACTACAAAGTAACAGTTTTTATTTTTTAAACTTTCATGAGATACTCTAACACTGTTTGGGAGGCATAGGTGTGATACCATTCTAAAAAAAACAAACCAGCAATGTATTAACTTAACAATACGCTGTTTTAAATTAGTTCTGACATGGAAAAATAAGATTTTCAACATTTTCTTAGCACTATTTGCCCAAGAGGTATTATGTATAAATAATTAAGCAATCAAAGGAGGTTTTGCTTACTTGACTATGCTTTTATCATTATTTACAATCACAGCTTATTCTAATATAAAAATAATTACTGTTTTCAACCTTTGTAAGCTGCATAGGAACATTTTAATGTACTGATTTCACAGAAGATCTCTAAGCATATTTCTCAGGTAAGATATGGTTGCAGATCCCCTGAATTTTTTACATGAGTAGTTCAATATTGTAGCACTTAAAACCAAGCATTCGTTTTAACAGGATGGCTGTGATGCGAAATCCTGATTCTAAGATGTCAATACAGGACAAATAAAATGACGGAGGGTGCATGAAAGGAGGATAATAATGTTTGCGGGGGGGGGGGTGTATCACCTTGGTAAGGAAGCAGATATAAGGGTATTTCTGAGTATTTGGAAGAGTATTTATCTACATGAAGATGAGTTCTAATGCTAACACAGCTACAGTATCAATCTTTATTAAGCCAATATTATAAAATTGCTTCATCCCCTGTTCTGCATGTCTTGACCTTTATGGAAGTATACTGGTCACAGCAATGCTCACCAGTTTTCATTGTTAAGAACTATCTCACTCCATCATATGGTCAAAAGGGTAGAGCCAATGTAAAGCAAATAATTTATGGTTAGTTGGGTTTTTAACAGTCCAATCGTCCAAATGATCTATTTCATACAGAAAAGACTAGGTAATAATACAGGAGTTTTTTTTTTTCTTTCTTTCTTTGTTGCTGTTATGTTCAGCCTGCCAGTGCCCCTCTGGTTTTTTCATGCTGGTCATTCACAGTACCTTGAAGAGAAGCGAGAAGTACCACAAGTCCTTGCCAGAATGCATGTGATGTTCATGGTGGGGCTCTCTTCCTTTCTTCTGCCAGTAAAAGCATGATCTCAGTATCATCACTTTCTTTCTTAGCTTGAAGGACTATTTTGGTCTGTTTTGTGGCAAGTCACCTCTTTTTCTGACTGACATGGGAAGCAGGACCAGCATCCAACAAACTATTACATAGTCCTGGCTCAGTCTGGAGAGGCTTGAGTCATTTTTACCGGGATAAAGAGCTTAAATTTTTTATAGGAATAGTTACTTATCTCTTTTCATGTTTTTTGAAACTGAGAATCTTTAAGTCTAAGGTCACATTTTCCATAGATGACCTCTAATTTCTTGGGTTTTGGCTGGATGACTGCAGTATAGTCAGAAAATCTGGGATTTTTTTCCAGGCTGCTGAGTTCTCCCAACACAGATCACTATGAAGGGTGAATACTCAAGTCAGGGTGTGTCTACATGGGCATCAAACCTCTGGGTAAATGAATTGTGTCAGGATGCAATCCCTGTACTCAACATCATACATTATATCAGATGGAAGCATGCATTTGTTGATGCAGAGTATGGGAACTCTCACTCCAGTAGTGAATGTGTGGATTTATATTTTCCTCCTGTTGTAATTCATGACCTTAGTAAAGGGAATAATATTCAAAGAAAAAGAGATCATCTGAGTGGATAGAAATTCTGTCTTTCAGAAGAGAAAATGCTTAGTTTTTGGGGAGGCTTTTAGAAGTGGACTGTGGTGTGTCTAGATTTTACACCAGCAAATGTTCTTTGTGACATCTGCTGCTATATTTGACTCTGAAGAAATCTCTGAGGGAAAATAATGATTGCCTTGAAAGTATTACCTGAAATGCACAAGTGAGCACTTAAGCTCCATTGAACAACTGAAAATGATGCAGTATAAGCTTCTCAAATTTTTAAATTCAGTTTTCTTTTAATGGGGTGGACTGGTAGATTAAGTTGTTGAACAAGCATGACAATAAGAAAGGCAAAAAAACCCCCTTAAAAGGCAGATTTTTTTCATTGTCTAGTCAGCTTTTAGATGAGTTTAATCTCTGCTACTGAATGCTGTCATTCATTTTGCTCTCCTATTTCATTATACAGCTTCTGAGAGGTCCATCATCAGAGTTCACTTACTAAACATGGCATCAAAAGAGCAAGACGAAGTTTAGTTGGAAGTCTAGGTCAAGGATAATAAATATTTATTAACAGAGAATGTTGTCATACTGGTGAGATGTCTTCAGCCAAAAAGATTTCTGGAAACAGCAATGTTTTGCAGAGAGACTCCCAGGAGGATTCAGTACTTGCTATAGCTAAACTTTACAACAGCTGTTAGATCTCCTCAGCATTCTTTCTAAAGGCTGCTGCTTGACAACCCTTTCCATGAAAATGTTTTTCCTAGTATCAAATCTAAACCTTCTCTGGTACAACTTGAGGCCATTTTCTCTTGTTGTATCACCTGGTGCCTGGGAGAAGAGATTTGCACCTCACCTGGCTACAACCTCTTTTTCAGGTAGAGTGTAATAAGGTCTCCCCTGAGCCTCCTTTTCTCCAGGCTTAGCAACCCCAGTTCCCTCAACCGCTCCTCACAGGACTTGTGCTCCAGATCCTTGCCTGGCTCCATTGTTCTTCTCTGGACATGTTCCAAATGTTCAGTGTCTTTCCTGGAGCGAGGGGCCCAAAATACACACAGCTTACTCTGTGGAATAAGGAACCCAAAGCACAGGACTTGAGTTGCAGTCTCACCAGTGCTGAGTACAGAGGAAAAAATCACTGCCTTGGTCCTGCTGGCCACACTATTGCTGATACAGGCCAGGATGCCATTGGCCTTCTTGGCCACCTGGGCACAGCTGGATCAAGTTCAGCTGGCTATTGACCAGCACCTTTTCTACCAGGCACCTTGCCACCCACTCTTTTCTAAGCTTGTAGTGCCACTTGGAATTTTTGCAACCCAAGTGCAGGACCCAGAACTTTGTTCAACCTTATACAATATGACTTGAGCCATTAGTCTAGCGTGTCCTGATCCCTCTGCAGAGCCTTCCTATGCTCCAGCAGATCAACAGTCCCACCTAACGTGATGTCCTCTGCAAACCTACTGAGTGTGCATTTGATCTCCCCTGTGCAGACCACCAAAGGTGTTAAACAGGGCTGGCCCCAGTACTGAGCCTTGGGGAATCTCACCAGCTGCCAGCTGGATGTAATCCCATTCACCACCACTCTCTGGGCTTGACCACACAGTCATGTTTTTGCCCAGTCAAGAATACACTCATCCACACCATGGGAAGTCAGTTTCTCCAGAAGAACGCTGTGTGAAATAGTGTCAAAAGCTTTATTGAAGTCCAGGTTGACAACAGCCACAGCCTTTCCCTCATCCACTAGGCAGGTCACCTTGTCATAGAAGGGGATCAGCTTCATCAAGCAGGACCTTCCTTTCCTAAACCCATGCTGGCTGGGCCTGAACACCTGATTGTCCTGTACATATTGCATGATGGCACTCAAGATGATCTGCTCCATGACCTTCCCTAGCACTGAGATCAAACTGCAGGTCTGTAATTCCCCAGATTGTACTTCTGGCTCTTGTAGATGGACATTTGATTTGCCAACCTCCTGACAACTGGGACTCTGCCAGTCCCTGAGTACTCTCAGGTGAATCCATCCAGCCCACAGATTTGTGTGGGCTTACGTTGCCTAGCAGGTTGCTGGCCATTCCCTTCTGGATGATGGGGGTTTCATGCTGCTCCCAGCTCAGGAGACTGGATACTTTAAAGGTAATTGTTCTAGCTACTAAAGACTGAGACAATGAAGGCATTAAATACCTGAGCCTTTCCCTCATCCTTTGTAATAATATTTCACTCCACACTGAGCAAAGGATGGAAATTTTCCTTCATCCTGTTGCTGATGTATTTTTAATAAAAAATTTCCTCTGGTCTTTTACAACAGTGGCCAGATTAAATGCAGCTGGTCTTTGACCCTTCTACTTTCTTCCCCACATAACCTCACAGTAGCCTTGTAGTCTGACTGACTTGTCTGCCCCTTCTTCCAGAGGTGATAACACTTTTTCTCACTGAGTCCCAGACAAAGCTGGAAGTTCAGCCATGGGGAGGCCTGCTCCTTTGCCTTTAAGGTTTCTAACTTAAAGCACCTGACAACTGGTCTCCCAAGGCTGGAGGCAGCTTTTGGGTAGATCTCATTTTACCTTAAATTTATTTATCAAATTACCTTACTTTTAACTTTTTTTCTATCATATAATTTGTGTCTGTTTTTCTATTTTCTTTCAAGGTTTTTACACTGTTTGGCAATTCTGAAGTAAATTCAGTGCCTAGACCAGGTATCAAAATAACGGTATCTTTAGGAGTGTTCAGTTGCCTGACACAGGCCTTTGCTTTGGGTTTGTAGTGTAGCTGAAAAGTAAGGACTACTCTGTCCTCTAAATAATTCTTTAATATCAGGAGTAAATTACACAGAGTGTGTGTGGGGAAAAAAAATCTACACTATTCTGAGCTAGAAGTCTTGGTGGAGTTGCTCTAAGTTAGGGGCCTGATTCTCGTTGCTTCAGCTTAGCACCATGAATGTGAGTTACATGTCTGCTAGCTTCCTGCATTTGAATACTCTGCACAAAGGCTGTTTGGTGCAATCCCAGGGATACAGATGGCAGTCAGTGAATAAACAGTAAACTATGTGTGTTGCAGGGCTCCCCTGTTGCTGGGGAGATGAAAATTCTATTTCTTCTTCAACTCTGGACAAGTCTGTAGGACTTAAAGAAGGAGTCAGTTCAGCAGAGACTTTCACAGAACAAGGTCTCAGCAGATGTCAGAAGACAGCAGATCATAGTTCTCAAGTGCAGAATCAAAAGATATTTAAGAAACATCCACCATGAATGACGTCTTTAGGTTTTTCTACTCAAAGCAAAAAATTAGAGATGCCAAAGATGTGACTTGTTCAAGTGTAATTACTGAGGATAAATAAATAAATAAATAAATAAATAAATACATTAGTTTATTTTTCACACATTTTTTAACTAATTTTATTTTTCTAGAAAAAAAATCTAAATATTCATAGAGGTGAAAAAAGGCTTTTCTTTAATCTTAACTTTCGAGCAGGGAGAAGTGTTAGGAGAAGGTGAAGATTAGAGTTGTAAGAAGTTTTCATTTACACCAGTAGGATTAAGTAAAATAGGAATAATCTGTCTAATCCTATTCAAAAACATAATCTAGATCTTAGTTTCTAAGACTTGTTACCACATTTCTTTAATTTTATTATGCTTGCATTTTGTAGTAGAAAACATGCAGACGTAACTTGTTATATTTTTCAGAGGCTTAAAGAGATTCAAATTTGATTCTATAACTATTTTGATATCTAATATAGCCTTTCATCATTTTCTCTTGAATCTTAATGTAAATACTTCTAGTGCTTTGTAGCAATCAATCCAAACATAATTTTCAAGACAGAAAATCAAATACATGGAAGTGATTAATTAAAATGGGAAAATGATGACTTGACTTGTTCAAGATCAGAAGCAAATGCCAGCTTTTTTCCTCTGGAGATTAGTCCAAATATCACTGCTGAAGTACGTCTCAGAAGCTCAAACATGCATTTTTAATCACTACTTTTCTTTACACCCATTACAAAATTAAAAATAGCCCATTACAAAATTAGTGTTTATAGGCTTGGAATCTTTGGATTTGTTTCTGTTTGTGACATATTTTTAATGAGCAATAAGCTATATGTGCTTTGCTGAATTATCTCCCACGCATGTGAGATACTAAAACTTGAAAGTGCCTGACAGAGTTCCATATTTGCTGCCTTCAGCATCTTCTTCCTCTTTTGAAGATGTAGTCTTTTCTTAAGTCCCTTCCTTGCAGGTTTTTTCAAATCAGGAGGAATAGATGTGGATTATATAACTTAGGAATTCATTTTGATAAATTCCCATCAGCAGTCTTTAAAACTTCTTTTCATTTACAATTCCAAGTGTTTATAAATACTCTAAAATTATCATTTGTTTCCCAAGTCACTGGCAACACTCTTTGTGATAATTCTTTTCCAGTTTTTCAACTTCCAACATAGCTGTTTTATGCTCTTTTTTGAAATCTTCCCTTTGGTACCAGTGATAGGGCAACTGTATTTTGCAAAGCAGTACATGTAGAAAATTTAAATGGACTCTGTTTCCTAGTGACATTGTAAGCTATCCAATACTCCAGTCTACAGCTATTTATTGTTGCAGGTTTTTTGGGGGGTCAGGGTTTTATTACTTGTCTAGTTTGGGTTGGTGGGGATTTTTTTGAGGCAGGGATGTTTTTGGTTTGATTAGTTTCCTTTTGTTTGTGAGGAAAAAAAAGTATCCATTTCCTTCATCATGTTCACAGTCTCATTTTATTAAATGAATGGCTATTAATCTGACATTTTTTCTCTTACTCTGCAACATGGAATGTTTTTAGGGAAGAAATCACAAGACACATAAAGTGGAAAGGGCTATATGTGACTAAACAGACACATGTATTTCTTTCCTTCTTAAGAATGGATCTAACATAACTAGTAGCATAAAATTATTGTTTAACCAGTGAGTAAAATTGTGATTACTGTATTTTCGACAGAAAAAAAACAATTAAAAAGCATTATAATTCATTATAGAATTCGGAATATTTACAAGCTGTGATTAAAACTCAAGTCAATCTACAGATCGTGTTTGCCAAGTAACTCAGTTCAGTGATGGAAAATTTTAAAATTCCTTTGGAAAGGTGCATCTTATGAAGCTCAGAGTTGATCTTTAAAAAAGTCCAAGCTAATTAAAGTGCTAGAACGTTTCCAGGTTTTCCAGGTCTTTATTATTAAGCAAGTAGATAAATTATCCTTTACAGATATGTTTCAATTATTCTATGTATAGATGTATATGCATCATATAGGGTACTTTTCACCCTGCCTTCTTCTTCCTCTGTTCTATCTTTAGATTTTAATTTACTGTTGCATAGCTTTACTTCCAATATTTATTTTAAGAAGAAAGGAAAACTGCTTCTCTGATGGTCTTCTGAGCCTTAGAGCATCACAGATGATAAAAGATTTTCATTCCCTTTGCTTGGACACCACTTACCCTACACTTTCTTCATGTTGTGTTGTTGCTGTCAGGTTTTACTTGAATAAATGATTCATTAAAATCAAAGTAGTTTCTTTTATGGTTGCCAAATTCCCTAGAAATAGACTCCTGGAAATTGCTTGCTAATACTGAGAACACTTGAATGTTTCCAGTCTTATAACCCTTAAGCCATTGCCTTATACAGTACCTGAATTAGATATATCATACATCAGCTTTGAATTTTTTTTTTTTTTTGTGAGATCAGAGAGGGAAAAGGTCAGAGTACATATTACTTAGCTTTATGTAATTTCTGTGTGATTGTGGCAGCCCAGACTATGAGAATGGACTGCAATACATTGTTTAGTATGCAAAAACATTGCTGCCTTGTAGTCAGCTTTGTTGATGTGGTTGGTCGACCTTGGCCATCAGCAAGATCCCACCCAACAGCTCTCTCAGTCCGCCTCCTCGACCAGACAGAGGACTGAAAAGATGATATGCCAAGATTAAGACAGGAAACTCACCACTTAACATCATAGATAAAACAGACTCAATTTGGGGGGGGGGGGGGGGGGAAGTATTGCCTATGAAAATAGAGTTGGATTGTGTGAAACAAACACTCAAAAGACCCCCATCTTAGCCCACTGTACTGTCTTCCCAAACTCAACTTCACTCGTGCATTTCTGGCTTCTCTGCATCCTCCCTTCCAGTGAACATGCAGGGGGGTGAAAAACTGGAGACTGCGATCAGTCCATAGCAGCTTCTCTCTGCTATTTCTTCCTTCTCACATTTTCCCATCTCCACCCTGGGGCCTTCCCAGGCCGCAGGAAAGCGCTGCCCCGCCGGGGTCCCTTCCTGGCCCATCCCTGCCAGGTCCCTGCTGCCCCGTCCCTGCTCCCCGTTGCCTGCACAGCCCCAGCACCAGCACCTTGCCATGCACTACACTGAAAAGTAATTTAAAAATTGTGGTCAGTGTCTGTCAAGCATCTTTTATTAAATATTCAGCATTATGAAACCTGTTCTGAAAAATGTTTATTGTAGCCTTATAGACTCTTTTCATAAAACCCACAACAAAGATCTTTGAAATACCTAAAATTCTTCACTTACAACCTCCCTAGCACTAAGACCTTCTATGTAGCTTACTATGGGCTGGTCCTTTGTTTGTTTGTTTGTTGGGATATCTATTAAATTGTAATTTGGGATTTGTTGCAAACTAGTTTCAAAGGTAGTTTGTGTGATGGTTGCTCAGAGAGCTTGTTAGAATTACTGATGTCATGGATGAATTTTCAACAAGCTACCTGGAGATAAAAGGGTATTGCATTTACTGTAAGGTCAGAGAACATTGGTTTAAACTCCTAGCAATACATTTTGTACCTGATACTGGCACCAGAATGCAGCTTTGAGTCCCTAAACTTGTCAAAAACTATACCCAGTGACATTTGTGGGTTATTTTTCCAATGGCCCCAAGTACTAAAATAGTCTCTAAAAACACTTGAAAATCCTGGTTACACTATATAAATCCAGTTATGTTTTGTCCGTTCAATTACAAAAAAGAAATACTTCTTTAATAGCTCTTAGAGGTATTGAAAATGCTAAAAAACTACACAGGAGCAGTGTTCTTGACATATTTCAGGATATCTTGTGCCTAATGTAGGAGTTTCTATTTACTTCTGCTCTGTCTGCCTCAAAGGAGAAAACTTAATTTCCTCTTTCCTTCCACAAGGCTTCCATAAATGTTATTAGTGTAAGAATTTTGTTTTGGTGAAAAGGTTTAGTAAGAAATAAGCTTTAAAGCACAGTTTAAAAATGTGGCTGTGATGCCACGCAGGAAATGGCTGCAGACAGTGCTCTTGTCAAGTCTACTGAGATTGCAGAAAATCTGTAATGCTTCTGAAGAACAAAACGGAAGTGCTGGATCTGCACAAAGAGCAGAGCCAATGTTGAATTTTCTGCCATGACTAGCATAATCCCGCTACTTCCCCAGTACTCCAGCAGGCTTATTACGGCAACGTACCCCTTCCTGCATGAAAAAACAATAATGGATAATAATAGAAGGGCTGTGCCATGGTAGAAAATATGTTCATCGCTTTTTTAACCCATATCCCTGGGAGGCAGCAGATTTCTCTGAGAAATGGATCCAGTCAGGTCTTCAGGCTTTCTGTGCCCCTCAGGAAAGTCTCTCCTATGACAATGACTTTTTTTTTTTCCTTATGGAAGTGATTTTGAAACAGGGTATAGACCAGTGTAACCATGCGTCATTGTTCAAGTCCACTTGCAGAGCCTCATACTTACTATGCAAATGCATTTGGGAAGGTGGGGTAGCCACAGAGGAGATGTGTCTTCTGCACACTTCTAAAGAGCTTATTGCTGTTTCCTCCTATTCCTTAAGCCACCATGTCCAGCAAGGGGGAGACAGAACATGGAGCCCTCCATATCATGCATCCTGTGTCCCTGGGGAAGATAGAGTATGATTCCAGTGATCTGTCTCTTGAACCCCTCAAACTCCTCCTGGAGCTCTAACCAAAGAAGTTCCTTTGCCTCGGCATTACTTCCATAGGGATACTCACTGCTGCTCTGAGGTAATGGCACAAGAACAAGGCACACCCTACTCTGATATCATGGTGCCACCATCTTCCTAACAAGGTCTATCTGGGCATCTGCATCACTTGTGGGAGCAGAGCTTAGATGGACTTTTTGTGGAGGGTTGGCTTTGCCCACTGGTGCTCCTGGCCCTTTTTAATGAGCTGTTTGGTTAAGCATTTTTATGTTCACCTCCAACAATAGTTTATCGAAAGAGGTGTTATTGCAGCCATTTGACTGTATTTGAAGGTCTGTCTCCAGAGTCCTCAACATTTCTGAGTTGCTGTCTGCCACTAGGTGTGATGGCGATGACTTGACCAGATGTTTCCCAACTACCCTTCCCATTTATTTCAATTATTTTGTACCATACCCCGGTTTTGCATTTCCTCTTGCATCTTTCAGCTACTAAAGATCCCATCTCAGTAATTTTAGCCTCTGTCTGGAGTTTTAACTTATTTGTCTCCAAACATTTTGACTTTTTTTTTCCTCACTATTTAAAATGTTAATGAAACCTGAGCTAGGGTTGTGCAGTTTTACATCAGAGCTTTGTCAAGGCTGGGTTCCTTGAAACACAAGTAGCTAAACCTCTTTGTGGGCAGCAAAAAGTTTTAAGCAGGGATCTGAAGAGAAAGTTACACCTCCATGTCCCAAGGAGCATGGTGACGTTTGAGAGGCTGAGCCTGTCAAATGTTACCATGACCCTTGGCGATAGGGTCTGGAATGAGGCTGAGCCTGTTTGCTTCTCTGTCTAGTGGGAATTAGCCACCATCAGAGTAAAGGATCTTCTTAGTAGCAACAATCCTATTGATAATGATAGATTCTGAATGGTTGCTTCTACCTACTTAAAAAGACCCCAAACCTCTATATATTAAAAAACGTAAACAAAACCAAAAAACAAACAAACAAAAAACCAACCAACCAACCAAACAAAACAACAACAACAACAAACCTTTCAAAATGTATTGGGAAATGAGATGAAATGGCATTCCTTCAAAGGATTGTCTGCATGTATTAATATCATGAATGATTTTTCAAGGCAGCAAAATATTCTATCAATTATTTCTGTATACAACATTGAAATGCATGATTGTTCAGGAAACTGAATGTAATCTAATGCAATCATGACTACTGTGATTAAACTGCAAGAGATGTTCATGTGTTTAGAATTAGTGGATTGGTTCCTATGTTAGGAAGTATTTAAATTACTAACAGACTTGGCATTGATAGAAATGACAGTAGAAAGTTGGTAAGTACCAACTTGTTATTTCAGCTAATAACTTTTTGGCAAGTTCCACTCAGGAATGAATTTTGGCTTGTGTGACAAAGTTACTTTCTCCCAAATTGGCTTCTCTCTTGCTGACCCAAAAAGAACAATTTGGAAGGAAATGTTTAAAAATTTCAGATGATGTATTTTTATTAAATTTAAAGGCCTTGTATTTCACTTCAGCATAGTTAGTGGTCTCTGTTTCATAGTTATAACACTGAGGATAGTAACTTTTCCACCGTCATCTTGATTTAAAAACAGGTTTTTTAAGCAGGTTAATGTCTAATATTTTCCTCTGTAAATACATAGTTTTCATCTACTTAGAATTTGTTTTTTGCTAGTGTGCATGTTATTTCCCCTTCACTTTTTTTTTAAACTGCCTTTTTGTCTAAGGCATCATTTTCAAACTGAACTTCTTGTTTAAGAAAATCAAAGTGAATAATTACAGTGAGAGACTAATGCAAATGAAATGATAATATTAAAGGATTTCTGAAATTTCACTAATTTTGCCCCCTGTTTATCTTCTTCCATTGTTGGAAACAGTAAACAAGTTATTTTTTATAACTGATATATGGTTTTAATTCAGGATATATGCATCTCTCATGTGTTTTACACTTTGATGCCAGGTCTTCTGCTCCCCCAAAAGCATTCTTTCTTCCCCAAACCCTTTTTTGTCAAGGTCAATTGTAGTTCATTCGCATCCTAGAGGACAGAACATCCTTTAAAAACAGTTCAACTAATAACACCCCATTTCCTATGGATATGTACTGGATATATTCTAGGGTTTCTTCCCTCACCTCTCTTCATTGAATCCTAGCTGTCCCTCATATTTGTGACATCTGATCAGACAGAGCATAAGAATGGCTTTGCCACTATAGATCAGCATGTCCTTATGGCCAATGTCTGTTGACAAACAATGTGTGACAGCTGCATTCTTCTTGCATTTCCCACTGCAGAGGTTTGCTCTGTCTCTACATAGCCTGTGGGAATTTGATTCTCATTTGTGGTCTTTACTGCTTTGTCAAGGCTGGGTGAAATAGTCCCATTGGTCAAAAGTTTACTAAGATTGTGCTGAGTAGGTGCAACAAACTGAAGCAGAGCTAGGCAAACAATCTAAGGAAACCTTAGAAAATTCCGGAATTTATTTTGTTTATCTGCACTCATCCAATAATGTTGAAAAAGCAATGAAAATACTGACATATCTCTAGCAGTTTAATAGAAGACAGTATTTTCCCTGTCACATTTACTATTAGCCATGTATTAGGTTCCAGTTCAACAGCTCTTATAATTTAGTTTTGACAAATTGATACCTTACTTATTGTTGAAGTATTTTTCTTATCACCTTGTGGTTAACAAAGGTCCTTTTATGTTACTATTTCATCACATTTTCTTCCTAAACTATCACTTCATCTTATGTACAATGATTGGCTCTGCTTTAGTACCTTTTAAAATGAGTACTAAACACAAGCCATAGATCTTACTGGTTCGTATAAAAACAAGTATATTGTTCAGCATTGCAGAGCATGATTGAACAAGTCTGTGATAATTCTTGATGTGCACAAAGACACTTCAGGGGCTGTCATTTTTGTGATCACTAAAATGAAAAAATCCTTATCTGTGCAGATGGCTCTTCCTATGTACATTTTAGTGGCTTGACTAATTTCCTTTTGGAGTATAAATTGCATCTGTTGTAGATAAAAGCTGACTTTCATGTGTAATGATTATATTTTAAAAGAATAGTAGTATAAATATCAATCTTAATGTTTTCTTGAGCAATCGCTACTTTTAAAAGTTCAAAAGTATGTTTTTAACCACTTGATCAAATGATGAGTCAGATCTTAGTTTAGAATTATCTTGCCTTGATGTAATTTAGATAAAAAAGTGAGTGAAGCGAGCTAAAAAAGTATTAGCCTCTCTATAAAACTCCATGTAATTTCGGAACTATCCATATGATAAGTGATTTTATGCGGTTTAAAATAGGCAAAATGGGAGTGAATAGAGAAGGCAGAAAATCTAGTTTGGTTATTCAGATTAAATGTACTGTATGTTGCAAAAACATTGTCAAAAAATAACCCTTTGAATTACTGCAGATGCAGATGTCTCCTCATTTCTCCTTTCTTAGACTATTCTCATCAGTTCCAGCTTCAGATAAGCTGGGTTTATTATAGAATGGCTTGGGTTGGAAGGGTTCTCAGACATCAACTAATCCCAACTCCCCTGCTGTGGGCAGGGACACCTTTCACTAGACCAAACTGCTCAGAGCCCCATCCAGCCTGGCCTTGAACACTTCCAGACATGAGGCATCCACAGCTTCTCTGGACAACTTGTTCCACTTCATCACCCTCACAGTAAAGAATTTGTTAGTAATATTCAATCTACACCTGCTTTCTTTCACTTTGAAGCCCTTCTCCCTTGGCCTCCAACTACATGCTTGTAAAGAGCTCCTCCCCATCTCTTTTGTAGGCTCCCTTCACTGAAAGACTGCCATCTCTTCTTCAGGACAAACAACCCCAATTCTCTCAGCCTTTGCTTGTATGAGAGGTGTTCTGATCATCTTGTTGTCCCTCCTCTGGACTCACTCCAAAAGACCAATGTCCTTCTATCACCGTGGAGGCCCAACCAGGAAAACAGACTGGGGACACTGATCTGGGTGCATCAACAGCAGCAGGGCAGAAGACCCTGCCCTTAGTTTATTTTTCTATTATATATCTGTGTCAAGGTGACCATGGATTGGAGAAGGGTATCGCCACCTCTCCTGTCACATTGGTCCAGGAGGCTGTCATTCAACCTCCCCTTGTCTTGGAGAAAGAATTCATAACATTGCCAGTATTTACAAAACATGGTCCTGTGTTTACAATTCACCAGCGTGAGAAACTGCACGTTTCTCCTTTAATATGAACGCTCAGCAAACCAGGAAAATTCATGGCAACATCTCACCCTTTTAAGTATATTAAAAAGAAAACAAAAAAAGAAAAATGAACAATTCTATGACAGGAAAAAGGAAGAAAAAAAAACCTGTATAAAGTTCACCGACCTTCATTTAGGTGACGGTGTGAGGGCTACATGTTGGTCTGATTCTGCCTTTGCTACCCAGGGTTTCACCCTGAACCCCTTGCAATAACCTGCTCAAAATATCTCGAGCATAGTCTAACATAATTCAACCAACACCCTCATATTTTTAAATTTTTATAAGATACAAGGGAATATACGGTGCAAAAGGCAGGAGCATTCCAAGAAAGATTTAACCACTCAATTGAAAATTCTGAACCCCAAAAGTTCTGTCCCAAAACCACAACCCCCAAACAACGTGCACTTTCCCCACAGAGGTCACAATGGCTACCAGACATAAAACTGAACCATAGCAAACAATTCCTCTGAGTCCATGATTAACAGTCCGCTGGCTCTCAGCATCACACTGCTTCAGTCAGTCCTTGTCCAGCAGCTCCACAGGATCCAAAGTCTCTATGGAGGCCATATAGGAAAAGAGAAGATGCCAGTCCGTGTCCATGTTAATCAGATCTCGAAGAGGCTTCTCTGATGGGTGGCACTAGGGTGACACAGGATGCACAAGGTTTCAGGATCAAACAGGATCAGTCCAATGCACCTGAGGCAGCTCAGCAGACTTTCAGCGGCTGCCTTCTTAGCATGGATCGCAGAACCTGAGGATAGAGAACTTAAAAAACACAAATTGAGCAATTGACTTTTTCTCAAAGAATGCATGCAACATAGGATGTGGACGTAGAAACCCACTGCAAGGTCCAAGGAAAACTGACCATAGCTATGTGGCAACATCAACACTTCCTACACTTGAGATGCTGGCTGTAAACCAGCCAGAGAATTTTGCTCCTGTTCTAGAGCTTGGGAAACTGTTTCGTCCCCCTGACGTCTTCGTCTTTTTCTTCGCCTCCGAGTTTTCGGGCTTGGCGTGGGCTCAGCATGACCCACTGCCTCGCATGTTTCTGCAGTATGGTCCGGACCCACACCTTGTGCGCAGAAAAACAAGGGAGTCACTTTCTGTGCCTCCTTTTCCTGTTCTCCACTAGGCTGAATTTCTGCCTGTGTCTCATGTCCAGCATTCTGCCTCTGTTCAGCCGGCTGTGAAGCAGCCGTTGGGGTGATCACCATAGACTCACAGGTGTTTAGAACTGCACAGGTCTGGACCATCTCCAGGACAGTAGAAGTCTCTGGAATGGTTTCCAGGAGCCTCTGGCAAGCAGAATTAGCATGGCTCCGTGCTAATTGCTCCAGCAGTATCATTCTTAAAGTGCTATCCTGGACTCTCATCTCTAAAAAATCCATCAGACGCACTATAAGTCGATGAAAAGGTTCACCTGGCTTCTGTGCTATGTCTAAGAAGTCTTACTTTGGGGAGAAGGATAACTTGGTTTTTATCAATGCAGATATCCCTATGTATCTGCACGAATCTAAGACAGTGCGAGAAAGACCAGCTTGCACATCAGGGCAAGCATATTGACTCCTCCCCATAAGTAGGTCAGCTCCGACCCCAAACAAGGGATCGTCTCGAGGTAGGTGGCTATTTACGACAGCCATTTCTCCAGCTAGGAATTTCCAATTTCTTTCAAAGGTAAAAACCTGTTGAGGTTCAAACATCACTGTTGCAAAACCTCTTATCTCATAAGGAAAGATCAGATTCTCAAATTCTGCACTGATCCATTGAATTGCCTCAGTGAAGCTTGTATTATTTCCTGCCACGTCCCTTGATAAGGGAAACGGGACTGCCCATGATGGGTCATCATGGCTATGATGCTGTGGACCCACGTCCACAGGTCCCTGAACTGGCTCGGGCAAAGCTGCATCTTCAGGCAGCAGCTCCATTATCTCAGCGGCCTGGTTTGGCTGGGATGCAGGACTAAAAACCTCATCCGATTTCATGACAGGAAAAGTGTGCACATCAGACAACGCTTTTGCCCCGTTATCATCTCCCACAGCCGACCCGGCCCCGTAGGGGGGGTGGGCGGGGGACAGTGACTCGCTCAGACTCCTCTCTGAGCGGGGGGGGCGATTGTCGCGCTGGGCAGGGAGGCGTGGCCGACCGGCCACAGCTTTCAGCTCCTGCCCAGCCAGCCGATGGGTCGGTGGCCGGGTCCAGAGCCGGCGGCAGCTCTGCGGCTCCAGCGCTCGGCCCCGCCCCCTCTGAACGGAGGGGGCATGCGGCGGGGCCGTGCGGCGGCGACCCCGCGCACAGCATTTGGCGCGGCGGCGGGACGGGGCAGGGAGGGGCTGTCCCCGCCGCTCTCGCCTGCCGAATCCTGCGCGGAGCAGGTCGCGGCGGGGCGGGGCGGGCTGGGGAGGCGGCGGCAGGGGGCGGCGCCGGCAGCGCCAGGGGCGGCGCGCACGGCGGCCCCCCCGGCTCCCCGCAGGGGGCCCGAGGCAGTGCGGCTCCGCGCAGCAGCTGCAGGGCGGACCCCACAGCGGTGGCGGGCAGCGGGGTATTCGCCACGGCACGGCGGCCCGGGGCGGCGCGGGCGATCCCCCGTGCTCGGCGTGGGACCCGATGCCGAGCGCTCCGCCCCCTCGGCACCCCAGCTCCCCGCCCAGCCAACCGCGCGGGGAGCGGACCGAAAAAAGCTTCCCAGCCCTTCCAAAAACCCCGCTGGGCGCGCCCAACCCCCGACATGGGAGTGGGGGTCTCCTGCATCGGCTCTAACCCTGCATCAGAGCAATCCTCGTCAGAAGCGACGGAGCTCGCAGGGGAGCCAGTCCTGCTTCCTGTCGAAAGTCCAGAATCAACTTCAAAGTCCTCTCCAGCCTCTTTTAGAAGTGGGAAGACTGTTCCCCAGGTCCCTAGGAGAGCACTAGCTCTCATATTTCCGTTCAGAACGGATAAAAAAAGTTTTTCCCCCAGGGTTTTCCATGGGTCGATTGAGAGTGCTTTTTCAGCACTATAAAAAATTCCAAGTTTCTTTCCCCAGCTAAATAGTTCTCTCACGTGTTTCCTGGTCAAGTCAGCGTCACAGGACAACAAAAAGGAGTGGAGCAGTTCCATCATCAATCGTTCCTCTGAGAACATCGTGGGTTTCTTCTTTTTGCAGCTGTAGAAGGCAGATTTTTTTTTTTCTTCTTTTTTCCCTCACTAGCTTGCAACTTGACCACGTAGGCGCCAGTTATCACCGTGGAGGCCCAACCAGGAAAACAGACTGGGGACACTGATCTGGGTGCATCAACAGCAGCAGGGCAGAAGACCCTGCCCTTAGTTTATTTTTCTATTATATATCTGTGTCAAGGTGACCATGGATTGGAGAAGGGTATCGCCACCTCTCCTGTCACATTGGTCCAGGAGGCTGTCATTCAACCTCCCCTTGTCTTGGAGAAAGAATTCATAACATTGCCAGTATTTACAAAACATGGTCCTGTGTTTACAATTCACCAGCGTGAGAAACTGCACGTTTCTCCTTTAATATGAATGCTCAGCAAACCAGGAAAATTCATGGCAACATCCTTCCTGTGCTGGGACCCAGAGCTGGATGCTGCACTGCAGTGGGGCCTCAGCAGAGCAAAGCAGAGGGGCAGAATCCCCTCTCTCACCCTGCTGGCCACACTGCTTTGGATGCAGCCCAGGACACACTTGGCTTTCTGGGCTGGGAGTTGTTGCACATTGTTGGCTCATGTCAAGCTTTTTGTCCACCAGAATCTGAAAGTCCTTCTACTCAGGCCTCCTTTCATTGAGTTCTCTCAATCTGTACTCATGTCTGGGATCACCTTTGCCCAGGTTCAGGATCTTGCACTAGACCTTGAAGTTGAGCTTGACCATGAAGTTGAACTTCATGAGGCTTGCAAATCTCAAGTCTTTGGCAGAAGCTGTGCAAATCAATGTTGAGGTGTTTGTGAACTGTTTGTGAAGCATTTGTTGTCATCTACATAGGAAATTAATTTCTTCAGACAGATTTTTATGTGGTGTTTGGAGGAGATTATTATGTTTTGACTTTAAAAATCCCTGTGTTGTAATGGAATGATTTCTCAAACAGTCTTTCCCTTGCACTCCAATTTGTAAGCAAATTATTTTGGGGCCTTTTTATATATGTAAATTTATACCTAGAGTACAAACATGCATTTTGCTAGTTCACTTGTCTTCTGATTGTGTTTATATATCACGATTACTACAAATTTAAAAATTTTTTTCTGGGTTTTTATCCTTCAAATTATCTTTTCCTTGAACTTTTATATGAAAAGTCATTTGAATACTTTAGAATTTGTGTGAAAATATCAGATGAGGCTTTAAATGCTTTCACTTCAAACAATTTTAAATACCTGTTGGCAGAAAATTTGTTCAAGGTGTATGTTTTATTCAGAGCTGATCTAACTTTAATGCTGCTGATGTGCAATAGATATTACAACATTTCCACTGAGAAAATATATTTTTATCATTTGTGCAACCAATGTTTGTCCAAATTTTCTCATATATCTCAAAATTTGATTGCTGTTCACAAACTTTTTGATTGATGCTAAATTTCTACATGCCTTTTACTACTTTTTCTTCACTAGGTCTATATAGGCTGAACTCTTAGCAATTCTTTTTCTTCCCTATGAGTATTTCATGACACTCTCAAACCTTCAGTCATTTATGTAAGTACAACAGTAATGATTATGTAATAGAGATCATCTTAAGGTCTTTTAAGCAAAGATCAACTGGCAAAACAATTAAACAGAATTCAACAAAAGACTAAGCCTCAATAATCTCACTAATAACAGTTTTTAGGGAATAACACAACCATTTATGTTTTTTGGTTTTGACAGTTCACTAGTACTAATAACATGGGCATGTTGTTGCATGAATGGCCAATTTAAGTACAACAGAATCTCTGTGTTGGAGTTCTTCATTCAAATACATCTTGCCTTGCATTTGCCATGTTTTTGTTTTCCTAGCAAAGACTGGTGCAACAGTTTGCTGTCATTCACAAATCAAAGGAACTGTTCTGTCCAGGCACATATTCTCTTTGGATTTCCTAAGTGCCTGCTGCAATCCAGCTTGGGCCCCAGTTTGGTGCTCCTGGATGCTACTATTGCTGAATTTCTGTGGTTTTCATGAGAAGCCCTCCTTTTAAAAGATATTGAGTAAGACTCATGATGCCAATTCTGCCTGAGCCATTTTGTTTTGGCATTAGAGGTGACAGGAGCAGTGCAGGTGGAAGAATAAAGAGCTGAAATGACAGAAGATGGTAATGGTTTTTATGAGGATCATAAATCTTCAAATGTGACATGAACTGAGTACAGCAAAAATGAGGAGCAGATAGCCTTATCCTTATCAAGAGTGTTTTTGCTAAAGTCAAGTAAGAGAGACTTATGACATTTCTCTTAAGAAAAAAGAGATTATGATAACACACACAACGTCAACAGTTGCATCAGGGTTTATAAAATTGTTTCAAGAAGCTGATGTTATCTTCTCAGGATGTTCTGCAGGGTAGTAGATCCTTTAGTGAACTCTCTTTCATGCTTTTACTGTCTCAGTATTTCCTGGATTCTCTGTGCTCTATGACACCATTGAGACATATTTGGTTATATTCTGATATCTGACATGAACTTTCACTAAGTACTCTAGGACAAAGTGCAGCACAACCAGATAATCAGATTAAAAACAACTATGAACCAAAATAGTCAAATTAATATGAATGAGTAGATGATGTCCTTATTCAAATTTATATTTCTGTGTGAAGCTTCTGATTCTGAAGAAAAAAACACAGACGAAGCAAAATGCACAGGAGCATATAGTTTCTAGCTGTTTGAATGTTCAAAAAATTATAAACAAATTGATGTCATCATTTAACCTTATCTGGTAATTAAGTGATTTAACAGAGCAATTCTCTTACTCCAACCCAAAAGGACAGAGGAAAGAACTGCAAGGGTAAAAGTGAAAAAACCCATAGGTCGAGATAAAGACAGTTTAATAGTGAAAGAAAAAGTCATATATGTGAGCAAAGCCAAACAAGGCATTGATTCCCTACTCTCTTCAGCAGGCAGGTATACTGTCAGCTGCAGGAAAGGAGGACTCCCATCTATGCTGTTTCACAGCTCCTTGTGCATGAGGCACTGATAAGTCTTTTATTCAGAGCAAGCACTACTTAAACATCCAACATCAAAACAACACAAACATCTCTATGTTACCAACACTGTTCTGAATCTGAACCAAAGCACTGTATCAGCTACTAAGAAGAAAATTAACTCCATCCCAGATGAAACCAGGATATCATCATCTGGTATGGAATAACCCTTTGGTCAGTTAGGATCAGCTGTTCCAGTGCACAAGAAGGTCCCAATTTCTGGTGCACCTCCAGCTTCCTTGCTGGTGGGATGGTGTGAGAAGTACCCAACACCTTGACAGTGTGTAATTAGTGCTCAGCAAAGGATAAAACATCAGTGTGCTAGCAATACTTTTTAGATCACAAATCCAAAACACAGCCCCATATGAACAGCTATGAAGAAATTTAAGTCTATCCCAGGCTAAACAAGTACAAGTGACAAAGAAGTCTTTCCCTAACACTTGGGAAAAAAAAGATAAATCAATGCTTACTCAGCTTTGGAGACTCTATTAAAAATCTAGCAAGGCATTTTCAAACTGAATGTAATGACTGAATTATTGCTTGTGATAGCTAGGTGTACAACTGGCTTTCTGAAGAATGTAAATTGTTATTGATTTTCATATTCACCCATTTTATAATTTCACCTACCTTTCATATATGCTGAGAGCTAAAGCAGATATTTCATTTTGTCATCTATTACCATATCTGATTACCATGTATTTAAATTTTGGTAATCTGTAAAGAAATAAAAATTTTACAAAGACAAGTAGGTGAGGACTTTAAAACATTTCACATGACAAAGAGAAACATGACAATGTAAATAAAAATATCTACACAGAAATTTGACTATAATTAGGGCATAATAATATTCTTATTTGTTCATGTGAGTTTTAAAAAGTAAGTCACCTGCCAGAAACATGTTGGCAAGCGTTATACAACCTCAGTGTGGTTCTGATGTATCATCAAGTAAAATCTTTGAAAACAGAATTCTTGATATAAATGCCTTGAGCACCATCAGCAGCACTCCTCTCTGAGATGCAATTAGAGATTCTGAGCTTCAATCTCATAGGTATAGAAATAAGGTATAGAATGAAATTAATATCAGAACAGATTTTTAAAAAGCAGTTTATTTGCAAGTTTGTTGGTTACACTTCAACCGAGAGGACAGTAAGTTTTGTTGTTTGGGGTTCTTTTAATCCATTTAAGAAGATACTCACTTCCTTGAGGTATATATACATATCAAAAGAGAAGACAAGAGTTCAAAACTTAAATTTTTTTGCTTATTATTACTGATGGCAAAAAGAGATGTTGAGTAGCAATTTTTGACTGCAGTATAAACATTGCAATGCTGCTTAAATACCTATTTACACATTTATCTGTCTTAGAATTTTGCTTATTTGTCTAGAAAATAATAAAATATTCATTGGGTGAACAATTGCCGTCCTCCCCACCACAGTGATGGAGATAAAATCTGTGTGGACACAAGTTTCCTAGAGGCTGGAATACACCATTAAATAGGTGCATAGGAGAAAGGAAGAAGGAAAAATAGAATACAGCATAATTCAGCATTACTGAGTAGCTGACTGGGCAAAAATGGAGAACTCAGTTTGATTTCTGGTTTAAAGCAGGAAGTTTGTGCTAGTAGTAAAGGTGAAAGCCAGCATTTCACAAACATTAAAAGGAATATATAGTAGTTCTGTGACAAAAAAAAAATCAACTTGGGGTAAAATATTTTGAGTTTTAGCTGTTAGAATTGTTTGTGAAGCACCTTCAGTTAAAGATTCAAACTCTTTTGAAATTGTTATGCAATACTTTAGATTTTTAGGTATAATACAAAGCAGTATTTCTTTTTCTGTTTCTTTATAGTCCAGAGCACTCATTACAGATGTTACTATTGTTAAAAACCTAGTATTTGTAAATATTCATGTCTGCATGATCTTGTGGTATTTTATTTTTTACTTTCCAAATCTCAGACACTTAGGTTCTAGAGATCTTCACAAGAATTATTTTCCACTGTATCTTCTGTTCAGCCTATATTATATGGAGATATTTTTTGTTTGTTTATATGTGCAGCATGAACATTCAATGCTTTCCCATTTACTCATTTTATTTATAATATAAAACATTTTTAATAAGTTTGTTTAATTTTCTGTCTGCAATCATAGGTTCTCAGAAGTTGGATAGAATAGGAATGAAAGTCCATATGAGTGTGGCTTATGTTAATTATTGGTTCCATTTACCAAGTATGTTAATTTGATATAATCACTACAGTCAGCTTCTAAAAGGCAAAGAGGTGCTAGACAAATGAGTACCTTTATTGAATTTTCTTTTGCTCTTTTTGAGAAATAAATGTGCTCTGTATCTTTAAGGATTCTGGGTTTGGATTTAAAATTATGAAAGAATAAAATATATTCACTCTGAAAGGTGGACCACTGGTGCCAATCATCTGAATACTACTTCAAAAGATAAGGAATTGAGCATATCAGACACTTTTTTGAGAGGGAGTAGAGTTTTCTTCTCTTCCAGATTCTTTGTGTCAATAAATTCCTTTCAGACTGAAGGAAACATAGGTAGTAAAAACCTATCAGTGCTTGTCCCAAGAATTGTGGACTACAACAGAAAAAAAAGCTAGACCTAAATTCCACTGGAAACTGAAATGCAGAACACTGTGGAAGTTCAATAATAAGGTCCACATTTTTCTTTGTGTAATTGTTAGACAGAGATGCTTTAGTATTCTGACTTTAAATGTTTCCAATGCAATTTCTTACAATGAGATTGAAAATATTAATTTATCAAAGTAGGAAGTTTAAGTTAATATTTATAATGTTTGTTTTATACATGAACGTTTTGAAAAGAAGGGGATTTATAATTTTTTTTTAATAAAATGGAGAACAGTTGCATACTTGCTGAAAATTCAGAATTGCACAGGAAAACTGACAGCTAGAACTCTCATCTTTTTTTTAGTAGGTTTTGTTTTAAATAGTCAATAGAATGCCACTAAGAGTGCTACTTGGAATGACAGTGAAATGACTGGGAGTTCTGCTGTTGTACCACCATTCCAAAGAAATCCACTTGGAGATTGATTTCAAATGGAAAGATGACCTTTTCAAAAATGTAAGTTTGCATTAATGGCATCATCTACTTCTCACTAGCATCTTCAGTACAACAAAAACAACTGAACAAAAAACCCCAAACCACCAAATCCCCCCAAAAACAAAAGAACAAAAACAAAAGAAAAGAAAAAAAAGGAAATAACTAAGAAGTGGCAGTATTTCTCAATGTTATATGGTAAAGATACCTTCAGTAGCAGGTCCATTGAATTTTTGTTATTAAAGTCTCTGACCACAGTGTTATGTTTGTCAGTGGCTCCTTCTGACTGAGTAGTCCAACAGGATGATTAAATGTAGCATCTGTGTTCCCTTAAAACAGCCCATTTATTAGGACTGCTGGTCCATTATAAAAGATACAGTTTACTAGTTACCCTCCCAAACCTTGACACCCTCCTTTTCAAGAGTGGTGTGGTAGGCTGCAAAGTTCAGTTCCCCATGTCACATATTCCTTCCCTATTCTTTTAAATTTAGGGATGTGTTAGCATAGCATTTTCCATCTTGAGAAGTTCTGTATTTGTATTTGACCCAACTCAGTCCATCTGACACACCCATGACTAAATGGGAAATCCTTGAACTTCTAGATCCAATGCCAATATCCAAAACCTTTGCTGTATTTCAATTAGGGTATCTCAGTCCAACAGACATCAGTGGAAAAAGTTCAGGTCCCTCTGGAAAGTCAGAATTTTACCTTTAGATTAGTGGCAAAATCTGACAAGTTTAGGCATCCTGAGGACATTATTCTTCCATTACAATCCAGGATCTTAGCCAAAGGTTAACTTCATCTGTCTTGCAGATTCACCCAGACATGGATATCTTGCTCTTCTTCCAGTATTGTCTGAATGCCCCAAAACCTGGATTAAACTACTAACAATGATCAAACCAGAAATTTGCTGCTCCTTTGTGAGTTTCTTTCACTTGTATTTGTAACCAAGTGAATAATAATAATGCAATAAATGCACCACTAGGCATTGGCAAATGATTAATACCTCCTAATAATCTGATCTGTATGATTTTAATTATAGTCTTACAACAAAAACAAATGTGCCAAAATAGGTACCTTATCAGTAAAGTTTTTATGATGAAAAGATCAATTCCAAGGCCTTTTGGAGAAGCTTGGGCTGGAAGGCTATTCTCTACCCAAAGTCACTGCAACTACGTCTCAGTCCAAGGTCAAGAAAGATGGGTGGTTGCACTGTGAAGCATGCATAAAAAACCCAAAGAGTGTGCTCCTTTGTGCTGGATAGTCACATCTCTAGAAAGAAAACACATTTTCTTCTCTAACATTTTCAAGTTATTCTTTTCACTCCCCAATCATTCTAGGATTAGGCTCTCCAAGGTGTTTTTGGCATTGCCTCTAAGCATCATTTTGAACTTCTTGTAGCCTGAGGTAGCTGTTCAGTCTGTACTTAACATGTAAGTATACTTCAGAAATTCCTGACTTAGAGTACTAATAAAGAAAACTGCTATAATCTCCTACTCCAGCAGCAATGTGTCTGGAGCTTTAAAGCAGTCATCTCTTCTACACAGATTGTTCAGGTCTTACCTGATTATATGAGGAAACAAATTAGTTTCTAAATGCACCTTTTCTTGGCCATGACAAACTACTGAATCCCCAGTCATGAGCTCAACAATTCTCTCAGTTTAAAGCCCTTCCCTCTTGTCCCACCACTACATGCTTGTAAAAAGATCCTCCCCAGCTCTCTTGTAGGCCCCCTTCAGGTACTGGAAGGTATCACTGTCCACTCCTTCTAATCCCGGCTAGCTCCCAGGAGAAGGAGGGTAGTGATAAGGTCCTTAAGCTGTCAAGACAGCTGCTGCACGGCTGAGGATTGGCAAAGGATGGCACAGGACCAGTGTGCTGGCAATTCCAGGCCAACTTTATTACCTGAAAGGAACCAGGCTACACAGG
The DNA here is from genome assembly GCF_021018805.1 of Prinia subflava. Classification (NCBI taxonomy): domain Eukaryota; kingdom Metazoa; phylum Chordata; class Aves; order Passeriformes; family Cisticolidae; genus Prinia; species Prinia subflava. The sequence goes on from NC_086247.1 coordinate 78,976,312, forward strand.
CAGGGACAAAAAGCTTGCACAGCCTTTTTGAACAGGGGTGGTACAGACAAGAGGATACATTCTTGGGCCAATCACATAACATAAGGGGAGGAGGAAGGGAATAACAGGCATAGGGATGAACTAATCAGGGCATAACAGGGGAGTGGCTGGGACAAGCCAGCCTATGAAACATCAAACTGGGGAGAACATTCTAGAAAGCTGGGCTTGGTTCTGGGTGATAGACAAACAGTGGGAGTGGGGTAATGTAACTCTTCTAACTGAGTGACACCAGGGCAAAAACCATTAACAGGGAGGAAAGGGATGAACCATTTAAACAGATTACCACAGGAAGGCTCTCTTTTTCAGGCTGAACAATCCCAGTGCTACTGGCATTTCCTCACAGAAGACATGTTCTGTCTATAGAGATGATAACCTTGTGACCCTAAGAGACAAGGGACAAAACTGTAGTCATTGTTTAATTTATCATGGTGGTTTGTCTTACTGATTCTAAAGAAGATCAAAGCATTATTTCCATGTATGTAACAGTCAACTACAGGATCCTTAAAAGAAGTTTCTGCCATTATTTAAAGAGTATTGTCATGGATATACACAAAAAGAACTTCACAAAGGTAACACATCAGAACAAACATAAATTTACAACCAAAAATCAATACCTAAAACTAACAAATGGAAGGGTAACTTATGATTACATTCCATAGCAGTTACAAGTTCAGTGTTACCAGTCAATGACCCAAAGTGCACCTGCAGTCATACATGCCTGGGAGGCCTCTCCCTCAGGGGTACCCAGAGGGTGGGTTCATTTCACTGGAAAGGTCAAAGGATCACGCACAGATTCCCATTAGAAACAGTCTCTCACCTGGCAAGGAGATGAAGGCACTCTGCACCTGGAAGTCTCCTTGAGTGCATCCCAGCCCTAAGGGGAGGTTTACCATCACAGAACTGCTGTTCCAAGGAAAAATGCACATGGTTTCTGCTGGAGACCCCATTTGTAACCTGCTTGGTTTGGTGCTCATTATTATACACGGTCATGGTCCAGAAACTTCTCTGGGCTGAGGCCTTTCACTGGCGGGTGGACCAACCTGCTGACCAAAGGGATTTGCACTTCTTATTCCCTCCACACTGGGGGCAGAAGGGGGAGGAAGAGAGGTAATTGTGCACTTGCCACAACTGGGGCCACCAGGTATCATCAGCCAAGGTGGGACAGGTGCTCTTGCCACTGGGGTAGAACAAATATTTAAATAATTTAAAAGTATAGGACTTTATTTTTGAACTATTTTTTATCAGTCCTTTTTTTGTGTGTCAAGATAGCACAAGGCAATCTACATGAAAACATTCAGTCAAATCAGCTTTTCCCTTAGCCAGCAAAAAGTTTCTGCAATAGAACATTACAAGAATGATCAATTTTTCAGAGTAATATTCTCAATTTCTTTCTATATCTTGCTTTCTAGATTTTGATTTGCTTAGCAATCCCTCATTTAAGTCAAACTATTGATATGTAAATGTTTGGATTTGTGGGTTTTTTTCATCTGCTTTTTATTGTGATATAATGATTTTCAATCAAAAAGTAGGTAATTATAAAGCTAAAAATATTCAGCATCTTCCTTGAGAATAGTGTATCAAGTGGGTGACCTAGGACAGACAGGAAGCACCCACAAATAACAAGGAATTCCATAAATTCATAATGAATATTTACATCAGAGGAACTAACTCAAGAGTCAGGCAAGGTTTAGGCTTGTATTCAAAACCATTTTCTGATATCCTCATGTTCCTATACTTGGAGGCTGATTCCCAAGAAGAACAAATCAATCTCATTCCCCTGAGGTAAGCTAAACTATGCATATTTGTATTCATGATGAGTTTGATATAACTTGATTAATTATCTCCCTGTAACTAAGTTTTGTGATTATTAATATTTAATGGAATAGGGGTATATTTACTTACCTTGTGATTGACACTCCAAAATTCAGAGTTGTCAGTATTTTTCCCTACATTTTTCTGTGCTGCAGATCTTTTCTGTAATTGACACAGCACAGATACTGACTTTTTACAAAGAGTCTTTCATGGAAGTGTACTAGGCATTGGTCTTTAAACGTGATGGTAAGTAAAGATGTCAAAAGCAAACAAAACAGAGTTCTTAAAAGGTAGCTGAAAATCCTACGCCTTTCAAGTTGTTTGCATTTCATTTTCTTGAATACTTTGATGTCAGTTTCACAGCTGTCACACTTCTAAGCTGGACAATCCTAAATTTATCATACAAAATCCAAACAGGAAAAACCCACAGTATTTTGTTAGTTTCAGAAAAAACCCATGCTGACCTCATGCATAATGAGGCCACATAAGCCACAGGTAACACTAGTAGCAATTTAGGCTGGCCTTCTCTATCCATAATGTTGGAGCTCCATCACAGAAAAAACCAAAAGCCTATAAGAAAAGATAATTACCTTCAATAAAGTTTCTTCCAACCCATTTCAAATGGTAATTGGTTTGTGTTTTCAGAAGAAATCTGAAAAATAAACCATAGTATCATCTGTTGTAGTTTTGAATTATTGAATCCTTTTCCGTCCCACTATGATAGCAACCTCCTTAAATATATCCTATATATATATAAATATATATATATATATATAGTGCTGTGTAGCAGAACATACTGCTCATTTTGATTTCACTTCCTCATAGTGTTCTTTATAGACACAAAAATGAGCAGGTGAGTCAGATTGAGCAGTTTTATGCCTGTGTTTCTTGTTTAGTCTCTCAGTGACAGATAAATAATGAGTAAGAGACACTGAGACAACCTTAGCCACTTGACATCTAGTCTTTCTTGCTTTCATCTTAAACCTATTTTTTTTTATTGGCTTTTAGAAAAAGAAAGGTGGGGACTAGGAGGGAACACAAGCTGGTCTTTTTACTTAAAAACAATGAGTACCAAGAATGAGGTGTGGTGACTACACAGCCCAATTTCCTAGGATTTTTAACACAGGAAAAGCAAATTAAACCTTATTGTATGATTTTATCCTGCTGGGTCTGAACTCAAAGTTGTCCAGCGTAACTCTGGAGTATGGGTAGGGGTTTTTTTTCCTTTTCCTAGGTGTGGGGTTCCCTTGTCCATGTAATTTTTTCCATCAAAAGACCTATTAGAGTAAAGCAGTTGTATAACTTTAAAAGATAATTTTCAGACAGCCTTACAGCAAAAAAATCTCAGCCCAAAAACTGCCAGTTTGAGAAGAACAGGAATTGAAAAGAGGAGTTTTATTTATGCTGTAAGAATTCTAATTTGTTGTTATGGAAGTTTTATCAGACCTTATGCCAGTCTGAATGGCTCTTTTGAAAGACAGGTGTTTTCTGCTGATATGACTGCATTACCTTTCCATGTGGTGTGCCCTAGGATGTCAAAAGTTTCCTTCTTGGGAGGCTGTCTAGATCTGTTTGAGACCTATTTGTTGATAGCGAGAAGCAGTGGGGAGAGGAAAGAGGGAAAGGTTTTTGGACTACCTTCTGGCAATCTGCTTGCAGTATTTGTGGTTCACATGCACTGGGACCATGAACACAAGCAAAGAAAAAACTTGTGTATTTTAAGTCATATTTGCTCTTATTATTCGTAGCAATAAAAATACGGGGAGTTTATAGACACTGTGCATGTTAAAAGAGTCACTATAGGATCCATTGTAATCTGTTTTACATGGGATGGTTCTCAGACAGACTGGAGTAAATGCCTTGATTTTTATGAGTTTGCTTTGGATTTGTACCAGAAATACACAGGTTTCTTTTTTTTTAATTATTTTTCACACCATATACGTCATTCTGTTGTTCTCCAATGCTGCATTCCTGGTGCTGTGTACCATTTTGATGATGAAAGATTTATTGCCTGATGAAACTAATTGCTAGGGTTTATGCAATGCTGTATGGCTGTTTGAGAATCCAACAGTTTTTCATGACTGTAAAATTAGTCTTTTACAATATAATTAAAATATTAATGTCTTTGTCCCAATTACTTTATGAGTTGACTGATATGCACACATGCATGCATAAAATTGTTAGCACATATAAAAATGAAAGCTGTTCTGCCAGCCTTGGTCATTCAGAAATTATATACAGCAAGTGCAAAATCACATACAGCCTAGTGATTTAGAGAGAGGCAATTAAACAGCAGACAGAATTTACAGAGCTTAGCCTCTCTTATGGATGTAGCAGGGAATCTTTAATCCATGCTGCTTTTTCCCCTGTGTAAAAACATATATAACAGAACAGTGATTTTGTCTGTGACCGAAGATGGAAATTATACCTTGGGGTGTAACTTTCTCAACCCTGTGTAAGGTCTTTGCTCTAAGGAGATGGGTTACTGGAAAAATATATCTACAAGTATATACACATATATACATATATATAAAACACATATCTATTGACAAATATGTATATTTGTATATAAATGGATCTTCCTTTCACAGAATTCCAGAGCTCTGACCAATTGTGCTGGAATGGAAGAGTTAAGACCAACTGTATTTCAGGCCAACAAGATGGCCTTCTTTTCTGGGTGTTACAGCTGCTTCTGAAGCAGAATCTACATTACTGACAGGTTTGCCCTTCCATTTGGCAAGAACAAAAGTCTTCTGACATAGGAGTACAAATACCAGCAGGTAGGAGATGCTGATGTTAACCCTCTATATTCACAGGATTGTCATGAAAGGGAAAAATGTTCTGTCATCTTCAGAAAATAGCAGCTGCTGCAATAACCCCTGCTTTTCATGACTGCTTCCTTTTCTCTTCTGCCAGTCCCTGTCATCATCTTTGAGGTGCTAAAATAGGTTCATTCTTCCTACCGTTCACTTTTAAGAGGCTTTTTGGGAATGCTTGTTTTTCTTGTGTTTATTTTTATTTTCTTCCTCTCTGTCACATTTCCCAATTTCCTTCTAGGAAAGGAAGTCTCTTGTGCTACAATTATCAGTGTTTTCTCTTTTAGAATCAATGTATATTCTGAGAAGATGCTTATATATTGTTTATCGAAACCTTCACGCTCAAGGTTGCTAAAGTAAATGCATTGCAATGAGAAATTCCAAATTCCTTTGTCTTGGAGATATTTTACTTTGTGCTAAAGAACCTTTTTCGTTTTTTGGTTTTTTTGTAACTTTTGGTACTTGTAATATTGAGGTACAACTTTCATGAAACTGCATCTTCAGTTTTAACTGGAGAAAACCCAAAGCCCCACAAAGTGGTTAGAGCTGCTTGAAGGACACCTTGTCACTAAATTAAATGATTGTGTTCATAACAACGGAGGTTTCAAATTGTGCAGATTATTTGTCTTAGATATTTTAGTCCAAGCTTTCAAAATCTGATATTTTGCATTAATTTGAAACAATTATACATGGAAGTGTCCTCTGAACGCATATCATTAGTATGCCAGTGCAAATCATTCTGTCTTAAGAGGGGAGCAGAAAGAGTGTTGTTTGTTTTCACTTTGCTGCAGATGAAATGGATGAAAAAGCAAAAACCACATAGTGTGAGCTCAGAGCAGTACAGAGGAAGAGAGTCAATGTGGCTGTCTTTTATATTATGATGATCATAGCAAAAATAACTTTGGACAGATAACTGAATACTGTTGGGCTCTATGGAGAAAATTGAGACGTTTAAAAGCTATAATAGATGAGTGAGACTTATCTGGTTTTAAATTTCACCAGCAACTATTAGGAGAGAAGAAAACAAACTGATCACTTAGTAGATTTGAAACTTTTTTTTTGTTTTGTTTCTTCGAGGTTATGGGATTTTTTTAATGATATCTGCCCTAGAGCTGTGAGGTTTCTTTTATACTTCCATGTGTTGCTGCTTCAAAGAAGAATAGTTCAGCAGAATAGTTGCTGAAACAACTCAGGAAAGCAAGAGAGGATTTTCCTCTGAAGTGTACTCATCTGAAATTCATCTGATAAGATACCATATCTCACTATTCCAAGGTCCAGAAAAAAAGAAATCTATGACCCACATTTTCATTCATTGTCTGAAAGTTGCATGTGCACTTTGTTTACACAGCCTATCATTCCTAGTTGTCTTAAAAATTGAGGACTGAGCTCTTTGGTAGTAATTATAAAGCATGGATATGTTAATATTTTCACAATTAAAAGAAAGCATGAATATAGCATGAAATTTTTGAACAGAATTAGTAGGATTTAGACAATTTGGATCCCAGAGTTTCTACTCAGATTTTCTTTGAAACAGCCGTGGTATGAATACTTGGTCGACCACCAGAATCATAATGCCAGTTTTAGAAGTATTACAAAATTCTTCTAGGTTTTTTATTTAGTCACTGCATGGTTAAAAGTGGCTATATAACTACTTAGAGTTCCAGATAGGAAAATCTGCCAGTCTTTAATTCAATCTGTAGGATGTTGTAGGATGGAATAATTTTGTTCTTAATCTCCATGATTTTAAAACAAGTCATCAAAAAGTGGAGGGAGATAGGTAGTCCTGTCTCTTTTATTCTTGTTTTAATTGTTAAACCCTTGTGGTATCTGTTAACATCAGGTAGATCTGGAGTGGGTTGTTATGAATTAAACTGGTGCAGCTGTGAGTAAGAGACTGTCATCAGAGTGTTCGCACATCTTGATATTTAGGCCAATGAACTTCAAAGAGAAAAAGGGTCATTAATTTTCCAGTTCTCAGCAATGTAAGTTTGAGCCTCCCCTTTCCTGTCAGAATGAAAGATTGCTCAGCTTTTATTCCTTTTTCTTTTTATGGGGAAAATTCTATTTCTCTTCCTCCCAGTTTCCCTGATTATCACAGAAGTAAAAATAAGCTTCAGCTCTGTCTCTTGGAGACACACAAATGTGTCATACAGAAGCAAGGTACCCAAGAAAGAAAGAAGGGAAATGGAAAATGTCCATTTGCATAGACTAGGTAGGTCATAGCAAATCTCTTCTCAATTACTTTTATTGCATAAAAATGCACAGATCTTAAAGTAGGAAGAGCAAGAATTATTCCAGCCTTTTCCCAGTTGAATGTGAGCATGGAATATGGTTCACTAGTTATCCAGGCAAGGAAGATCGGCTTATTTTGACACCTGCTGGAAACTTAGATGACACCTCAAAAGTTATATTTACAACATGATTATCTACATGTGCCTTTGTGACCTTGGAAGTGTTGATGTGTGTGGATTGTTACCATTGTGCCACCACATTAGGTAGATTGGATTGGATTGCATTTTGTATGCAGCCAAGTAGTATACATTTACTTGAGCATACACCAATACAAACATGTGCAACAAAGCTTCCAGTCTAGTGCTTTGCTCCTCATTTAAAAACTAATGTCATATTGTTAGACTTTGTTGGCATCTAGTGGCCACTGGAGCACTAGCAAGCTGTTTAATTTTATATATACAGAAAGGAAGTTGGCGGGTAGAGCAAAAATATTATGGTGCTCTTTGATTTTTATTTCTCTTTTCCTGATCCATAATAGATTTGAAAATAATTATGCTATTTTAATACTCCTTGTGATTGCTTGTGACCTTCTATGACAGTTTGAATAGTTCTACTCTTCAGACTTGTTACGCCTTGAGAACTGAAAGATGAATCTTTAGTAATCAAAGCCTCTCTCAAACTGAATACCCAGTAGTATTTCATCCTTCACTGTGTTTAGCATTACTCAAAATTTTCATTGATATATTTTTCACTTCAGAGAAGATGGCATTAAACTCAGTTTTAATTTTACCCTATTTCATTTTAATCATTCAACAAAAATAATTATACAGAAATTTCGTTAGATTACCTGCAAGACCCTTAGTAGGTGGCTGAAAGGATGGTCAGAGAAACTAAAGGTTATTAGATGGCACTCAGAGATGTTGATATGGTTTCTGTCTGTACCCTGAAACCACATCTAACATTTTAATGTTGGGGATGATGTAATTTTTCTCAAAAATATTACTTCATTTGAAAATCCATATTGCCTCTTCTTTTACTTTGTTTTTGTGGTTTTAGCTACAGAAAGAACAGTTTTCTTCCTATTTCTCCTATCTACAACTTACACCATTAAGCTTTTAATGATTTCTAACCTTTAACAGTTTTAGGTAGCTGTGATCTTAAAAACTATCCATGAATTATCATCTCAATATCAATATTTACTGCAGGGTTATAAGAGGTTTATGTCATCAAGAACACCTTTCAAAAATTCAGTTTTCTGTATCATGTCGACTCTCCATTCATTCTTTCATGCTTTAATTTTAAATTAACTTCATAAGAATAAAGTTTATGCTTCCATATTCTTCAATGAGATTGTAACAGCCGTGGTAGAAAAGGAGAAAATTGTAAGTTGTTTCTTGTTCTCCAATTGTCTTTTAAAAGCTGGGAAAAAAAACCCCAGTCTGGTTTATGTCTTGCTGTCCTTCTATCTCCATCAAAATGAGAATTTATTTTATAATTAATTACTTCTTTTAGTTAAGACTACAAGGAAAATCCAGCTTCTATGGGGAAGGGCATGTAGCAATCATACATGAGTTATATGTGTTTTTTATTTGAGTAAACAATTTAATTATTCTGGAACTTCATATATTTGTGTAAAATTTAGTGATGAAGACTTATCCTCTTTACAGATATAGAAGCTGCAAAACTTCTATGTTATTATGTGCCTCAACCCTTTTTGGTTGTGTAACTTGCACTTATCTTAGCTCCTATGCTTAGCTGGGTATTTTACAGTTCCTGCTTGCCTCATATTTCAATATTAGCCAAGAAGATAAGTAATACTTGTTTAGTACTAGAAAGTGATAATACCACTGTGTAGAATATTTTGGGCCAGAAGAGGTACTATATATTTTTATAAGAAATAATGCTTAAGCAAGTAATTGCTAAAAGTTTCATGGTTTTTGTTAGAGTAAGCTGAGCTGTGGTTTCTAGAGGGCTGTTAAAGGCAGTCAATGCTTCTGTTAAGAGTTGAATGACAAAACCATAGAGCTCGTGAGAGAGTTGCCAGTCTCAGGAACGATATTGTTTATTTACAAGCAATGTGAGGAATATTTGTTATCATTATATATCCTGGAAATAATGGTGGTGATGGGATGGTGCAAAAGGACAAGCCAAGTTAGTACAATGAAATGCTCAAAGGTCTGTGCAAGCTACTATTGAAATTTCACCAGTGTGTAGAACCTTTGAACTCTGATTTTTAATACACACTGCAAACTCCAGTTGTTCTGTGCTTGGTTTCTATCTTTCTTGACCTGTTTTCTATTTTGTCTTATGATACAACCTAAATAGGGAGTACAGCAGTACTACACACATATTCATACTGACAATACCAACCTTCACTACACAAACAAACAAAACAAAACAAAAACAAAACAAAAACAAAACAAAAGTCCTGGGTTTGTTATGGCTCATAGACAATACTGCACCCTCCCAATTATCCAGATTGGAAACCCTTCCAACATATGTCATAGGCTTGAAGAAAGATGAAAGAAGTCCTGTTCTCTGGATTAATATAAGTAATTTTTATATAATAGGCAAGTTAGGATATTTTTTTAAAAGTTATGCATTTGAATAATTTGTGCTTTAGTAGGAACCAATGAATCATTTAATGAGAGAATTCCACTAGTTCAGAAGTTTAGAGGTTAGTTCTTAGCTTGAAACTATTGAGATTTAATAGATTATTTCTTAAGACTACTTAATTCCTTCTTGCCTTAATAACTGTTAAAAAAATCACATCTTTGGAGGCAATTTAGTAAACCACAGTGCTAAATACTCATGCGCTTGATATTTTTTTCCTATCCTTTTGGAGCATTTTTTGGTCAGGGTTTGCTGAATCCTTAGATGTCTTTTGCTGCTTAACATCTCCGAAATGGAAGGGAAATATTTGGGTCTATTTTCATTGTTTTCTGTCATTTATATATATATATATATATATATATATATATATATTCCTGTCTTGATTCTAATTCAGTTCATTTTATGTCTTGGATGTGCACCCATAGGCAACTAGGATCCTTCACACAAGAAAATGACAGTGATCTAGAGTGTTGTCTTAATTTGTATTGCATTACAGGGATTTTTAAAGTACGTCCATGGACAGAATTCCCTCACATCATCAAGGAACCATTCTGGCTGCCATTACCTTTTTGTCCTCTAAGGACCCCTCTCAAGCATTCTCTGTAAGAGAGTGGGTTGTGTGTTCTAAATCCAAAGTATTTCAAAATTCTTCAACCTCAGCATAAACTTATTTTTGTTACTATTTTGGTTGTTGGGCTTGTTTCCTCTATGACCCTCCAGTATTAATATGTTTCATGTGTGGATCACAAGTGGTTTTCTGCTTGTTACCTGCAATCATGCTCTTAGAGCTGGCAGAAATTTACTGCTGTGCTGTCCTGGAAATTCAGATCTAGCTTCTGTCAGGTGGTCTTCCTCCTAAAAATTCTCAGTACTTTTTATTTCTCACCTTTTTTTTTTTTTTTTTTTTTAATGACCAGTTTAATTTGGATCAGTTAGCTGATTTGCTGAACTTAAAAAATTTGAAATTAGCTAACAGCATATCCTTTACCACAAGATCACATTTCTTGGTGACAGGGTTTTGGTGCTAAAAGTCTGATCTGTTGTTTTTCTGACTCTCTTAATTTTCTGATTTGTCAGGCCAGCTCTATTAACTTTCTTTTGTCTTAGTAGACACTTGGTATATTTAAGATATAAATTCTTTTGATGAGTGTTTTTACACTGTTTGATGTTGCTATAAGCTGAATGACATTTCAGAGTAAACTTAGCTTGTTATCTTTATATTTTTAGTTATAGCCATTATCTATGTCATTCATCTGTGACTATTCTACTGCTTCATAAACAAGATAATATGATTTAATATAAGCTAAAATCATCAAGTTTATCTAGTATTGCTCTGAATCCCAGTATTCTGGAGATATTGGAGCAAAGAAGCAGATGGCATCTAACATAAATATTTCACCTCTGTTAACAGATAAAATAGGAGGATTCATAATCTCTGAAACTTCACAGAGGGCCTTAATGTATGAAGTAAGAAATATAGATTATAAAGGGGCACATATAATGAATCTGAAATGACAGTAAAGCATTTTATTAAATGAACTGTTTTGCTGTAACTCTGATAGTATTTGAATAAGCACTTGATCACTAACTCCTGCAGAGAATGAAGAAATTTCATGAAGAAATATATTGGACCGTCAACCAGTAGGTACAGTGCAGCTGTGTGTAGCCTAACTATGCCTGATACTTGTACTAAACTTGTACTTAACTAACCAACAAGCCAAATAATGTGTAAAAACTTGCATTTCATTTTGGAAGGCAAGGCATAAGAACATTCTTCTTGAGAATTAATGGAACTTTCAGTGCAGCAAAGTACAGTCATTTTATTTATTGGATGTTAAATATAATAATAAAATTATATAAGAAATGTAATTTTTCCTATATTCTCCCCAGCAATGCTAAACAAAGGAACAATGAGTAGGCTGAAATGAGAAAACTATAAGGCAAAATAAGATTAAGCTATCCTCAGAAAAATGTTTTCCAGTCTTGTCTGTGGTAGTGACACTTCATTTCAAATACGGGGGGGCTGGTAGGGTGTGGTGTGTAAATTTAACTTTAGAGTACTTCTAGCAAAGTTTATCAGTGGTTCAGAGATTTGGACATTTTAGTGTTAGGTTATTTTAAGGTGTAATTCCCCTTCATTTTTAGTAATGAGGACAAAACCATACAAAAGTATAGTACTATTTTATTTCTTCATCTTAAATTTATGGCTGAAAAGACTTTTTTTAATATGCTTCATGCTGTAACCAGTAGACAGCGATTATGCTTCCAAATTAAGGGCAAACTTCTGCATCTATCAGACTTCAGGCATTTTCATGTTAGGTACCCTACCTAGTTTTCTTTGAACTCATTCCCTTACCTTTTATTCAGTGTTTGTTGAGTTTTACTTTGTGTTTCACTCTTCCTTTCTGGCACTATCATCATCTCTAGCTCATCATCTAGTAAGTAGTTTGTGCTTAACTTACAAAGACTGCCCGCTGAGCCATCAGATTGTGCTGTAAAAGAAATATTAGGCACACTGGGATCAGTAAAGCCACTTGGAAAACTGGTGGGCTAATCAGCATCAGACAAAGTAGGCTTATCCTTGTATACTGTGGTAGTTTCATTAAACTCATCAGGGTTTGGAGGGTGTTTTTATATGTTTTCTGTGTTTTTGAGGTTGGGGGGTCAGCTTTGTGGAATTATCTCCCTCCCCTTTTTTGGAGGGAGAAGGGGATGTAACTTAAGGAACATAAGAATACTTCTTTTCATTATATAAGGTCACTGCACATCCTAATGACACCTCTAATTAGATGGTTAATGGCAGATGAGGAAGAAGCATAAGAACTGCTGCCTATAGGAACAAGATACATCAGTATTTAGTCTTTGCCGCTACAAGAATGTATACAGACTTAATAGAATTACAGATATCTTGGATAAAATTATACACTAAATATTTCAGCATTATGTCTTTTTTTTTTTTTTTTTTAATTTAGCTAGGATTCCCATAAATACTGACCAATTAATTCAATATTATGGCATTGTCTGTGATTTTAACCACAGACCACTACCACAAAAATATAGATGCTCTATTTCTCTTAAATAAAACCACTTTCACATTTCTGTACGCAGATGGCTTGGTCATGTTTAACAATGGAAGACATTTTTACCTTAATTTTAAGGGCTAGCTTGATCTGCAAATGAAAGCCTGTTGTGGTTTAACCCCAGCCTGCAGCCTAGCCAAGGCCCAAGCAGCCCCTCACTCACTCCCCCACCAGTAAAACTGGGAGAAAATCAGAAGGGTAAAAACTGGAGAACTCCTGGGTGGAGGTAAAAACAGTTTAAGAGAGCAAGCAAAAACCATGCACACAAGCAAAGCAAAAAAAAAGGAGTTAATTCACTTCTTCCCATGGGCAGGCAGGTGTTCAGCCATCTCCAGGAGAGCAGGGCCCCATCACACATAACAGGGACTTGGAAAGAAACACCATCACTCCATCTGTTCCTCCTTTCCTGCTTCTTCCCCATACTTTATATACTGAATATAATATGTGATACAGATTATCCTCTTGATCAGTTTGGGTCACCTGTTCAGGCTGTATCTCATCCCAGCCTCCCAAGCACTCCCAACTTCCTCACCAGCTGGGGAGTAGGAAAAGCAGAAAAGGCCTTGGCTCTGTGTGAGCCCTGCTCAGCAATAAAAAAACATCTCTGTATTATCAACCCTGTGTTCAGCACAAATCTAAAACACAGCCCCACAACAGCCACTGTGAAGAAAATTAACTTTACCCCAGCCAAAACCAGCACACTGACTTCTAGACTGCTCAGCAAGTAGAGACATGTTACCTGTCCTTTATCTAACTTTAATATCTTGGATGGAAGAGAGTTAATTAAAATTCCCATCTGAGAATGAGGGAGTGCTCAAAAGGATAAAGTAGAGGAGGTTTTTTTCATTAGTAACTATGTTTCTGACAAGTAGACAGTTCATCTACAGCAGCAGGATATATGGTACAGCTCCAGCAAAGATCCTAAATGGTGTTAGAACCTGAGTAACCGTAAAGAGGGGCTGCAAATGAAAAACTGTGCTTGGATTGCAGTGTAATAAATGTAGTAGGTTAATTCGTGGTTTTTAGGGTAATATGTTGAAATCATGGTTTGGTAAAATGTAAAATAAATTGTAACTTAAATTCCAGCCAGCCATGGAATTAAGGAATTCCTAGGTGGCACCAGCCAGTAACCACTATTCAGGGAAACACAATAAGGTGCTGGGAACTGGAGATGATGAGATTGGCATCAGAAAGAAGGACACATTAAGATAAGAAATCAGTTCTCCTCCAATGGGCGGCAGAGCCATCAGAGCACCATCATCGCCTGGATCTCTGGAGAAGAACGCCCTTCCATTCACAAACCTCGGTCTCCATTCACCCACGGGAAGCCCGAAATTGGCACCTCTCCCTACCGAAGGAAAATCTTTTCAGCCGGCCAGAGACGACTATGAATTCGCATAACCGGTGCTGGGAACAAAGAGACTGTGGGGAAATCTTGTGCCAGGGCAAAATAAAGTGTATAAAACCTGAGCCCCAAATGAGGCAAATTTGTGAACTTTGGGGGGGCGCCAGTGTGCCAGATACTGCATCCCAGCTCATCTATTGACGATCCCGGGTATATCGTCAACGTAACTCCGCTGGGGTTTATACCAAAATTCTGTAATTTGATCTTTCAATAAACCAAATCATATTTTCAATTGGACTTTCAGATTGGCATTGGTAACAGCAGTATTCAGTAATATGAATAGCACAACCTGTTCCCTACAGGAGGGACCTCCTCATGCTCTCAGCTGAATGAATTTCAATAGAGTATGATTTTTTCCCTATATGACATGTTCCAACACTTCCACAAGATTTGCTTGTCAGAACTAGAGTACACACTGCATGTTTAATGTTAAGAGAAAGGATATATTGTATTCCTTGTAGCAGGTTTGCTGTATTACACATCTGCTTTGCTTTTCAGATCCTTTGTAACTATATATGACACTCTAGAAAAAATTCATCATATGCATGTCAGCCTATCTTGGGAACCAAGGAGCTACATCACGAAAACACAAGCAGTTAGAGAGCTACAAGACAGAAACATGGATATTTCCCCAATACTATACACTACAGCAGCAGCTAGGTCCCATGCTGAAACCTAGAGACCAGTCACTAGTTGTTGCTACTGCTGCAACAACCAATGGGGTGTATTTTGTTGTTTAGGGTTTTCTGAGGGGTTTATTTTTTGTTTTTTTTGCTGTTACTGGTTTGGTTTTGGGGTTTTTTGGGGTACAGGAAAAGCTAGGCCTTGTTATTTTATTCTAGAGTATCTTCTCTGGAGAATTATTGATTCTATGTGTACTAAAATGTTTGACTCTTTGAGGTGTATAATGCCACATTGAAAACACCAACTTTCTGTTTAATTCTCAAAAAAGAGATAATCTGGGATTTGTGCAGTTTTCACAACTGAATGTGTACTTATCTATATACATATCAAGGATCACTCTCTTTAGGTTGTTTAAAAGGCTGATAATTCAGGAGAGTTTCAAACTTCAGAATAAATATAGATGGTCAGTAATTAATAATACATACTGCTAATAATTAGTTCCTATGCAATATCCATTATTGCCATTCCATATAGAACACAATTAGTCCTTTAAGACTTTGTCTACAATGACATAAGAGTACACTACTTCAGGGAATTGTTGCCATAAAGTTAACTCTGATGACTGTGGCCGTTGGGTTTAGCTGTGGAGATAAAAGTAATGAGGCTTGAGAGCTCTCAATAAAGGAACTGCTGTGGGCTATTTCTTTATTCCCCACCTTTCCACTTTCATTGTTTTAAGTTCCTCAGTTTCCTACAGAGAAAAATAGGGAGAATCCATCTGCTTCTGACATAGCTCATCTTAATCTTTTTGAAGCAGTACTCATTCTAGAGTAATTTGTCATTCCTTTTCCTCTGTTCTGCAGGATCATTCTGGTTGCCCCACACAATCTTCTACAGAATGTTTTACCACATATCTTTTCACTCATCCTTGGTTCTGATCTTGCAGATTTTAGTATGTGAATTCTTTCCTGTATCTTGTTTGCACGCCTATCCCACAAGTCCCTATTTGTTTTTGTTGTAGCCTACTCTTCATACTTAGTGGCATTACAGGGTTAACAAAAGCTTATGTACTGTCCCCAATCATACATACTTATATGCCTTGGTTCAAAGAAAGTTGTAGTGGGTTAATCTTGGCTGCCTGACAGATGCCCACCAACCTCCTCTTTTAATGTTCCCTCCTCAATATGAGGAAAACATACAATGAAAAAATCATGGATTCTCAGAAGGACAGGGAGATTACTATTTTGAGTTGTAAAGATTCAGCTTGGGGAAATTAATTTAATTTATTGCCAGTTAATAATAGAGTCGTGAGAAACAAAAACATAATCCAAAACCCTCTTCCCATCCTCCTTCTTCCCGGACTCAACTTCACTCCTAATTATCCTACCTTCACCCCCTCTCCAGGCAACACAGGGAAGGATAGGAGGTTCTGGTAAGTTCTTAACACCTTTTTTTCCATCACTCTTCCATCACTTAACATCATCACTCTTTCCTCCTCACACTGTATCCCTGCTCCATGTGTTGTCCCTCACACAGAATACAGGGCAGATATCTGCTCTGACATGGGCTTTCACAGGCTGCAGGGGGACAATTCAACACTGCCATGTTCTCTGAAAGCTGCAGAGGAATCCCTGCTCCACTGAGTGGACTCTCTTCTCCCCCTCTTTCTCCACTCACCTCAGAGTCTACCCAGTTGTTTCTGTCATATTTTTATCATTCTTCTGTTGTAGCCACTGTACAGAATATTTTACTTTTTCTTAAAAATATTTTTCTTGGTGAAAAAAAAGGTGTTACCACCATTGCTGATTAGCTGAGCTTTAGCTGTCCTCCTCTCACAGAAGTCACCCCTGCAGCCCTCTTTACTGTCAAAACCTTGCCACATAAATATAATACAGAAAAAAATGTCAAATATATTGTGCTCAATCTGCTTTTGCTTCAGGAGTGTACAATGCTTAACTGAGAAGGTAGTCAGGACTCAAGACAGAAAGTCACTATTAAGTAGTTACTGAACGTTACATCAAAGACCAGTGAACTGACAGACCTGATTGATTTTCTTTGCCCTGAACTCAGACAAGAGATGTGAAGAAGTGTGGGACCAAACATAAATCCTGTGGCCTGCACTTAGTCTTCATTTTATTTATGCTGATGATCACTAAACTTGGCTTCTACCTGTGGAAGAACAATACCCAGTCTGTACAATAGTAAAAAAAAAAAAAAAGCAAACCCAGACAAATCGGATCATAGAGGATAAAGAGATTTCATCATCATTTTAGTTCGGTGATGGAAAACATGGAAAACATATTGGACTTTCCAAATGGTAACCAGTAAGATGAGAACTGCATGTAGGATTTGTTTGTTTATACTTCTGCAAAGATCTAAAAATAAATTGTAGTAGCCTTTTCTGGGCTATTCAGTTTCATCCTATCGGGTGTTTCTGGCTAATATTACTTGAAGTTTTCAAATTATTTGAAAATAAATTGCATTGGGAATTATTCATTTAAGAACAGAAAATCACACTAAATGAGTAATTGGGCGGTATGTTGCTAAGTCTGAGTTTATATTTTATCATTAGCTATCCAGCCTTTAAGTGGTATGAATATACACCAGTCAGATGTGACTGCATGTCTACTTTATCTCTTCAACACCATCTTAATTAAAGTGATTTCATCACAATTTAGTATTTTATCCTATTTATTCACTAGTCTTCATATGATGTTCCTGATTTCACTTGCACTGAACTAACTGCATTTCTTTTATAGAACTTGGGAAAACCAGAGTTTGCATAATCAGGTATCATACAGCATCTTTTCCTCTAACGGTCAAATGCCTGTACAATCTGTGAAGAATCTGTACCTGTGGGGACTTACTCTTTTTGATGCAGCTGTTCTTTATTCAGCCTTGAATTTGCAACAGATATGCATCCAGGAGCTATGTTTTCATGCCACAGACAGAAACAAACCGCTCTAAATTTTTGCTCTTTGATACACTGGTATTTCAACTCCTTTCCCTTCAGACATTTTCAGACTTAGGAACTATTTGATTGTAGTCGATAATTCAGTAGTATCTTCTAATCCTTGTTAACTTTTTAAAGACCTTAATGGAACTTGTAGGGAAGAAAACCTTTCCTATTTGTTTCCTTTAAAGGAAAAAAAGTAAGGATCTCAGATGCTTTTATAATTAATTTAGAAAGCAAATTATATATGTCTGCTTCTTATGGCATGTTCCTAAATTTTCTTATTTCTATGTACATTGTAGTAAAACAAACATGCAAACCCAAGGAAAAGAAATCACTGTGCATTAGGCACATTTTGTGAGGCTTTCACTTTAGAGTTCAGTAAGAGTTTCTATAGCTAACCTAGATTTCCTGAATAAATTGTGAGTTTAGACTTCATACTCAAATAGAAATATTTGCATCTACAAATGGGCATAATCCATTTACTGGTGAGTATAGACAGCTGTTCTCTGAAATCTCACTGTCCCGTATGCAAATGTAAAATTTACTTGCTTTCCTTTGATGTTGCTGTTGGAATCTAGGAGGTGTGATAAACGTGAATCAAAATGCCATGACTGTGGAAAACAGCAAAGTAGCCAAAGCTGTTCTGGAACAGAATAATTAAAGGTAGTGCTTCTAAATGAAAGGTTGAAGAGAAATGTTTAAAATTCCTTCCATCTCTGGAGGGAGGGGGATTGTCTTTAGTTGCTGGGATAAAAGATAACTGTCTGTCATGATTTTCTGAGTACTGAATGTACTCAGGTAGATAGTTAAGCCTTTGGGGGATAGAAAGGGGTAATCCTTAGAGGTTCAAGTTTTTTATCTTTTCACATGACGGCCTGAGTAAAATGTCTTAATATAACTTTATTGGAGTATAATGGTCATCTTTACAAATGCCCCCAGAAAGTTTTATACAAAATATGCAGGAACATGCTATTTGGCTCATTAAGAGAAATAATGATGTAGAAGTATGTTATTAGCTACACACAGAATACCTGTTTGGGTCTTTCCTTAGGATACATCTTTCAGGGAACAGCCACCTGCTCCAGCCTGAAGTCCTCCACAGGCCACAGCACAGATACCTGCCCCACCAGGGGTCGCAGGGACATCCTTACTGGAGATTTAGCCCCAGCTGTTCCACACAGGGCCCACCTTGGCAGACCCCCAGTGCTGCCACTGGCACTAACACATGATACAAATACTTTTTTTAATATAGAAACCTTTAAAATCCATCTGAAGTTGCAAATTCTGTTTTTAAATAATTTTTTGGAAAAGGTTGGACATAGACATCTTGTCATTTCTTCTTCCCTCTTTTCCCTGTGTTTACACACCCATGCCTGCACTTTCAAGATCTATTTCAGAACTTTCCAGAGATAATTTTAGGTGGTTTTGCCAAGCATAATGGATTGTTACAGCTTATGTGAGTCTTTGTAGACTCACTGACTTTGTAGTCTGAAGAAAATACTTTTCCCTGTGTGGCTACTCCAGGTCAGACTACTCCTTTCGTGCTGTCCCTCATTCAAGAGGAGCACTGCTCACCAGGTTGTCACTTAGCCCATGTCAGTCACAGGAGAGTTTCAGTTCTTCTCAGGGTGGTGTGTGGTGTAGAATGATAACTGTACGGAAACATTCATCAGAAGACATGGGGAGATTACAAGAGAGGGAATGTGTGAGAGCACAGGGAACAAATGTTTTCTAGCACTGCTATTTTCTGCATGCCATTTAAGTTCAAATGAAATCTGTACTTAGGCTTTCCTTAGTCAAATACTTTATTGTTCAGTGTCACAACTTAGTGAATGAACAAAAAAAAAAAAAAATCAGGTCTGTTTTGTCCCTTCGTTACACATCAAATTCAGCTGGATTAAAAAGGATTTCTTTTATATTCATCTGCCTCTTCATTAGTATGTCTTTGTCACATTATCCGCTGTGTGCATGAAATACTTCTGGGTTTTATCTGTCATCAGCAATGCTGAGAACTCATACAAATTCTTGAGACCTGTCATTTTAAGTAAGCATTAATGCTTCATGGTGAGTGACGGCAGGGACTGTGACAAAACATTTTCTTGACGTGCTAGTAGAGAATGTATAGTGCTTCTCAACATTTCTTATGATTGCTGTAAACTAAATTTTGGTGTATTCACAAAAGATCTTCAGAAACCTGAATTCTGTAGGGAGCTCCAAAGGAACTTATAAATTTACTGTATTTTTCTTTTAGTTTAAAATGGCATAATTTCATAGTAAATGTAAATCAAAAGAAGACTTGTACTAATAAAAAATTTAAGGTACCTGATTATTTTGTGGTGAGAATTTGAAACGATATTTGTTAATGTCTCATTGTCGATACTGAAGCCTGTCTTGCTAAAACAGCTAATTTGTGTTGACTACTGTTCCTACGTTAAAAAGTGGGTTGAATACACAATAACCAAAATTATGAAATCTACTTTCCACAAGTATTTTTCTATAATCAGTTTACCTTCCTGTGCTCTTCTGTTTTTATAGCCATAGGCTATATGGTTATATGACTATAAAGCAGGACTATGTTCCTGCTAGGAAATATGAAAACTTCTGATCTACTTTTAGAACACTTCTTATATTGAGATATTAGCACACCATTTAAATTAATATTTTAAAGAACTGCAAAAGAAAATAACATTAATAAACAGTGGTTTGAAATTCTAACCTTCATGAAAAAATGCAATGTCAATTGACTGACAATATACTTTGAAAAGTATACTTATGAAATAAAAAAAAAAATCTATTTCTAAAATGAACTACTTGATCTTCAGAAAAAAAGTGCTGAGGGCTTTGGTATCAAATCGAGACAGCAAAATGTCTTTTCTGTCCTTGCATCACAGTAATTCCTTTCTGACTGTCTCGATTTTATCTGTGAAATAGAGGGAGAAAACTGGTTGCCGCATCGGTAACCATCAGTTGATTTGATATGAGGGAATAAAAGACTTTCTGAGAGTAAAGGAGAGACAGATAAATTGAGAAGGAAAGCAATATCAGCATCTAGAAGAACAAGCATAAAGTTAACACAGAAATTTGGAAGTAAGAAAAACTGAAGAGTACTACTGATTGCATGATGAAATTGAAGAGCACAACTGCCTACTTCTGCTTCTTGAATCAGTGAAGAATGTATTTATGCATCGTGTTTTTCTTCTGCTTTCTAGTATCACTTTTTTTTTCTGTGAAAAACTGATAATAACTTATGAAGAATACCAAACTTTTAAAGGAAAAAAATATCAATGTGTGCATGGAAAAAACAAGGTAATATTTCAGATTTTGTTTTAAGTTTTGATTTCCTAAAACTATGTGAAGCCTGTAAGAAAATTTGTTATTTATTTTTGCATATCTCCTTACTGTTTATATGACCCTACAAGTTATCCACCTTCATAAAAAAGTCTGACTGCATCTTCTCAGTTAGTCCTCCTAGATACTAAAAGCTGCTCATACTTTCTGGTAAGCCAAGCTGTTCATGTCCTAGAGCTTCAGCCACTCCTCACATGGCAAATTCTTCAGCTATAAGGTACCTGGAAGCCCACTGCTGAACCTAGTCCAGTTTGTCACTCCTTGTCAGCTGGGCATAGTATCCAGATGTGTTCTCAAAAGCACTGAAGTGAGCACGTTTTCTTGATGTCCTAGCTGTGCACTGATGGATGGTTTCCAGAGTGCTACTGGCTGTTTTGGCATCTCTCCTTGCCAGCTCATGCTCAACTTGAGTCTGCCGAGGCCCACAGGTCCCTTTCCTCAGACATGGTCCAGGCAGGCAGGCAGACATCACCCTGTGCCTTTGCACCAGGGCTTCCTGCCCAGGGGCAGCACCTGGCATCTGATCTTGAAATTCATGAGATTCCTGTTGGTGCATTTCTCTAGCCTGTCAAGGTTCCTCTGCATGGCCTTAAGAGCATTGACTATTCCCTCTAATTCATTACAAACCTGGTGGTTCATTCTGTCTTGTCTGTGAGTTCTATAAAGATATTAAATAAGTAATTCTAATGTTGTTTTTCACCAAGGTAGATTACAAGTGATTGCTTCTTCATTGTCAATGGTAGTTATTAATGTGACATAGGAATCCCAGCTATGGAGTGGGAATATTTTCTGCCAATGTTTTACAAATGGGCGACCCAAAATTTAGTTTTTTCCTAAATTTACTTTGTGTTCCTTTTAATTCTCTGCCCTGTGGTTAAGGTGCTACAATTTACCTAAAGTATGTTTGTTATGATTTTTGCCGCTCTAAAAGATCTCCCAATGCAATTCTCTATCCCACCTTTGAAGTACTGAGTTTGTATTTTCCCATGCACAACGCAGCTTTATTGTATGATGACGTCTAGTAATAATACTTCAAAATTTACACTTTCAAGATAACTATGACAAAAATATTCTTTCAGTCAAGGAAGTTTTAAAATAAGACCCAGTTGTGAATACTCTTTTCTATGTAATTAAGGATTCTAATAATAGTAGATATATGACAAAAGAGCTTCTCAAGGGCAATAACTATTTTCTTTATTTACTTAAACACCTTGAGCATTTTCATTTAAACATGAACCAATTTAGTACTTTGAGTATGAAAGATTTTTCAGCATCTCTATGACAAGTGATATTAGTCAGTCTTCTGAAAGATTGGATGTGGGGTTTTCTCTTTCTTGCCCTCTCACTTTTCTGATACCATCTAATTTCTCATTGCATTTCCAAATTGTGTCTTAACCAAGAGATTAATTTCCACTGCAGAATCAATAGCCAGTTTAAAAGCAGTTGAAATGAAAATATTGTTTTAATACCTTACAAAGCCTGGCAAGGCGTTAGAATTTTTGAATAGGTTCTTAGATTCTAAAAAGGCAAACAATTTCTGTTCCCAGTGTTCCAATATTTGTTTGTTTGTAGAAATGTGGAGTTAAAATTCTTGATGGGAACAACGTCATTGTTATTTATCTGTAGAAGGATGTCTCATATGCTTTGCTAATTTGCCTTGAAATTCTGTGCCTAATTATTTAAACTTTTAAATTGTCACTTGCCACTTAATTGTGCAATTAACAGAACTCTATCACTGTTACAACTTACTGCTACATGTATTCTTCATTCCTTCCCCAGATGCAGTACCTTTACTTGACTGCCTTTTATCAAGGGTTATTTTTTTTCAGTTATCTAATTATGAGTACCAAGGTGATATGTTCATTTTATATAGTCCAGTTTTTCTTTGTGGAGAAATTATTACAGATATCAGAAAGATTGTGCAACCTCCTGATTACTGAGCATCTGTCATATGCCTAAAAGCATGGGGTTTTTTCTCCTTTCAACTTCCTGCAACATTGTCATTTCTCATCTTTGGATTTGCTGACTCTTCTTTAGTAATGCATCCCCCCAGATTAAGGGAAAAAAAAGTTATTTTCCTTCTTGTATTTATTCTGTTTAGTTGGCATATTGCACAACCAAAGCCACCCAAAAGATGACCACTGTATCTTCTTTTATAGTTGTTACCTTTATACTGATTGCTGTGATTTCTCTTTTATATTAACTCTCTTCTGGTGGACGCTACTTGTCTCAGAACCTGCTTGTGCCTGGGTGTGACATTTGTTATCAGTTCTCATCACGCTGAGCAAAGACACCAGTACATGTGTCAGGAAACTCTTATGCTTTTATTGTACAGTCACCTTACCTCCAGCAACCAGCCCACTGTTTTAGACTCAAACGTGCTTGCTGACCAGACCATTAATTTTACAACACAATTCTCAAAAATGGTGGCTAAGAAGCCCTTAATTTTTACACTACAATTCAATAAGCTCTCAACTCCCATAATAAACTTCTCAAAGGTGCTGGCTCACAATCCACAATACACCATTTCTCAAAGGTGTTAGCTAATGAGCCACAACACACTTCTAAAAATTCCCAACTCCCACAACAAACTTCAGTATCAAATATGGGAATATTCTACTCATATTTCACCCAGACAAAGGAATAGAAGAGAGAAGTAAGGTGGAAAAGAAAGAAAGAGGACAAAGAAGATCATCAGTCCTCAGATCCCACAACAGTCCTGCTGTATGAATGGTCTGGAGTTGTGGTAGCAAGACAAGGAAAGAGAAAGAGAAAGAAGAGAGGAAGCTACCCTGGTACATGCCTCTTATGTTCACTAGAGTTTTTATGACATTTCATTCATGCATGCACAACCAGCCCCTTTGAACCTTTCAGGAAGTGAGTCAGGGGAACACGCATGAGCACAAGCCCCAAGGCAGAAAAGGAAGCTGGCTCAGAACAGTTCTGCCCTGCATCTGCAGGACCATCTATTCCAATCACAGCTTTCCTGTCACAACAGTCAGAATGTTTGAGACAAAATACCCTCATGCTTGTCCTTCACAACTTGACTTTCAGTTTCTGTGAAAGGCTTGAAAATTTCTCCTGTGGTGAGAAATGGACCCTAAGTATCATCTAATCCTCTTATTTCACGAGGCATTGATGTTTATACCAAAGATTGAGAGGAGACTTTTGAGAATATATTAGATACTTACATACAGTAGAAAAGGATATAAATGAGAATTTTGAGACAGAATTTTTGAGATTATTAGCATTTTACCACTTAAAAAGTATCTGGAATTTTGACTCCAACATACTAGCTGACAAAACTATTACTTCAAAAATTACTTGATGTGTCATACTGATTTGCTTGTTGAATTAAGGAAGAGTATTTGGATCTGGCTGGAGTTCATTTTCCTGTAGCAGCCCTCACAGTGCTGTGCTCTGCATTGGTGGCTGGAAAGGTGTTGATAACACACCAGAGTTTTGGGCGCTGCTGAGCAGCGCTGGCACAGCATCAGTGCTGCCTGTCAGCACTCCACACATCAAGGGGCTGGAGGTGGACAAGATCCTGGGGTGGGACACAACCAGACCAGGTGACTCATATTAACTGAAGGGGTATTCCATTCCATATGACTATCAGCTGAGATATAAAAGCTAAGGAAAAGAGAAGGAAGTGATGTCATTCACTGTTTACAACATTTGCCTTTCAGTGCAATTGCTATGCATGCAGGAGCCCTGCTTCCCAGGGAGTCACCAGACACAGCTTGCTGATGGAACATAGAGACTAAAACCTTTCATCTCTTTTTATTTGCTTGTTCATATGCCATTTTTCATTTTTGTTTTAGTAAATTTCCTTATCCTAAACCACGATATGTTTTTTTTCCGTCTTAATTTCCCTCCCATGTCCAGCTGAGAAGGGAATGTAATAGAGCTGCTTGGTGCACACCTGGTTTCTAGCTAAGGTCAGCTATCACAGGAAGTATAGGTGATTTCAATATAAGTCTCAAATCTGTATCTTCTATGACTTTATGCAATTAGAATTGGTCATATGGCTTTTTTGAAGACACCAATATATCTGAAGACAGCATCAAAGGCTGAGTGATTGATGTACTTAAGACTGTTTCTAGCTGGTACAAATTTCAGCATTCACTTGGCCTCTTTCTTGAATGCTATAAAAAATTTAAGAAGTTTAATTAGAAGTACCTCATTACCAGCATTTGCAGATCTTTTTTTTCTCCATTGGAATTTTGTTTTGCAGCATAGTCATGGATCACTGATACCACCTCACAAGGCATATTTGCAAAAGAAGAACTTAAGTAATGGATAAAGTAAGGCACAGCTGGGAATCAGAGCTAGCTGGGGTTCTACCGGCTTGTGTCAGTACCAGGCAAAAGAAGCATTTCCTTTTAAATGTGAACAAGAAATTGTATTTTACTGATGAATTATTTTCAAATTGGTAGTGATAATTTATTTTCTTAGAAAGCCTGCAGCAGCGTTTGTGTTCTGTTCATTCCAAGCATCCCTGAACACTCCCAGTTTGGAGCCAAAGGAAGAACCGGAAAGGTATGTCAAATAAAATGGTTTTTCCTCTTTATTTGTTTTTCTTCTTACTTTATATATATACACATAGCGTAATTACTTTTCATTGAAATACCTAATAAAGGACATAAACCCCAAAAATAATTAATTATGTCAGAACTTAAACAATACATTACACACAGCTTTGTATAAAGAATATACCATTTTAAAAATTTTGATTCCATGCTGATAGAGGAAGTTTGTGCTTTTGTTTTTTGTGCTTTTGGGGTTTTGAATTTTTGAGGGGTTTTTTGGTTTATGTAAGATTGCTTTCTCTTAATGGTATTCAGACTTCAGAAGTATCTTATAGGCCAAGCTGAAAAGGTGTTACTTGCGGAAGAAAAGTCAGTTTCAAGAACATCAGGGAGGTAGTTTTTATCTACAGCCTTCATTAGCAACCTTCCAGGAATTCTGCAGAGATGCAGGACATCTTGACAGATTAATCTTACAACTTCAGGAAAAAGTAGGCTGATGAAAAGGGTCCAATGGTTTCTAGAAAAGCTCCAATACCACAAAATGAATAATGTTAATTGCCTGCAAAAGCAGTGTTCCCTTTTCATAAGCAAAGAAAATTCTTTTGTTCTGGGATGAGAGCAGAGGTGCTGAGAGAACCAGAGCATTTAGGTTGCTACTTTTTAAATTTACATTTAGCTGTTTATGATGGATTCCTGTACAACCACTTAAAGATTGTTGAGTTCACATAAAAGAGGAATTTGTATTCAGGAGGTATGATGTTTTGAGCAATCTCAGTCTTCAAGGTATATAGAACTGCTGTGACAGATGAGTTGAATTAATCAAAAGCAGCTTAAGTAGAGCAAGCTATACCAAAAATCCTCCTTTTGGATGCTGGCTCTAGTGCTGGCACAATCTGCAGAAGGGTGCTCTAGCATGGTGTGCAGGGGAGTTTCATGAACATGGGAAACCTGAGAGAAATAGAGAGACCCCCCAAGGCACCTTCAACTTCCTTGAAGAAATTACAGGCCTGTCAGTCTGACCTCAGCCGGAAGGTCAGAGAAGGTCACAGAGCATGCCATCTTGAGTGCCACTACATGGCACACACAGTACAGCTAGGGGCACAGGCACAACCAGCAGGAATTTAGGAAAGGCAGGTCCTACTGGACTAACCAGTCCTCATTCTATGACAAGGTGACCATCTTAGTGAATGAGCAAAAGGCTTTGGATGCTGTCTACCTGGACTTTAGTTAAGCCTTTGACATGGTTTCCCCCAATATTTTCCTGGAGATACTGGCTGTTTATGGCTTGAACAGATACATTGTTTACTGGGGGGGGAAAAAAAATGGCATAATGATCAATTCCAAAGAATAGTGGTGAATGGACCAGCTGGTGGATGGTCGCAAGTGGTGTTCCAGGTCTCAGTATTTGGACTAATCGTGTTTAATAGCTTTACTGATGACCTGAATAGAGGATCAAGTGCATCCTGGGTAAGTTTGCAGATAACACCAAGCTGGTTGGGAGTTTTGATCTGCTGGAGGATAGGAAGGCTCTGCAGAGGGATCTGGACAGGCTGGATCATCAAGGTCCATTTTTCAACAACACAAATTATGTTTATCACTCTCTACCTGAAAGGAGGTCATAGCAAGGTGGGGGCTGGTCTCTTCTCGCAAGTAACAAGCAAGGAAATGGCCTCAAGTTGCACTACAGAGATTTAGACTGGATAGTAGGAAAAAAATTCTTCACCAGAAGGGTTTCCAGGCATTGGGATAGACTGACTAGGGAAGTGTTTGAGTCACCATGTCAAACTGTTTAAAAGGTATGTAGATGTGGCAATCGCTGATACATGGTTTAGTGGTGGACTTGGCAGTGTTGAGTCAAAGGTTGGACTTTAATGACCTTAAGGGTCTTTTCCAACCCAAATGCCTCTATGATGTTACTAGATTAACAGTTCTGGATACCATAAATATATAGTTACTGATGGAATAATCATGTGGCATGTATGATTGCAGATTCAGATACTCTGGTCCGCTGTACTGTTCTATTACCCAGAAATTTTCTCAGTATGAAAGTCTCTGTCCTAAAAGAGTTGAAGTGTGTAATGAGACATTGGTGCTGACCTAAAATTCTGTTTCCCACCGAATGCCGTTCTGTTCTGTCTTAAGGTTAGTATATTTGCAGTAAACATGTCAACCACTGCCATATTCCATCCTTTCGTTTTATTAAAAAGAAATAATATCTAGTTAATTGTTGATCAAGAGTTTTGCTATGTTTTCTACTGATGCATAATTTATCTATCAGTATGTGTCAGCACTGGATGTGAATGATGTGACCTTACCCAAAGAGAACTGCAAGATTATGGTGCTGGCTAGCACTTTGAGAAAGCTGTTTTAATTGAGTGATGCTTTTATTTTATCTTGCAAACACTTTTCCTGAAAGGATGAGGTAACAGAGAGTGGCAGTGTAAAACTCTTCTATGAAACATGATGGTATGCTGTAAATGTTTGACCTCTCCGTCATTTAAGCAATAAGACACTCCAGGGCATGATGTTGAAGCATAATATTAACACAGCTTACCTATAATGAGTTTAGCATGCATGCTGTTATCATATGTTAATGGGCACCCTGGAATGTTTTATGGAAGTACAAAATGCCAGATAAATTGTTAAAGGGGATTTCTTATGTCTGTATATTTTTTAAATAATCAGCACAAAGTTGTATTTAAAAGCAAATCAAAAAAAAAAAAAAAAAGCCCACTTAACCATGAATAATTCTTAAACAAATTCAAAGGTTTTCTAATTATTATTATTTATATCTATTGTTGCTTTTCAAAGCTGAATTAGACTAGGAAATGTTGCCATAATCTCGAATATTTTTATATGATAGTAAAGAATGTCTGTCTGAAAGAGACTAATTGAAGTAGATAAGCTAGTTAGTTTTTTAAATAAATGTAATTCCTGAAGAGGATTAAGGACCTATGGAATCACTTTCTTCCAAATTTGGGTATTCTCACACTATTCAGTGGCTCAGTAACAACAGTTAATTACTTCCCAGTGGTTTGACATAAATGTATATTTTTATCTCTTCCTTATGTTTTACTATGTCCCTTGACACTATTACTTGATGATAATTTTTTGTTTTGCCTCTTTTGCATGTTCCTCTCATGTAGGAATTTTCCTCGCCTCTTTATATTCAGTAAATGCCTTAATAAGATATAAAAACAAGAAAAATATATTAAAAAAACCCTCCCACCTAATAATTGAATTGGAAATCCTTCCAGGTAGATGTGAAATTGTCTTGTACTTTTATACTGAAGACATTATCTTATTTGCAGACCTGGCTTCTTGGGGAGTACTGTGTACCAAATTACAATGATAGTTCATGTCAAATGTAGGTACATATATGCTCAATATGCTCAATAGAAGAACAGGAGGACACCTATTCTTAGGCTGGCATAGCAGTTTGTGTGTTCTGCTGTATGCTGCAACAGCCTCTCCCTCACCCACATGAACTGTGATAGTTTGTACATAAAAATCAACTTTTCTGAGCCTTATCAATTTGGAAGAAGCTTTGTCTTTAATATTTGAAAGTGGTTGATTTTAGTGGTTGATTTTCTGAGCTATACTGCTTGAACTATAATTCTAAAATTTTTACTCTTTTTAACCATTCCTTGGGATTTTAATATTAATGATGCTAAAGGAAATTCTACAAGTATTCACAGAGAGAATTACCACGTGGGCATGATATAACACGTCATACTATTGAGCAGCTTCTGAAATGGACAAAGATACAGGAAATGTCACGTGTTGAGCTGAGTGAGGAACCCAAGGCTGACTTAGGGATTATTGACCGCTGCACCAAAGCAGTCTACATACAGTTTTTGGAGCATCTGACTACCTTCCTTTCCTATTTGTCATTCACAGATCAGAAGGAAAATGCATGTGCAATGGAGGTGAGGAATGTTGCGGTGTCGCAAAAGGCAGGTTCAAGAAGAATGCCTTGCAACTGTAGCAGAAGGGACCTCAACCTCATATTACTGATTCGTAGAGTCAGTCAGTAGGTTCAGACTGGCATTTCAACTGGAATGAAAAGAAACTGGATTTGCTGTCCCATAAAAATTTTAATGTAAACTTTCTCCCCAGTAACCGAATTACCATTAAGAAATTATCCATACCAGAATAACCCAACAGTCAATAACTTATTTCTATTCTGAGCAGAAATTATGGTTATTAAAACACTCAAACATTAATGTGAAATCTGGTATATTGTCTGAGGGAAATGAGTAGCATTCTCCTATACTTTGGGGTTTGACCTTTCTAAAACCTCTGTAATTGTTTTGCATGATTTCCACTGACCAAATAGAAATGTATTTCCCTTTGTTGATGAGCAATGCCTTCATGGAAGGCACACCTTTACCTTAGAAAAATAAGCTTGACCACAGAGTGCATTTATTTTAAGTGTCAGCACCAGTCAAAACTATGCAGTAATGATCTTGCTTACCGGTGGAAAGATTAGTAGCTCAGTGTTTCTGTTTCTGTTTAAGGCCCCTTCCAGCTCAAACCATTCTGCTATTTTTTATACACTTTTCCTTTGTGGAAGCAAGAGAGTGAAGGTCTCTCTTGGGATCTTTGCAGATCTCACTAGTTAAGAAACATTTTCAGCTAATGATCTTGCCCACAAAACCAGCACAACTTTCTTAAGAAACAGGTTGATTATTCTTGTCAGTCTGTACTCTGTACTCCTTAGCAACAGGGTTTCAGTCCTGTTGTTATTCACCGTATCATGCTTGTGTGACACCGTATTTGTGCAGAATGGATTGTACAACCTAAAGGTGTATATAAACTCTGACTGATATGAGGAGAATTCATATGAACAGTATGACACGTTGCTGCTGCTCTGTGTCCTCTCCTATAGCTGCAGTAACAAACACACTGCTGCTGCTCTCTCTCTGAGTTGTATTCTGGGGTGTTTTCCACACCACCATCACCTCTGATGAAAAGGCAGTTTGCTGACACATTAAAATTTCTGTTCCCTTCAGAAGGATCTGTGATACAAAACTTTGCAAAATGCATGCCCTGAAAAAGATATCATATTTAATAATATGTTTAATCAAGAACATGCATACATGTATGCAAATTTCCTAAGTGAGTTAGAAGAGAACAGTTTCTGGGCAACAAAACTGCAGTTGAGATTCATTATGTTTTTACAGACACATGGCTTATTGATCCAGTATGTGTGTGCACAAAGCCTTCGAATTCCTGATCATGTGGTGGTATGTTTTTGATTTTCCTTTTTTTTTTTTCTTTGAGGGGGGAGGGACAAATAGGATAGGGAAAGTATTTCTCTATAAAATTGTAAATTGTAAATTCTATACAAAAACAATACAAGGTGTCTTAAATATTATTGAAGTATAAACTGTAAGACATTTGTGCAGGTAATATGGATGCATAAGTGAAATGAATTCAAGTTGGGAAACTTCAAACAACATAAAAAGCAGAAAACTGCATTAGTGAACATATAGTCTATTCTACTAGTACACAGAATGTATTTCCTTCTGTTCTGGTTTAACCAATGCTCCAAAGCAAATGCCCAGGCAGAAGAAAAGTTTAGATTGGGACTGTGAAGCTAGAGACCACAGTTTTTTTGTCTGGTTACCTAAAATGACTGTAAACTATGAACTTAGTGCAAAAGATTTAAATGGGCCAAGTGCTGTGGAATTAAATAAAATACTATGATATATCAATGACTGAAGCTGGGTTATTATTTTATTAAAACATTTTTATTATAGAAGAAAAGATCCTTATCCAGGTAAGATATAACCAAGAAAAACAATATTTTTCCTGAAAAAGTAGGATGGTCTGACTCAAAACATGTAATTAAAGGGACAAGACTTTTTAAAATAAGAATGAATATAAAGACAAACTTAAATTTTATGACTAAGTGATAAATTACTTATGATTGATTTAGTTTTCATTACTCGCACATTTCAAAATGTCATATTTACACTCAACCTTTTCAGGAAGAATGTGTGGCATGTATAAATATTTTGTTAAAGGGTCTCATGCTTCACTAAATTCTCTCAATTTGCAATTCATTATTTTGTTCATTTAAATGACAAGGGATATACTAGCTTTTTTAATAAAAAAAAACAAAAGTCCTCTGTCTTTTAAGATATGAAAATAAATTCTTGCTCTAATATAATGCCAACCATAATTAAACAAGGATAAAAATGTAGAATTTTGAGTCTGAAATAGTTTTCAAATGGATTTTTATTTGTTACTCAGACCTCTTAACAAATGTTGGTTAGGGGGTTTATTGTTTTAAGCTTCTGTGTTTTGGGGGTTTTTTTTAACATGAAAGACAAGGAAGAATTCTTTAAAGGAAATGGTAGATTTAAATGTAAAACTATGTCACATGAATACATCTGAGTAACTTTTACAAAGCCTTTCAGCTTGCATGCAAATTTTTCACCATCTTGTGCTGTCATGTCACTGAAAGGTCATAGAATCATTTAGTTCTACCTTCTCTGACAATTTTTCAACATTATGTTCCATCAACCTACAATATTCAGCACCACAGGGCACTAAATAGTAATGTAGATTTATGTACTGCACAGGGAGCAGAGAAGCAGCAGAAAAATGTGCAAGGTTTTTGTTTCTTGCAATGCTCACTACACTATTTTTGTTTCTTCCTGCGATAAGCATTTGCTTGTTAGCAGTAGATCTATCACTATCCTTGCAAAGAATTTTTAGTGTGAAGTTTTAAAAGCAGTATTATTTTACAGCAAACTTCATATTTACAATTACTACGGAAGTAACCCATAGATTTTGAGAGAGACAGAGAAAGGCACATTAGGCAAAATGTTTTGCCTGCCCTTCAGGCACTTACCAAAGCAGTGGTGAAACATTGCATTCTTTAAGGCCTATAAATTTTATATTTCAGTATAGAGGTTATGAGGCAACACATGCTTATCTGTTCTTGGTGAGCACCTCAAAGTGTTTTAAGTGAGGAATCAAGTTCCCAGAGGAAAGAATACACTGAATTAATCACATATATTTGTCCCACAGTAATGGAAGAGTAAGGTACTTCCTTTGTGATGGATTGCACCATGGAGTAAAGAAGTAAATGCAATATGATGAAACATGTCCTAGAGATGTGGTTTTGATACACTAACTGTAAAAGAAGACTGGATAATTGGCTCAGGTGAGCAACCAAATAAAAGATAAACTATAGTCCTTAACCTTATGGACTTAAAATTGGCTACTCAAAAAAATAAAGCAAAACAAAACAAACAAACAAAAAAACCCAACCAACTACCACCAGCAAAAAAAACCCCTCTAATCCACAAACTCCAAGCACCATTTTTAACACTTGGAGCCCTTAGAGAGAAAACAATTCTTAAATAGAGAAGTTTCTTTTCTAATAGCAATTTCTTCTCTGTCTTCAGCTAAGGTAATAATATTATTTGGGTTTCAGTAACGTTGAAAAGGAAAATGTCCAAAATAGGATAGATTCTATGAGCCAGTGTAGAAACAGAGCAATGTAGATATTGTGATAAGAAGAAAGTTCATAAAATTAATGGAGAATTATCAAAACATAAATAGTGGAGCAGGAAAAAATCAGCTACTGTTGCCTTTTAAATTCAGAAGGCAGAGACTGTTCTGTACTCCTAAGCATGCAATATCTCGTTTGAGCTAAAAGGTGAAGAAATATTGTTGATCTAAAATGTTTTCTTCATATAAAGAGCATCTCTGTCAGCTCAGAATTTGGAGCTAAGATAGACTGCTTACTCAGTATAATGTTATCTATTGATTTACTAAATTATTACAATGAAAAGAAGAATAATTGGTTATTAAAATGTTGATAGCAGCACTGATTGAGAGATAGCATTAAAAGTATCTGAAACAAAGAAAAGCACGCACTTTATTGCAAAGCTAAGAACCTGAAGCAGAAAAAAGAAAACTATCTTACTTTGTCTGAGGGTTGCCGTTCTTCTGTGAGCTGTGAAGAAAAACACATAGACATCACATTATGAAAGGTTTCTGTCCTTTCCTTTGATCTCTTCTTATCTAAGATAAAATTACAAACTCTTACAAAATATATTTAAAACATGTATAAAAATCATCCTGTAATCAGTGCATTAAAAATCAGTATTTGGTTATCATATAGCAACTGAATATTTCTAAAATTCCAAGGCACTGAAAATTATTGTTCTCAGATTCTTCTGTTATTCTTTTAGTATAGAAGTCACATAAATCATTACTTTAGTTTGTTGCATGCTAGTACTAGTGCTTTTATAAGTTTTTTACATAAAATACAAAGTTTTAAAGCATATACACCTATGAATACCAACATGCAAATCAAAACTTGAGCCTTTATTCTGTTCTCAATGTATACTGAGACACTAAGTTTTTTAATGCACAAGGATAGTTCAGGAACATTCTCATCCTTGAGAGTTCTTGCCTCTTGTGCTTCTAAACCATCAACTTAAATGCTCATTTTACATTTCCTAGATAGATGGGAATTAATAGTAACCTTACTTGATAGAATGCATAGATTAAGCAAACAGAATTGTTCTTTGAATTTTGGCTTGCTCTGGTTAGAGAACTGTGGTGGTATTCTGTTCTGAGGAGGAGTTGCCCATGATTTACCTAAATAAAAGCACAAATTCTGAAGTACAGATGGACTCAGCTGTGAAAATCAAATAAAAATATTCGATCTTCAACTAAATGTGTGTTGATACTCACCACTGAGATGAGTAATGCAGAGTGTGCAATAAAGGTCAATGGGATGAGTAATCTCTAGATCCTCCACTTGTTACTTTAGATGGTGACGTTATATTTGGAGCTATTTTCTAGTAGCCTGTATTGATGTCTTGAATAATTAGTAGATATGGCCATGAAGAATTTCAGGCCTTAATAGAAAGGACATGCTGACATGCATTATAAATGCCCAGCCCTGTGTTTTCTGTCTCTCCCATTACCATTAACTCTGTTCCTCTGTGTCCCACCAGATGTATTTGGCTTTCTTAAACTCTCACAAGGACTCATATCTTTCCTTCTCCTGCAGTCTGTATGAATTTCTGCCGGTTTTGAAGGCTGAGGAAGTTGAAAGGTTGTTTCTCTTTAGAGGCATAGTTTTAGTTTTGCACTGAACAGTTAGAAATAAAACTCTGAAAGAGTTATGTAATCTGAATATTTTGTATGTATAACAGGAATGAAAAAAGGTAAGAATTTTCATAAGTTTGCTCAGAAATATCTAAGGAAAAAAATAAGTTGTATGGACAAGGGAACAATTGAGACAATGACACCTAAGTCACAGAATCACAGACTGGGTCAGGTTGGAAGGGACCACAGTGGGCCATCTGGTCCAGCCTCCCTGCTCAAGTGGGGTCATGCTAGAACACATGGCACAGGATTGTGTCCAGATGGTTCTTGAATATCTCCAGTGATGGAGACTCCACCACCTCTTTGGGCAACCTGTTCCAGTGCTTGGTCACTGGCACAGTAAAGAAGTTCTTCCTCATATTCAGGAGGAACATCCTGTGCATCAGTTTCTGCCCATTGCCTCTTTTCCTATTCCTTTGCCCTCCCAGGAGAGCCTGACTCCATCCTCTTGACAGTCTCCCTTCAGACATTTGTACATTTGAATGAAGCTCCCTCTCAGTCATCTCTTCTTGAGGCTGAACCAGCCTATCTCTCTGCAGGTATGGCATAGAATTTTATCATCTATCCTGGGAAAAGGAATGAGGAATATGAGACAGCTGTGGGAGAATGATGATACCTATTCATTTCAGTGTATCTTTATAAACCATATAGTATAAGTTTAACAGAAATAAGGAGTTAGCCAGAACTCAACAATCAATCATTCTAGAGCTTTCGATAGTACTGAGTTCTTCAGCAAAGCCCCAAAATCTTTTGAGACACAAAACCTGGAATTTTTCAATTTTTAATTTGCCATAGTAGCAATTTCTAGTAGGATGAATATGTAACACATTAGAACAAAAGGTCCATCTTTATACACAGTTCACTGCCAATTCATGGATCACTGCAAGGTGGACTGTGCTTCTAGGCCCAATTCCAGTCTGTACAGCGTGTGTCCGGGTTACTGCAAATTCTCCAGAATCCTCTGTTGATTTGTTTTTCCTGTCCCCACAACAGCCTGCCTGTGTCTTTGTATGAACTGCAGTCTGGCTGCTTGTGCAAAGCCTGCTTGCTGTAATTGGCAACATGGAAATTTCTCCTCTGGTGCATATTCATTAACCCCAGGAATATCACTGCCCTCTTTTCACATCTGCCTTGTCTGGTCACTCTTCTTAAAAGAACAAAGCACACAACAAGACACCAACACATAGAAGAGATGCTGTTCATCACGCTGCTGCTGTGCATGCCAGGTCTTTTATAGCTAAGGGTTAGAATTCCAAAGAAACAGCTGCATACATGATAGAGAGTAGGGATTCACTGGAAACAAGTAAACATTAACCAGTCAGAGATTAATGTCAGGCCAAATCCTGCAACATCGCTGGTGAAAGGCTTGACTGAATGCAGCTGGATAGCCAGGATCTAGCTCTCATGTACTATTATGGTTTCTTTTCTGTGTTGCAGTTTGAGTGATGTGGATGGTACAGGTCTGAAAAATTGTTTGATATTTAAAAACAGTTTTCAGAGGATTAAATCAGTTGTTGCTGTATTAGCACAGAAGAGTGTATCTCAGAGTCCCTGGAAATTTTGCCTGTCTAAGACCACAAAATTAATAATGCTTTAATGCAAGCACAGAATTGTAGAAAAGATCAATTTGTTTTTTCAGGCTACAGCAAGACCAGTATTACTAGCAAAATAATTCTGCCAGACAGGCAGGCTTGTCTGAAACTTATTCTGCTGCCAGTGGAACAGAAATATGATGATGATGATTATCCATAATAAAATCAGTGAGAAACATTCTGTAAATTGCTGAAGAAATCTTCTGTCACCGTGGTGTATACTCAGCCTCATAAAACAGGTGGCATTTGGGCTGTTCTCTGTGAGAGATGAATGGAAGCAGACAGATTGATTTAACCTGGGCTAATATGCACCCTGATGATGATGATGATGATGATTTAGCATGTTGAGCTTTTGCTGTAATTATTTGGTAGTAGTACTGTGTTGTATCAGACCAGTGCTACCTTTTTATATTAGTTTGAGAAGCTTCCCATTATATTTTATTTTTTAATTAAAGCTAAAATAAAACTTTCATAGGTGTGTAGTAATGTTGCTTAATGTTGCAGTTTGGATCCCAAAACAACTGAAAAATATTAGGGTTTGTAATTTACAGTTTACTCTTTGTGATACCATTACTTTTATTTAACCATGAGGAAAGGTTATGGGGAAGAAATAGAAAAGAGATGATGGCAGCAGTTATAAAGAAACTTGTTGTGTCAAAAAATAGCAATTGTCAAACAGTAATCTGTCTAATCGCTGATGTTAGTGCACGCATACATACTGTTTTTATTTTCTGCAAGTCCTGAAAAGGCAGCACAGTTCTCATAAATTTTTATGGGCTTTTCAAAAATACCAGGTTTTCTGGTAAATATATAAAATTATTTTAGAGATTTACCTTTATTCTTGATGTGATTTTGATTGGTTTTTAGGGTATTTCCCCTCCTCCTTCCCCCCCAATGTGATGAGTTACAGCGGAAATGATAAGGAGGGAGTTGTTTGTTTCCTTATTTCTTTCTATTACAATTATTTTAGCAGCATTCAAGTAAAATATATCTGAGTCAGACTAAGACTAGGAACATGGGAGGATGATAGAATGTAATCTACCACAGAACAATACTAAACAAATATTTCACATGTTTCAAAAAATAAATGAAACGGATATAAAAAGCAATTCTCTTTCATCTACAATTTCACAAACACAGCAATTACAGCCTCGTATTTGCCTCATGAAACACATGATGCTTTCCACCACGGATTTTAGTGTGTATTAATCAGGCTACAGTTTTGCCTTCAGTTTTTCTTATGATTTTCTGTTAGTTTCAATTATTTTTCTCCGAAGATAAATTTATGTTGTAAATTTATTTTTTTTCCCTGGAAATAATCTGCTGACCTTAAAAAGATGACAAGTAATTGTAGGCTTCCCTTTTTGCCTCCAAAAGAGAAGTTACTTGATCAATTGATGTCTGTGTCTGTGAGTCTGTAAAATCTCTATTTTTCTTTTTCTCTGAGAAGGAGTGACTAGTCACTTTTCCCTGAGAAAAGAGACTATCAAATATATTTATGCAAGTCTCTCTCTATGTTTTGTTGTGTGGTTTGTTTGTTTTTTCCTGGGGAGATCTGTGTTTTATGGTTCAGTTGTATTTCCTTTGCAACAGGCATCCATTTTGCTCCAAAGGTAAATCCTCAGGATTACTTTCTCTGAAGTCTTCAGGAGCCATTGAAATGCTAAACACTCAGAATAACTGGCTGAAGTAGACTTAAGCAGAACAAGGCATGAGAAGCCCTCCTGAACCTGTAATAGTAAGGTACACTGTCTGAGAGCAGGACTCTTGCCAAGGTAAGGCACCACGGGTACTGTGTTTGTGGTTGTAGTGGTGTCCCCCAAGAGCAGAGTGGCACTGTGGGATCTGCATGAATATGATTTTGTCATCATTAGCAGAAGGCCTGTGGTGCCCTGGGACCTGAGGGGCCAGAGTCTGGCCCTGGTCTGGCTGCTGCTGGCCACCCCAGCTGCTGGGGGTGGGTCACTCTCACCACCCCAGTGTGAGCCGGGTCTGCACATACCAGCAGTGGTGAGGGCTGCGTTGAGGAAAAGTGCAGATATAAACCCAAACAAGCCCAAGGCTAAGCAGGAAGAAATCACTGACCCTCTGCCAGACAACAGGAGGAAAAAACCCTAATCATGAACCTCTTCTGAGTGTGACCTCCTCTGCTTCCCCACCAGGGCTGCTGTTTGAGGAAGACTGAAGCTGCTCGCAGGAGGATCCAGAAGGGCATTGCAAAGGTGATCTTAGTACCGACAAAAAGAGGTCAGTATTAGCAACTGTTCTTGTATGGTGTTTTTGAAGAGGATATGATTAATGAAGATTTACTGTGGCAGCTGAACTGTGAATAATAGTGTTACTGGACCAGTAATAACTGCTGTGGTTCTGTTAATTTACTAATGTTTTAAATAGGTCGATGATGGTTTGGGATTTTCTCACGTGTGTATGGTGTTTTCACTTTTTTGTCAGCAACAAGATTCTGCGTGTATCTAGTCTAGTTTCTTTAGATTTACCAAAAAATCTGAGTAATCTGGTTTATATCTTAATGAAATCTGACCTTTGAAAGTGTTTTCTATGCTCATTATACAAAAACAAGTGTCATGGGTCTTTTTCAGGCTCCTGAGTGCCATCGTTATAATCATAAAGATCCAGTGAAACTTGTCCACTGTTCCACATGGGTGTGTCCCCTCTTGAAGTAGGATGACCTTTAGAGAAAGAGAAAAAAATATCACCTAGATGAGATTATTTCAGAGAGATTTTACAGTTTAGTATATTTTCATGTTCTTCTGTCTAGAAAATACGTTAGGGCATCCTGAAAACCTGTGAATATGCCTTGAAATGTTCTTTAATTGTTCTAGGGAAGGGAACTTCTTTCAGTATTCTGAAACAAGGAACAGCAGTTATACTTTTCTCTTCCACAACATACAGCAACATACAGTTAATTTTGTTTGTTTGGTTTGTGGGTGTGGTTTGTTGTTATTGCTGATATTTTGGGGTTTTTTGTTGTTGTTGTTTGGAGTTATTTTGTCCTGCAGTTCTATGATAATTCACACTTCCAAGCTGTGCAGATCTTTGTCTTGTTTCTCTTTGGCTTTGCATTTATGAACTCTTAGAGTGTACTAAGGTTGCATTTAGGTATATAGTTAGAGTACAACTGAAGTTGGTTTCTGTGGAAAGTTTTTTTTTTATCTTTCAAGTTTTATACATATTGGCCTAGTCTTGAAAATAGAGTTCGGGAAGAGGTTTTAGTTATGACAGGAAGTCTAATTTTATCACAAGTTCATTATCAGTTAATTTTTTATCAATTTATAATCATTATTTATACAATGTTTTTGTGCATGTATAGACAGAGGGAAGCTGCCTACTGTGTTTAAGCAAGGGGAGAAATAACAAAAGCTGGTATGCAACATTTCATGTGAAGATGATGATTTTATATTAGAATGTATTAAAGGAAGAAAGGAAAATTACTTTGAAATTTATTTTCTAGAAACCATAAAATATTTTGTGGAATTGCCTGGATGTTACCCCTTTTCTAGTAATTATAACCTCAACCACTTGAAGCAGTCTGATAATCCTCAAAATATTTTTTTTCTCAGACTCGGAAATTCCATCTCAGATAATTTTCAATAGAGAACCTCTGGTTCTTCAAAAATAAACTTTGGTAGAGAATCTGGTACTGTGAAAATTTCATGGAGGAGATCTGTCTATAGATAAGCCTACTTTTGATGACAAAAATCCATGAGGTAAGAAAAAAAAATCAAAGCAAGAAGAAATTCTTTTGTGTCTGTATCATCATATTTCAGTTTACTATTTCTTTTTCAGTATAGTTACTTTTTGCTCAAATGGCATATTTTTCAGATACTGTTAGGGTTTTTTTTGGTGTGTTTTAAGAACTGCTTTCCCGTGTGCATTCCTGAACTCATTAGTCTGAACTTTTTTCAGTCTTGATTGTAGGTGAGTTTATGGTAGTGCGGTTTTTGGGAGAGCAGTTTACTGTGAGTAAACAACTCAGTATTTATAATAACTTGATATATATGATATCATTCCTTCACAAATCCTTGTCAGAATAATTCTGGAAGTATCCCTCAGTTCTAACCAAAAGAGTGACTAAGCTAAAGTTTGGGAATGAAAACATATTATAGTTCCTATGACAGCAGCTAAATTTTAAAAAATATCTCTTACTCCTAAATGTTTGCTTACTGGACACCTATGAAGTGTCCAATCTTAGTGGCTGTCTGGAAGTCATTACAAACTTCAGACTTGGAGGAAACTTGACATTATAGAAATTCTTCCAGGGAAAATGAAGTGAAATGCTCTCTTTATACAAGGATAGAATCTTCTGATTTAGGTGGTCTCTTCAGTAAAGGTGACTTTTCA
This sequence comes from Prinia subflava, assembly GCF_021018805.1. Classification (NCBI taxonomy): domain Eukaryota; kingdom Metazoa; phylum Chordata; class Aves; order Passeriformes; family Cisticolidae; genus Prinia; species Prinia subflava. The sequence continues at coordinate 79,016,864 of NC_086247.1, forward strand.
GTGATAAAGAAAATATGAGGAGAGACAACAAAATTGTGAGTTTTCATTGCAGTTTTTCTGCATAAGAAGGATCTTACAGGTATGTCTACTCTACGTGAATCACTCTTTTCATGTTGCCATTCATTTTCATGGCATAATTGTTCACAATCCACATTTTTAGCTGGTCTAAATTTGCCTACAATGATTCTACAATGAAGCTATTCCACATGGAACAGGCAATAGCTATTGTGAACTTTAGGCCTTAACTTTTTCTGACCCATAATGTCAAATTCATTTTTTCTTGTGACTGGCTTAATGGCTTAATGACCTCGAATTTCAAGAGGAAATGGGAACCATTCAAATCCTGTATAGATAAATGGTCTTCTGCTGACCTCTAATGGAGAAGATAAATCTGAAACTAACTTGCAGCCAATTGCATGTTCATAGCTCAACAGAGCAAGAAGACATAATAATAACACTGTGATAACACTGTCATATGGTTAAATGCAGCTATGCTGTATGATAGAATGTGAAGAAAATTATGCTAGAAAATGGTTGTCCAAAATTTGACTTGTTTTGCAAACTTAAATCTACTTTAGACTGAAATATCTGTTCCTCTTTTTAAAACTTAGGAATTTTAGATAGAAACAGAGAATTTATGGGCTTGTGTACCTGGGTGTTGTGGTAGAAAATGCTGCATTTTGTGATCTGTTGCTAGTATGGAGTTAAAGACAAAACAATGTAAGAGTTAAACTGACAGATTAATCAAAAGATTCTTCATATGGGTCTTCAACATTTGGTGCAAAGCAATAATGTTCATCTGTGTCATTAATTCATAGGTGTAAAACATGGTGGACGAGATACAGAACATGCATGGAGTACCCATTTTCACTTTTAAATTATTTTTTCAAGATTGAAAGGAATATAGTATTGTAGAGAGTAATCTTGTGTGTAGGTATTTCCATGTTTAGGTATTTCCATGTGTAGGTATTTTAGGAACAGAATAGCTGAGGAACCAGAAGGATCCTCTGCACATTATCTAGTTGAGGGAGTTTAACCTTGCTGACAGCTAAGCCCACATTCCTTTTCTTATTCATCCACCCCCAGCAGGATGGAAGAAATAATTAAAAGGACAAAGAGGAGAAAATTTTTATGTTGAGATGAAGATAGATTAACAGATGAAGGAACAGAAATAAAAAGAAAAGTTATACAAAAGCAAGCAATCACTAACTTCCATCAGCATACTGATGCCCAGCCAGTCTCTGAGTGACGGCTACCTCGAAAAGAGTATCCCGACTCCCATAGTTTTATTGTGGAATGAGATGTTATATTGCATGGGATATCTCTTTGGTCTGTTCAAGTCTGCTGTCCTGATGTGTTCCCTTCCAACCTTTTATTCATTCACAGGCTATCTGCTGGGGGGGAAAGGATAGAGTGAGAAACAGAAAAAGCCTCATCACTGTGCAAGCAGTGCTCTGCAACTGCTGAAAACAGCTAAAAACTCGTGTGTTATCTACACAGTGTTGACCCCAGATCTAAACCTAGCACTGTATAGACTGCTATTAAGAAATGTAATTCTGTCCCAATCAGCACACTAGCCACGACATGTTCAAAGCAAGGGAGCCCAGATCTAGACATAGCACTGCAAATGTGTCTCACCAGGCCTAAGCAGAGGGGAGCAATCTCCTCCATTAACCTGCTGGCAGCAATGCTGCTACAGTAGTCCAGGATGCATTTGGCTGCTTTGGCTGCATGGACACATTGCTGGCCCATGATCAGCTTTTTTTCCAGGGCCCCAGGTCCTTTTCTGCAAAACTGCTAATTGGTATACCAGCTTTCCTTTTTAACTGGGTGCAGCTTATCTGTTTTAATGCCAACAGGTTTTGGACTAATAACTTGGTAAAACTCCATCAGCCTCAATGTCTCATTAAACTCCCAGCAGCTTTTTCATTTGTAGGACAGTGCCAGCAAATTTTTCAGTCCTTTAACTGCTCCAAGAAACAGCCAACATTTTGCCAAACAGCACGTGTACCAGTTGAGTTCACACATAGCTCTGAACTAACCAGAGTGTGAGTAGCAACTGTCCAGTGAAAAGAAACCCTTCTCTGAAGGAGCTTCTGTCAGGAGAGCTGTGTATCACACTGGAGAGAAAAGCAGGCCCTAGTGATGCAGAGGGAGCTGGCAAGGACAGGAAGATTTTCTGCTGTGAGACATAGAACAGGAGTCCATTTGAAACCATGCTGCATTAGTTACTCTGCTCACAGAACCATTTGCTAAGCCTGTTGCATTTATAAACATCTATTTAACTGAAACTCAATGCTCTACTTTCACTGTAAAGTGTGTCAATGCTTCATTGACTCCAGAAGATGGTGCTCTCTGCATTTATTTTAGACTTTAATATGCCAGAAACAACTTATATTCAATTCAGTCTTTGTTGGTTTGTAAATTATTGAGGATACCTTTGCAACAGGATCTGCTAATGCAGCCCTGCTCCTGAGGTTTTCACATTCACAAATAATATGCACAAAATTTTCCACATGAGAGGTTCAGAAAATGCACAACTTCTTGAGTAATCTTACATTAATATAACCTGATATGCTAAACTAATCTCAGAACATGCATATTAGATTTTAAAAAGACAGATAACATTTGACTCAATCAGTACCTTCAAAGCTGAGTTTTTAACAAAAATGTTTCTAAATTCCACTGTTGTGACGATTCTTTATTGAAGAGATAGGGTCTTTTCCATAAATATTTTAGTATGGTTATAGAACAGTGTACAAAATATGCATATACCTATATATTCTGATGTATTGCATGAACTGTAGTGTTAAAATTGGTATGAGAAATTATGCTTATCAGTTCTGAAGTACATCCTCAAAATTGTTACAAACTTCATATTGCTATGCTGTGCTAGGTTTCTGTATTTGTAATTGATTTTCTACTTCTGTGCAACTAAAAGCAGTAACATTTTCCAGCTTTTTTTGTCATTCTTTTCATCCTGTTTCCAGGAACAACACTAATACAGCATTGAAAAAAAAAATTAAGTTTAACATTTTTCATGCATATTACAGTCTGTGAAATACTGCAGGTAATTCACTTTGTGCAGAGTGTCAGAACAGATAAAAAGCTCAATCTGAAAATTATGTTGGACTGCTGCCTGCCTGTAGTCAGTAATCACAACTATTTCTGATCATCCTCTCAGGTACAGGAATCACAGGTTTACTATTTTGTACTTTGGTTTCCTGGGGTAAACCAAAAAGTCCTTGTACTCTACACATCTGTAACCATCTGTGTCTTTAAAGACCTGCAGCATAGCAGGAAAAGGAATGGCGAGGTTGGGGATGGTATCACTGCCTCTTTAAAGTCTGCTCTGGCGGGCAGCTTGAGCTTGAACTCTTTTGCTGTATGAATTTTGCTTCGCTTGTTTTTCATCTTTGCCTTAGGCAGAGCTCTCTCTGGCCATTTGGTTTGGGTCTTGGTTTCTTGCTATAGAGTCAAAGCAGTGCAGGCAGAGGCTTTTCCTTTTTGTGTTCTCTTTTGTTGTTTTTTTTTCATCTTAGAAAGACTGCCTTGGGGCAAACCCAGCAGTTTTGTATTTGGTGGTTATTTGCTGTTATTTCTTGACTGTTGCTGTTTCACTTGTTAGTCAACTGTTATTTTTTCACTTAGATCTGCTTGTATTCATTCCATATTGGTGGAAAGGGAAAGGTTGAACTTCTGAAGTGAGGCATTTCATTCTAGTGTGTTCTGCTTTAAATTGTCTCAAACCAAGACATTTGGCCATTTTGATACAGTTAGTGCTCTGGCTTCATGCCTGGGGTTTCTGTGAGAAAGCAGAAAGGTATGGGAGTACTGTTCAGAAAATCTGAGTAAGGAATGCAGGAAGCGGAAAATAAGATGTGTGTATTATAGACTAGAATTAGAGAGTAGATAAAATTGGAATATATCTCCCTAAATCATCTAAACAGCCAGACCCACTGTTCAGAATAAGGCTGTCTTTGATGCTGGATATGGTTTTTCAGTTGTCAAGTGGCTCAGTTTTCTTCAGATCTCCCTGAGTAACCTGTTCCGGTGTTTGACGTTGCCAATTATTTTTTCTGAACATCCAAAATGGGATATCAGTCATTGCAGTTTTGCATATCGTCCTTCTTTTGCCAAGGACAAAATTGTGTATTGCCAAGAAAATGCTATTTCCAACTTTGCAGCCATACACTGAAGCTGAAGACAGCAGTAAGATCCTCCTTTAGCTTTTCCTTCTTAGGGCTGAACAAAACCCAAAGCTCTCCTAATCAATACTTTTGTGTCCCCTATTGTAGCCCCAAGTAATTCTGGTGTCAGCTATCTATTAGGAACAACTGAAGTGTGAACCTCCAGGACTCTTCTGTGATGTTCCATATTTCTCATACTGTTCTGTTGATATTCTTCTGAAATACACAGCTTACACTTAATTTTAATATATTTGTGTAAAATATTGCTCTATCCCATGCATGTAGGTTCTCTCCATTGTGTAGACCATAGCACTGTTGTCTTGAGTTCTTGAGTGATAAAATAAAAATCCAAAAGCATATTTCTTGTCAGAATTCTCTTTAGTACCCTAGTTGCATGAAATTAAAATATACTTTATGACTGTCAAGCAACATTTTTAGTTACTGCTTTAAAATTCAAAAAGACAGCATACATGTTTAAGAAAAAAAAATAGAGAGAGAGAAGAAAGAAAAGAACTCCCTCAGATATACAAAAGAGGAGTTCTTAATTTTCTCTGTATATATATATCTGTGTTTAGAGATGTGTAAAGAATCAGCTATGCCAGCTTTTTTAGTTAGAGAGTTTCTGAATAACCCTGATTAGCTCACGTTAACAGCTATAATCTGAAACACTTCTATCCTTGATTCACAGGATATAAATAAATAATGAAACATTTAGGTGCTGTTTTGACAGGTAGGATATGCCTATCACTGATGAATAACAATAGGAACGGCTTTCATAAAGGCTTAGTAGAAGGAAATTATTAGAAGAAATTATTTCCTCCTTTTTTTAAAAATAATTTCATTTCATATTGTAAATAGAAATTAGAAAATCAGAATATAGAAGTTATAAAAATGTTTGTACTAGAAATTGCTATGTAGTTTCCAGTGGCTCAAGGTACCCACTGAAAAAAGAGTGTACTTAAAATATTTTTTTGTCCAAATCACCTTTAAAAACAGGATAAAACATGCTGCAAATTGAGTCTCAGGCTCCAGTGGAAACTCTGAATTCCCCACTTCTTAACTCTCAGTATATATATTTTCTTTTAAAATCTCTCAAAGTAGATTAAAAAGACCATTTTTCTCTGTTTTTCTTACTTCTTGACTTTTCCCAGGTTTTTTTGTGTTTTCCAAAGTTCAAGTGTACAACATCAGGCTCATGGTCAAGATTAACCTGTCCTCTCATCAGGTAAAATTTGGATTGACATGCCATAATGTATATAATAAAAGGCCAGACAGGAAAATCTTTAGAAAAGGATATCACCATGTATAACAAGAGTTTGAAGAATTGGAATTGGAGTGAGCAAGTTGTAAGTTATGCCTGCTATTTGAGAGGCTGCAGACAAACAATGCTGAAAATTGTAGAAATCTAGAGGAAGATTGAGGATGGTTTGAATGAACTGTGTAAATAATTTTGAACCACTTTACCTTTAGACCTCTTTCAAAGATGTTAATTCTTATTGAGCTGTGGCAGCACAGTCATATTACTTTAAGAAGTCACCTCCTTTGTGAAAAGAATGACTTCCAAAAGAACTCCAAAGTGTGCCATTTCATGTTCCAGCAATTTAAAATTACTTAAAGATTTGTGTTATGTAATAAGGAGCAAAGTTGTCTTTTGTTTTGTTTTGTTTTGTTTTCCCAGAAGATTGATTGGCTTTTAAAAATTAACACCTTTGTCTAATCCATTTCAAAACCATTTTACTAAGCTTCTATGTCAAAGAACTTTGCAAATATTAGTCTTATCAGTAGTAATTCAGATTGAAGGAAGAGGTACCAGAACATCCCTTCTGTTTATTTTTACAAGAATTAGGAATTTTATTTTTTAAGTTTTATTTTATTTTATTTTATTTTATTTTATTTTATTTTATTTTATACAGGACAGAATTTTCCCAGTTTGAAGAGAAAAATTCTATCCGTGACTCTCAATTTTCTAACTCAAAAAATAAGTCTTGAGAACTGAAATAATCATAAATATAATATATAAATAAATATAATAAATGTAGGAACTGGCATAATCTATTGAGTCTCTCTTCATTCAGAGAAAGGAAGCCTGATGTTTCAGTATGAATTGAAAAAGCCCTATAGTTGTTAAGAATAAGTTTTTGTAACCGATTTTGAATAGTGACCAAAAAATCAATGAAAAGTTTATGTTAATAATCATAACAATGTTTCACTTATATGAGTAATTAAAACCAATAGTCTTGATTTTGAAAACAAAACCAGAACCAACACCACATTGCATTAAACAGATCAAAGAGAATTCACCATTTGGTCACCCATAGTAACATATTTCTTTCAAGATATGTAGGTTTTAACTCTTATAAAATGGAGATAGATGTTTATGAAATATTATTGTCTGAATTGTACAATTAGAAACTACTGAGTTCTGTCATTAGGAACTTCAATACTGTGAAAGAATGTTCAAAAACATTTTGCAGTTTGCTTAGAGAAATAAATACTTCAGAAACTATGTCTAGGGTTAGGAAATTGGCCTAGGAAAATCTATTTTTTTACATAGAATAACAATGAAAATAAGAAGGAGATAAGATTAGGTATTGTTTAAATGACCTTTTTTAATACCTTTTTTTATTCAAATTACCCATAGACAGAATAACAGGGCAAATGAATCACGGAGACTATTGCATACATCTTCCTTTATTTTATTTAACTCTTTAGTGAAGCATAGAGAAGTATTTTGAAAAAGCATTATGAATTATTTAATATGCTGCATTTAAATCTGATTAAAAGGTTTTTAATAGCTACCAGGTACCGTGAAAGAGTACCACAGAAATTTCTCATAATGATTTCATGAACAAATATTGACATTTAATTTTCTTTCTCTTTTTCCTCTAGTCTGCAAGTCTTGGACACTCAATATTATTAAGTTTTCTCATTCTTACTTCAGAGATTAATCTAGTAGTCTGAGCATGATGCAAAGGGAGCAAGGTGATAGCTCCCAAAATGCCATGTTTACAAGGAGTTGTCAGACCAATACCTAACCATTAAGGTTATATATCTTTTTCTCCTAGAAAAAACATCTTGCATGTGAAAAGTTAGATTTTTTTGCTGAACTTTGGTATCTAGGGAAATAAGTCCTTCTGCAAACAGGAAAATGGGATACTGATTCTCTCTGGAACATGTTTTGGGGTGTGTGTTTTGTTTTGTTTGTTTGGTTTTTTATGGTGCTATGAAAATGTTCTCATTTTATCTTTATATAAATCTACAGACAAAAAAAAAGAAAATGTAAAACTCTCCAATCTCATATTCTATATCCCAGTTGAATTTTGAAAATTAGTTTCCTTTTTACATGAAACATTTTGAAAATTAGTTTCCTTTTTACATGAAGCATTCTGAAAACCTTTGTTAATACTAAGGTGCATCATTAACTGAGGGAGTAGATCATAGGTTTCAGCAGATGATTTTTTTGACCAACATTGCTCTAAGGATGATCCTTTAAAGCTTCTCTAAGGGAGCAGGATTCGCATCTGACATTTCAATGACTTTCCATTCCTTCTCAGGGAATCCTGTTTTTTAAACTTCCATAATTAAAATGGAGATAATTAAAGATGAATAACTTTGGAATAGACCTTACCATAGCCAATTGTTTGTCCTCTGAATTTTACATAATTTTTTTGTTCAAACAACTTCTTCTATAACTCTGGATTTTATGTATGGTAATATGATTTAATTCTCTATTCATCTTGAGTTGGAATAATTAATTTCAAACTCTGATTCTCTTTTTTTTAAAAAAACCTAGTCATCTACTTCACACCATTGATAATCAATTATTGTTATTTGTTCCTATTTACTTATAGTTGCATCTTATGTTAAACAAAGTGTTCCGTTTTGATCCTTTTTTCAAATTTAGGAATTTCCAATTGCAAACATAAATATTTTCTGTTCCTTTCTCTTTTTTATTAGTACATTGAATACCAGAGGTTACAAGATCTGTGCTGACAAAACCTTGCCTGATTCAACCATACAAGTTAAAACATTATTTATGAGAGTTTTGAGTGTTTCCATACTTAATTTTGTTCCTACAATATAAGTATATCCATTTTAAATGTACCACTCCTATATGCTTGAGAGATTCTCATAAGATAGGATAGAAATCTTTCTTGTATTTGAAATACGCTGCACCTATTTCTTCCCAAACCACCAAGATTTATTCTATAGCAGTCTTCCAGTAATTACTTTTGTTAAACTGCCTGGTTTATAGAGCTTTGTGTCCTTTTCTCCTCCTGTAAATATGTCTTCTTCTGGGCTTACTCCTAGTTGGTTCTAAAGCTTAACTGATAACAGCTCTGAGAGAGTCTCATAGGTTCACAAATTAATTTTTGGCAATTTTCATGGTTTTCAGCTGATCAGAGAAAATTTACTTTATGTAAACAGTCTATACACCATTCTTTTAATACTGTGGTTTATGTTCTTTCTCCTTTATTCCTTTCAGTTATGTCAATCATCTGCTCTGAATGTCTGTGATTTAGATTCAGGCACAGATAAGAAACTGATGTAATAGAGGACACTTCTAAATATATTTCCTTTAGCAAATGAATGAGGCTTATTATTCCAGAGACAAGGTCTTCTTCACAGTTTCCCAAAATGGAATATTTGATTTTACAAGATTTTTAAGTAAAAGCTCTTTTTTGCAAGGCTTTTGGTCATGCCCTTTTGTTCAAGCCTTTGCACAGATCTTTCCAGCCTTGTATTGTCCCACTAGGAGCCATAGTGCAAATTGTCAAGGTTTTACATCCTTTTCTTTCTCTCTCTGAAACACTTGTTTATGACATACCATGAAATTGTCTCTCCTGAAATTTTCATATTTCTAAAGTGGAGGTAAACTCAAGTTCATAATTTCATTTGGACTCTTGACTCTCTTGCTGGTTCTTTGCCATTAAGAAATTTGAAGAAATTTAGAGTAATTCTGGAGAAATAGTTTTAGAGTGGTACAAACACTAATGACCAGCTATCACTTCAGATTAACTCTTTTCAGCTGACTGTTCGTCTCTGGTGTCAATCCATTTTGTGAGTCTTTAGAAGCCAGAGCCATGTTTCCAAGCTCTTTTGCTCCTCTTTATTTATTTTCCTCAAAGAAATTTCCACATGGGGAAAAAAAAGAAGGGCTGGAATCAGTAATTCGCTGAGAAGACACCACCCATCCTTTATCCAGGCAATGTAAAACTTCATCTGGTCATCAGGGGAAGAAGTCTTTCAGTTGTGCTGATAATGTTAATTTTTAGTCATGTAAGTAGGTTTTTTTCAAAATTAAAATAAAAGGTAAAACAAAAAGACATACTGAGTGCTTAGCATTTTACTTTCAGATAACCTACAATCAGATTTCTGTTACCATTGTATAATTTACTCTTGTTTTCTTTGAATTTCTTCTTGCTGCTGAGGAGTTTTAAAATGTTTTGTCACCCTATGCATCTTTCAAGGAACATAAAAGTTTAATAATATAACTTTATCTTGTAGGGTTATGTGAAAGTAGATGTATTGTAAATGAAGAATTCTCAAGGTATAGTAATAACATGAAGCAAACATTTAGAAGTTATTTTATGCTTTTTTGTGTTCAATGAAATATTTCAAATAAGACTTAAAGATGGACAGTGAATGTGAAAGATATGAAAAAACTGAACAAAATGGAACAAGACAGGAGCCTTGAAAAAAAACCAACACGAACACAAACTGTCACATATCAGGTCATAAATGCTACAGGAAAATGTGCATGCAGTAGGAACAAATTAGCATTTCTGAACTTTTGAGTGCTTGACTTAAAAACTTTCCACAAAATATTTTTTTATATAATGTGTTTTAAAAGTTAGTGTACTTACACATTTTGGACTTTTTATTCATATTTAAAACAATTTTGATTCTGTAAATGCCAATCTGGCTTCCAATTCCAGCATAACTTTTCCCATTATTACAGTTTTGGGTTTTACTACAAATGAGTTACAAGCCAATTAGCTTGAAAAAGAAGGAAATATAACAGAGAAAGATATCACATATGAATTTAAGAAGATTTTTGAAAAAAATATTAATATTTCAAACCAGTAAGAGTAGATCAACTGGCCAGAAATTATTGATTTCTATATCAGAAAAATAGATAGAAGCCTCAATGAAGATTGTGAAAGCGGCACGCAAAACAAAAACACTGAGGCAAGAAGTCCGCAATGAAAAGCTTCTCCCCAAAAAGAGGGTGAGCCTGTTTATTTCTTCCATTTTTATAAATTTGTGGGTCTGATTGTGGATTGGCTTCTGGGGTTACTACCCCTTCACCCCACTGGCCAGACCAGCTGTCAACCAACATTATTTTCAGGCTGGAAATATGTAAACAAAGGACAGTGAACAAAAACAAGAAAGGTTGTTTATGCTCCAAAGTGTGAGAAAGTGAAAAACTGACCCTTAATATTGTACAGAAACTAAAGAACTGACTCCATCTTATGAACAAGTACAAGGCTTTAAAAAAACTCAGAAAAACCAGGGTAACAAAAGAATACAGGTGTTTGACCAAATATGTAATCTTATATTTGGGAAGAGTTAGCAAATTGTCATTGGAAGTAATTTAGATACTGATGAGATAATTTAAAAATAGATACATTAATTTTTTGGGTAATTTTACTCAAGGAGTAGACGTGTCTCTTATACTATATCAACCTCTTTTACTTTGGGGGATATGTTTTCTCATGTATTTATTCCGTAATGAATGACTGGTGAAAAAGGTGTTAAGAACACCTGGTCCCTTTGCAAAAAAGATGTAGGGTAGCCGTGTGTAGCAAAGGGTATTGTGAAGCTGAGCATATTCACAAGTGATATGAAATTAAAAGCTGGAATAAGAAGGTATCATGATAGCAAGTGACTGGTTATACCAAGTAATAGGTGGAATTTGGTTTTGCTGACTACACTTTAAAGTACATGGATAAAAAATTCCTGATGTTCAACATGTTGATTGCTGCCAATACTTAGGAAAGAAATGCAGAAACTGCAGTGAAAACATCGCAGTCCAAACACTGTTTCCTGCTAGCAATGATGAAATACACAAGCAGTGTTATGAATAATAAGTGAAAAGTTGAGTAACAGACAAAAAGCGTATTCTGACTGCATGACATCTAAAATGAGGTGCTCATTCCCCTCACATGGTATAAACAGACTGCCCTTCTGAGTAGGAGTTAGGTAAGTTTTGTAACTAAGCATCAGTAAAAAGAAAGTTGGGGAAAGAAAAGAATTTCAGAAGGACAGCTAAAAGACGAACTTGTGTGTGAGAATGCTTGGGTTTGGCTACCGAAAATTCAGAGAATCTCTAAAGTTAGGAATGAAAAGGAGCTAACAGCTAACTGGGATTTAGACTCCCAAGTATTTAATGTTCTAAATATGATGACAGTTTACAGCTACAGCTGATGCTTCTGCTATGAATGACAGCACCTGGTTTGCAAGGGAGGGAAAAAGAGAATATTTTGTCAGTCAGGAATTGAATATATCTTTGAAATTAATTTTGTCTTGCACAGAGGTTAAATACCTATAGAAACACATTGTGACATGTGCTGTACAAATTCCACTATCTAGATACTGCTTCCTGTGCCATTTCAATACAGCTTCCATACCACTAATAATTCTTGCATAGCATTTCTCAGACACACTTAATGCAGACACATAGGCTTTCAGCTGGCCTATAGATGCATCAGTATCAAACAACAGTCGAATAACTATTTCTTTATTTTATATTTTCCCTATTTTATTGTCATGTCAAATATTTCAGGGTCCACCTCAGAATTAAGAAAACAATTCAGGAATCTAGTTCACTTTCCAAGTATATATGTCAGTGAAAACAGAAAATAATATTTCTAGCCTACACAAGTAAAAGTGAAGTAAATCTGCAGATATCTATGAGTGTACAATGCCAGTTCTGAAAGCATAATTTAACTAAAATTAGAGAAAACCTTTTTAAAATTTGCTCTGGCCTTATTTTTAGTGATAAGACTATAGCAGTTAAAATGAGCATATTCCTATGGGTTCTAATTATATGCAGGATATTTTGTCGTAAAGGTTCATATCTTGAAGGATCAGATAGAATACATTGATGAGCAAATCTTACGACTCCCTTGGAACAGAGAAGGCAAAAAAACCCATATAATGACTACACAGTGAATTACTACTGTTGAAATTTCTATAGGACTGTTATTGGATTAGTATATTATAAGATTTTGTGAATGGCCTGAGTTGTCGTTCTTTTAAGAACTTGCATATTTTGAGATTACTCTTGTTACCTATCCTCATATCTTGAACTAACAAGCCAGAGGCATTTCAGGGATATATGGTATGGCTTCATTATTGTTACAGTGAAAGAATGTAATGATTCTTAGAAATTACAGAGACAATTTGTATAGAATTAATTTCATTTAAAAAGGGCTAGTTTGGGACTATTCCTGTGGCACAGGAAATTCACAGGCAATTCTGGCTGAAGGGTGTTATCAGGAAGGAGACTGGGAAGAGGGTACTCACAGTTGCCTCAGAACTTCTTGATATCTCCCTATGTACATGTGAGACCACCTTGGGTTTACAGCCACAGTTCATAGGAAGATATTCGAAGAAACTTTTGTTTTATTTTCTATTTTCTGATGACAAAACAGGACTATTTGGTGTTTTTTGAATAAAAAGCTGAAGATGGGAAGAATCTGTGACTCAATTCTTACGTGACAGCCTAGCACCACTTAAATGTAAGTGCACCCATGGATAACAGTGGCAATCTTCTTTTTATTGCATTTCCACAATACGAAGCTTTGTTCCACATCCCCAATATATATTGCCAATATTACATATTTCAATATATTAACTGTTCTATTCAAAAGGTCTAAAATTTCATTGTAAATAGAATCAGCATTAGTCCCATCCACCCAATGAGAAAGAAATGCATTTCACCTGTCTTGAGCTCTTCATTCCATTTTCCATGATGCATTTAATGTGATTGCCATGACTTTGAACAAAATGTCTTTATGGAAGGACAGGTTTTTTTATAAACTGGTATTGCCTTGTTTTACTGATTCTTATTTGCTATGATAAGCATGAGGAATATCACATTTGACCTAGGATATAATATGGGATATCATATGATCTCTAGGTCTAAATCTGGTTTTGCACACAAATATGCATATTGGGACAGATGGAATAACTGAGATTCAGGTGGTTAAAATAATATTCAAGAATTAGGAAAAATAAAAATGGTTAAGTCGATAGATAGCACTAAAATGCATATTATATTGATTAACTTCATAGATATTTGAAAAAAAACCTACTTTTGGATGCTCTCCACAGGATATTTGATAGAGATATTTAACTCACTGAGATAATTCAGATTACTCTCTATTAGTTAGCAAGGATTTTAATTGAAGTCTGTATCCTTCCGTTAGACAGTTACCCAGGATATCCTTGCTGAATGTTGAGATTCTGAAATAAAGCTAATTATTCTAATAAGTGCTGCAAAGGACTAAAACAATCTTGCATGAAAGTCTTGTAAGTGTGTCTGGGATTGTATTTGTTTATTTAATTCTCCCAGGGCATTGTCTGCTATATATATATATATATATATATATATTTTTTTTTTTTTTTTTTTTTTTTTTTTTTTTTTTTAAGGGACATGACATCTGGACATAGGTAGCAGACAGACTGCCTGTTGCCTTGCCCCAACTTCTGTCTTCTGCCTCAGCCTGGAAACTGAGGAGAGGGCACAAATGGGGATTAATGACCTTTTTTCAGGGAAAGCAAATGCCCCAGGAAAGGTAAGTGACTTGGTAAGCAGGAACACCATACTGTAAGTACAAACTGATGATGCCTGGCAATGGAAATAGAGCACAAACGTTCCAGACAATGTTAGAATGATAATATAAAAGCAAACCTTTATTTGAAAGCCTTCAGGTACACAATATAACAAAAACCACACCCCAAATCAGACTAGTAAATAAGTAAAAATCTAAGTTACTTTTTAACTAATTTAAGAAACAATTTAAGTAACTTTTTAAACTAATTTAAGTAACAATTTTATAAGCTTGGGAAATTAGAATATTTAGGCCATATTGTCCCATAAGAGGAACAGTTGGTAAGTAATTTCCCCCCTGGGTTCTGGCCCATTGGAGCTCTCTGCCCAATCTCCTACCTCAGCTCTATTATGTTTATGATTACATGGTACAAAATAAAAATTCCTTGGTGAACTAACAGGCAAGATTGAACTCAATTTTAGGAATGCATCAATACGTGTCTGTTCACTGTGGGAAGGAAAGCTGGAAAAGCACTAGAAGTTATATGTAGGCACTTAACAGTGTAAAAAGCTACATCTACATGAAGAATACGTAAAAACTAAAACTTTAGGCACCTCTGAGACACTTGCAAAAAAGTGTAGAGAGTGGAGCAACTTTATCATGGGTGGATCTAAAAAGGAAGACATCTGAGGGCACACTGAGATTAAATTTTAAATACTGTTATTTTGCACTTCAATGAAGATATGTAATTATACTTACTTTGAGCGCCTTCGTTTGGAAGGATTTTGGTGTCAAAGTCTTTAATTAAACTTATTTCCTGAAGTCCTGAGAGTAGCTCAAAACCAAGAGTTCTTTAGGTTCATCATAAATAGAACCTTCTGAATGACCCTTCAAACAACTGAGAAATTTCACTTCATTTTAAGCTAGTATAATTCTAATCGGATATTAATTCTGTAAATTTCTGATTTTTTTAAACAAATGAAAGGTTAAAGCAGACTTTTTTTATAAATTTGGGAATTTTTTTTCAGATAGAAATTTTTCCTCAGTGAATGACACTGGATTTGAGGTTTTGTTTTAATCTGTACTGGTATAGTTATAATGGCATAAATAAAATTTGTTAAGGAGGAATTTAGGAACTACCTACTAGTCTCTACTCACCTGTTCTAGGGGAAAGCAAAATTACATTTCAGGAAAATGTGTGCATAACCTTGAACAGAAAAAATACGTTAAGATTTTTTGTTTCTGTATAAATAAATAGATTTAGATGGCCTGAAGCAGCATATTTGAAATTAAATCTGATTTTTAGAAATGTAGTACAAAAATGGAACCCTGTAAATCACGAATCTTTATGTGATGGATTTCAGTACGTTCACAAAAATTATGCAAGCAAGAAACTAAGGGCTATTTTTTTTCATTTGCAATATAAAAAAGACCTAATATAGGCTTTGGTGTAAAAGCTGTCAGCTAGTTAACTCTTTCAAAATGCTTTACTAACAGCATAAATCTACAAAATAATAACTGACAACTGTGCCTTTTTTTTCTCAGATTATTGCATATATACTTTTCATGGGTAAGCATATGAATGTGACTTTTGAAAGTGATCCTACCTATGTCATTTGATCAAACTTTCATAATTCTTTTGGTGAGGTGTTGCCTATTTAAAGAATCCATGTTAATACATTCCACTGATTGGTGGAATCTGGTAAAAGATTACTTTCTGTATAGGCTCAATTGTTTTTTTCTTTTTCTTCTAGCCATATGTTTACTTCATATAATTAAGAAAAGTAAAAGCAAAGATTACAGACATAATTTTGTATGAGTGGATGAAAGAATACCTTTAACCTAAAGTCAGTCTGGGAAAATGAGCTGCTTGACATCTATTTAGAAGGGCTGATCAAACAGTGCAGGAAAGGTAATATTTGTTCAAATGCAAATTACATTTGCCTCTCTAAATTTTGATTAATCAATGTGATCATAAGGATGTATTCCTGATCTCCAAATTCCTTGCTGAATAACTATTCATATATAATTGTGACAATAGTCAATGACAGTTTGGAGTTATATGGAGACTTTACAGGTGCCAAGGGCGTTCTGGGAGTCAATAAGTGTATGAAAAAATGTAGCCTCCCTTTAGTGAAAAGGAAGTAATTGGAAAGCTAAGATTTTTAAATAACATTGTAAACTGTAGAATAAATTAAGAAAATAGCAAAATATTAAAAAATTGAAATGACAAAATTGAAAAGCACAATACAAGGCAAAAATGCCAGATCTTCAGGTATTTTGTAGATCTCTGAAGCTGGGTGTATTCTGTGGAGATTTCTTTTCTTAATGGATAACAAAACAGTAAATTATATTTGTGTGAAGTAAAATATAACAGTCTATTTTTATTTGTTGATGTATTTAATGGAAAATTATGTCCTTGCTTATTGCTTCACTAATAGTGATTTTCCTTTTTTACAGCAGAAAAAAGAAAATTCTTACTTCTTCCTAAATCTTCCAAGCTGGGTAGTTTATATATTTCACTAATAAATGTAATAATTTGTTTTTTTCTATACCTATTATAAATCCTTAAGTATATCTTCTTTGACAGGGTGCACACCTCACCCGTAAAATCCAAATTGTTGCTATATTTGAAATGCATATGCCCCTGCTGCTTTCACATGAGCATAAAATAAAGTCCATCCCTGCTATAGATGTAACAACAAAAGGGAATAAGGGAAATGGAAGTTTCAGTTTGGCTCTTTGTTCCTCAGTGCTCCCTGATCTACTTTTGCCCATTGCCTTCCTAATTTGACATAAAGTGATATCTAACTCCAGCAATTCTTTTGCTTATTCTCATTCAACATACTATGTAAAACCCCTTCTTTTTTTTGTTACTGGCTCAGTAAGAAAGATGGGTGATCTTTGGACAGTTAGAGTAGAACTGCCATACAGATTTCATTTAATAAGGATACTCCAATCCCTAAAACCTGTGAAAAATCCATTAACTCACATACACTAATACCTTAATTCTGTGGAGACCAACATATTATTAATGTTTGGGTCCTTCTTCAAATTAGTTGTGTGACAGAAGGAAGCGGGGAACTGATCAAAATGATCTCTGCCTTGGGCATCTTTCATATCACCCCTGCCTTCAGAACTCACCATGTCTTTCAGTTCATGGCTGGGCTGGTGTGCACTCAGCTCAAAAGAAACATGAAGGTACAAAAGATACAGAAAAAAAATCTGAGACTGGAGATGCATGCACAATGTCTGTAAACCTACAGCAGTATCCACTACTGCTGCATATGGAAGAACAAGAGTTACTTCAGTAAGACTACTTTTTTTTTTTATTCTATCATTAGCAACAATTCCTTCTAATCATAGCAGTCTGCAGATTGTTTTCTTTTTTATGACTGTTATGTACTTCTGTGCTTTTCAGATATTCCACAAAAAATAGATTTGGCAAATATCTCAGAATTTCTTTCCCAAACTCCAATTTGTTATTGCAAACTCACCTGCGTTTGATTTACTAGTGTGATTTATTTATTGGTTTTGTGTCCATGGCATCTATAATTTACAGTCATTCTGCAGGCTGGCAGATCTCATGGCAGTATTACATCGAAGTCAGTTTGAATTAATTCATTAGTTAAAGAATCTATCGTAATTTGATTTCTTTTCAACAGTTGTCAGTGATAGTGTCTGCTGCCAGCTAATCTTGATTATTTAAAACAATAAAAACAAAAGCTAATGGATAGTTGAGTAGAATTGCATTGCTTAAGGCTTGCAGCTGATCTTACAGCTAATAATATGATTGTATTGCAATTAGTTCTGATAGATGTTCAGATCGCATTTCTCTGATAAAGGAGAAAAAAAGAAACAGAAATGTGACTTTATAGACTATTACTCATTATTCAGGCAATGACAATGGTTCCTTTAAATTTAGTCAGGTTCTGCATTGAGATTTATATAATATGATCTTTGATTATATATGGTCAAATCAAACATGCTGAAACCTCAAGTCTGTAATATGAGGAGCAAATCCCAAGACATCTAGAAAAAGTATGGTTTTGATTTAGCAAAATAAACTATTCAAATCCCAAAGCCTACGTCTTTGAATATTTCTGGTGTTTAAGATTGTGATTAGCCTTATATTTTCCTTTGCCAATTAGTATTTTTCTTTGTTTTAGAAAAGCCTGTTCTTCTTCTCTTCCCTTTGTGACATTGTTTTCTCCAATCAAAGAGTTCAGATGTTTAATTATTCAAGGACGTTTTCTCCAGACAGATATGGAATTGCAAGTTTTCTGCAATAATATACATGCAGGGCTGACTTCTGCTTATGATAAATTAGTGTAACTTTGAAATGACTTAGTAAGATAAATTATATTCAAATAGGAAGCAGTAGAATTTTTAGAGTATTGCTCCCTTTCTCACTACCTATCAACATTAAAACAAAGCAAAAAGCACAAATAACTTTACTGGGAGAAATTTTTGTTTATCCAACAATTTTCATGCAGCACATATATAAGGTTTCAGTTATCTGTACGATTAGATGGTGTCTGCTAGCATTATCTTGGATGCAGACATCATTATTCACAGCTTACTTTTTCTAATGAAAAGTCCTGGCAACTGAGCTGTCTCATCTGCATTTTCTGTATGACTATACAAACTGTCTTAAAATAAAACCAAAATAATGCCAGTGAACCAAAAGATTTTATATGAAAAATCCCTAAGTCTAACTCTACGCTGAAGAAAATGCAATTCAAATTTTATCACAATTTGTACACCAAGTAGTTTTTGCTTTTAAGACATTCATACTGTATCATCTATTTTTTTTTTTTTTTGTGCATGGTATGCAGACAGCACAGAGATTTCAGATATTCAACAGACCAGCTCCTGCACACTCTCTATTGAAATCTTCCCAAATCTTCCCAAGTTTAACAACTGAACATCCATTTTGCTTAATCAAACTCTCAAGGTAAATGGTAGGGTTTTTTTTTTTCTACTAATCTATATTTTATGCTTTTCTTGTCTCTATTTCTCTGTGCTGAATTTGGAAGTTATTCTGAAGTTAATTCTAAAATTCACTTCATTTTTAGGAATAGGTTCACAATCATATAGTTTAGCTTATATGAAAATGACAAGTTGAATGAAGTGCTTTGGCTAATATTTCCAGATTCTGCTGCCTAAATTATTTCACCTGCATTTATGGACTTCACGATTTTTTTCTAACACAGCAGAAAGACCACCTGATTTTATGTTTCTATTCAAACTTTTTCTCTTGAAATAATCAACTGAGAATAATATAAACAACAACAGCAACAAAAGATAAATATATTTTTTTGTGTTACTGGCCATAGTGAGCCATCCCCTTTTTACTAAGGTGTGGAACATGGTTAACCAGGGAAACTCTTATTTTACAATATCTCAAGTCTCTTTCAGGGACAACCAGCTTTGAGTAATTTTTTTTTTCATTTCAAGTTGCTGTCATGTAAAATTAGAATGGTCTGAAGTTTAATTAAACTTTATAAGCAGTATCAGTCTGCTCAGAACAGGATGAGTACTTTTAGTTCACCGTTGTGAGAGAAATTCCTAGATATGTTATCTTTTCATATTACTGCAAATCTGGATCTCATAACAATTTTTTCCAATCTTTTTTTTTTCTCTAGATTGCCACTTATAAAACATATATACATTTCTATATGCATATGTGTGCATCCCTCCCTGCCCTTAAATTAGCTATATATTTAATTTTGATGACATTATTCTCTTTTTATAAAATATCTACTTGGATGGTGTGAGAATGGCATGGTTTTAATCTGGGAAATATGTCTATTTACCACAAGAAAAAAAAAAAGTGGAAGAGTAGTAACAAATCTAAAGTTTCCATGCTCAATTTCCAGTAAATGATTACTAAAAAATATTGTTTACCCATAATGTTTGTTTCTAGCAGATGACCAAGTTGCTTCCAACAGCCTGAGCATGTACAGCTATGCAGTGATAAAAATACTACACCTGAACAGATATTCCTTTTCCATTTGGAATAACAGACCAGGTGGCTTGGTTTACAAGACTGACTCGGACAGCAATAGCTGCAGTAGATCTTCATGTATTAGATGCACATTTTAACACTGTGCTAACTTGGTATTTGAAATCTTGCTATGATATTCAGAAATGTATCATAAAGTAATTCAAGTGCATCATTAGACAAGTCTCTTTTGGCCTCATTTTTCTTCTCTTCATTCAAGCTAACTTTATCCCATTTTGTCTCCACCATCATGATTTTGGTTTCCTTGTGTATCCCAGGACTGAAAAATCAGATGCCAAACTTGACATAGGAATGGTACTAATGAAACATAATATTACACTGAATTTCAAAAAGGAAGTGAAAGTGTAAAGAATGATTCCATAAAATGTATTTTTCTTGCACTTATAATGTCAAGTGTGCAGGAGAAACACAGTTTCCAAACTTTATTTGAAAAAATAAAATTAATGATTATAGTATGACAAGAGAATGCATGCTGTTACTGGTCTTGGTTTTTTTTGTTGTTGTTGGGGTTTTTTTTGTTTTTGTGTTGGTTTTTTTTTCTTTTCTTTTCTTTTTTTTTCCCAATTACAAAATGCTCAGGTTTTGCAAGAATAAAAAATTAAGGGTTCTTTTCCTTGCACATAGGGAACATAAGGTAAATAATGTGGCAAATACTAATAGAAAAACTTTCAATGATTATTTCTCTGGAGGACAGTTTGACTCAAAGGCAGGAGAACAACTCTTGATTATTTTCTTTTCCCTCCCCCTTTGAAAACAAGGGATTAATACTGTAATTTCAAATGTGGGTTTACTACAATTGATACATTTTAGAATGCTAATGTTTAGAGAGCTCAGTATCTATCTTGAACACTACAGATATATCTGCATTTCAGGTCCCAACCTGGAAATTAAACTCGAGATAAATGAAACTCGAATTTTAGTAAGGAGCTAATCTAAAAGAGGATCTTTAATGAAGGCCTGCAGGGCCAGTTATTGGAAAGATTTCTACAAAAGCCCACCCCTACAGGGATGAGTACACATCTATAGGTTTTAGGAAATTAGCATAATGGATAAAAAGCACCAATTAGGAGGACAAGTGGTGATGCAATTTCCCCCCTCCCCAGATCAGGCCCCTTCTCTTGATCCCTGCCTTGGCACTAGCTGTACTTTGTCCATGAGAATGTACCTCCAAGAGTTGTCCTCTGCCTTGGTTCCCAGGAAGAAACAAGATGCCACAGGGGTCCTGCACCTCCCGGGGCTTGGAGCTCTGGAAATAGGTTTATCTTTCTGCCTAGGGAAAGGCCATGGAAAAGTCCTGGGAAAACTAGATACCAATACAACAACCTACACAGGTACAAATATATGTGTGAAGAATATAGAAAACATATGAAAGGAGACAAAGGCAAAATGCAAACTGGCATCACAGTCATTGGCTATCTGTAAAGACTGGTACTGCTCCTTAGTTTGGGCTGGTAAAATACTATTAGTTAGAGTCATCTTTATCATTTAATTCTATTTTTTCTGCTAAAATAACTTTTACTCTTCTATAACCACTTGAAGCTGTAGCAGTTCTGGTCTATGATTACATTTTTCAGAATAAACCTGATAATGTCAGTGTTTATCTTTTTAAGTTGCTTTTGTTTGGTTTTTTGTTTTTCTTTCTTGCATGTAATCTTCTAAAACTGTAGCTTGGAGTTCTGTGTATGACAGAAAGAAAACTTCTACCCTAATATTCTCTCCAGGGTGTGATTTCCAATCTTCCATAACTAATCAATAGTTTTATCACAACACATTTCCTTAAGTCTCGCAAAGGTAAGAACAAAGTAAAGTTTTGGGAAGTTTTGCTTTGGTTATCTGAGAGGAGAAGATCTTGAGGTATTTAAAATACTAATACACTGCTACTTAGGCTCAATTTTGGCCCATTGCTTCTAAGAAGTTTTTTTTTTTTTTTTTTTTGGTGTGTAGCACTTTATGTATTCCTTCATATGTTCATGGCTCTGTAAAGACACTAATTAGTTGAAATATATGTCTAGCTGTAAATCTCTTGCCATGTTTGGGGTGTGGAGAAAAGCTAATGAAAAGCATACTGTCTCAATGGACTAGCAGTTTGACTATTAAATCTATTGACTCACATAATTGTACTGCTATGAAGAGACTCCATTATCTCAAATTTCCATGGAGATATTGACCTGATTGTCATCTTGAACAGCAATTGCAACTCCTACATCACAGTAACAAGAGTTTAGTAGCATGCTGTTTAAATGAGGAAAGGGGAAATAAAGCTTTCATGACAGAGAAGATTAAAACATCCTAGTATTCAGTTTGAATTGTATATGTGCAACCTGATACAAATGCATAATATGGAACAGAAATTAGTACTAGTATAACTGTTCGAAGTTTTGAGATCTCCTCTGACCTACATGTAACTCAATCAAGTATTGTGTGTAGAGCAATTATCATGTCAGAGTCATTTAATCTTCAAATTAAGGCTTTTGCTTCTTTGAACAGAAGAATGAAATCTTTCAGCTGGTGAATTCATAAAGTGACAGTTACCTCCACTTGTCTTTCTTCAGAGAATATATTTTACTTGAGGGAAGCTAAGCTTATAAAGTAGGTGGATGTCCTGGGGTGCATTTATGATGCTGGTATCCCTGCCAAATCTGTCTCAAACCAGGACAATAGATTTAAAGGAAGACAAGGCCTTGGAGTGATCTATCTGTGGTCTTCCAGTACCTGAAGAAAGCCTAAAGAAAGGTGGAGAGAGAATATTTACAAGGGCATGTAGTGACTGGACAGTGACGAAGGGGAATGGCTTCACACTCAGAGTAGGATTGGATCATATATTGGGATAAAATTCTTTACTGTGAGGCTGGTGAGGCACTGGAATAGTTTGTCCAGAGAAGCTGTGGGTGCCCCATGCCTGGGAGAGTTTAAGAGAGGTTGGACAGTGTTTTGACCAACATTGTCTAATAGAAGGTCCCTGCTCATGGCAGAGAGGGTGGAACCAGATGAACTTTAGGGTCCCTTCCAATCCCAGTCATTTTATGATTCTATGATTCTATGGAAAGAAATAAAGACATACCAAAACAACTACTGAATCAGAAAACAATAGTGAGGATCAATTGAAGATAGGTGATATTGAACGTAGAACACTAAGGAAAGCTGATTAAGGATGTTTTAAATGAATGATTGGTGAACTGAAGTCCTAGAAGTAGAATGTTGACAACAGTATAAGATTTTTTAAAAGAATATGTGAAAAGATCTTCCCACTGATTTAAACAATATGTGAATTTACTGTATACATTTCATCCTCTGAGACTTCATCTCTTGTGGAAGACTAACAACTTCCCACCAGTAATAACAGCTGTTTTCTTACATTCTGCATTTTGACTTTCTGTGGTTTTCCCCCATCACTTTCTTTTTTTTCAAGTCTCATAGCCTTTGGAATGCCAATGTTGCTGAATAAGAAAAAAACAATTGCTTTAATATCTGACAGTTTCACTTTAGGCAAATGCAGCAGAATTTGAATAGGAGAAAACCAATGGTGTTATCTCTAACAAAAAGCTTTTCTGAAATCTCTAATCCCCTTATGAAAGTTACTATATTCTTGAATCTTCAATTTTGGTATGCTTGTTAAGTCTATGATTATGGGAATATATCCATGGAAAATTCACTTAAGAATTGTCTAGGGATTAAATATATCTACTGCATTAAATAGTCTGCATCATATTGAAATAATTACAGGACTACCTAATGCCCTCATTTTAGCTGAATATTTTTTCCAATCTGATTATAATTTTACACAGAAATTTGACCAGTTTGCAGAGACTATGTATTATACTACATGAAATGTATTATACTAAATGAAATGAAGTTATTAATCTTAAATTTTACATAGTTTATCCCTACTGTCAGCTTTCCTTGTATCTCCATTCTTCACAGTGTTTTGATCACCAGTCAGCAAATTTGATCAAGAAGTTTAAATGGAATTCAGAACCACAATGCTTAAGAAAACCTGAAGCAATATGTCTATCCAGAGAAAAAAATCTACTTGCATTATGTGTCTGTGGAACACTGTCATTGATTTAGGCATGCAGCTTTCCCTGGAGAAGTTGATTTGTGCACTTGACTACTTTATACATCAAATACTACATTTTAGAAATGTTCCACAGAAAGCATTTTATTGAATTTTTGGCTTGCAAAAAGCACTGTTTCCTGTATTCTTACTATTATTATGAGAGTAGCTCAGATTTCATAATTGTCTAGCTTTCCTTCAAAAAAGCAAAATCAACCAAACAAAAATCCCCAAAGAAAACAAAAACAAAAACAAAAACAAAAAACCCACAAAACAACAACAACAAAAAACCACAAAAAACAAACAAACAAACCCTACAAAAACCAAAAAACACCCTTCTACTTTCAAAAACCCCACTTGTAAACTAGCAAGAAGACACCAAACACGGTATATAGTGATAGTGAAAGTGTAAGGATGAGGTGTTGCATCTGAATTGAAAGATTCAAGCTTTACATTTTGTTTTGAAGATAGACTAGGTCAGGGCTGCTCTTTGTGCTGGCTTCTGAATTTTAGGCATAATTCTCATGAAAACTCTATTTTCCCCAAATGACAGAAAATGTTTGCCCTTACATTCTGGTTTTCAATGGAGCACAGAAATTGCAGGAGAGGGAGCAAGGATCTTTCAAACAGTCAAGATTCAAAGCATGTAGCGCTTTGAAAAATCAATACAGCAACCTTGAACATGGGATCTTTGTGCGAAGAGCTAGTGCAAACAGTTCAGTAGGGAGCAGAGAACGCTGGATAATGATTTCTAAACCAGACATACCCTACATTCCTTTATATAACATGATATTTGGATAACCTCCACAAAAAATACTCTCAAAAAAATAAGCATAAGGAAAATAAGCATGAGAAAAGCACAGAAACAGGAGACTTGTCATGAGGAAAAAGAGGAAATTAACTAGTGAACAAGATGAAGAGTTGGGATGAGGCTCCTTTGCCTACGCATGTGTAATACTGCTACTTGATCAGAGAGCTAAAATAGTAAAAGATAAGCCTACATTAAAAATAACATATTGAAACTAGAAGAAAACAGCATTTCCTTCACCTTGTCATTCTTGCTTCCTGTGCAAGAGGAACACAAACATTTTGATCATTGTTGCACTGTGCAATAAGACAGGGAGTTACCATGCAAATCACATATCCATTCAGAGTTCTTTTCCACTGTGTTGTTTGAATTGTTTTATATAGAACGTGATCATTTACATGAGCAGCTGCTGCATGCTTAAATGTGTGTGATAAAATTCTTGGCTTTGTGCATAGCAACCAGATACAAAACCTGTACCATTGCATCTGGCACTATGTTTCAACCCTGCTACCCCAGAACTGAGTCTATAAGGAATGTATGTGTTTCCTGCTGCTAATTCATATTCCTCCAACTGATCAAATAAGAACAACTCAATAGAACAGTAGGAGGAAGAAGCTCTGATTTCTTCTTTGCGTTACAGCAGTGATTGCTCACCTGCACTACTATTCCTTTTCTTCTTCAAAGCAGCAATTTTTACTAAAAATTTTGAAGTAATTTAGCATATCAGTGTTTTCCTATGATTCTCAAAGATCAAACATTAATCTCTGAAAGCAGATTCTTATGTACTTTACTAGCTGAATAGAATTCATTAGAGATTAATTTTCATTTTTATCATTGATAGTGTATCTATGGCAAATGTAACAGAGAAAAATGATTTAAAATTAGTTTCTGTACATGACAGAAAAAATGACATTAGAAACCATAAATTTTCTAGTGTTTTCAAAATGTCAGTGTTTTACACATATTGTTAATTCTTTACAATCTCTCTTATAACTAATTTTCTAGAACATGAGTTCAGTATTTGATCACAAACTGAACTGAAGGCTGTAATATAGCACATCATGTACATTTTAAAACTACATTTTAAAACTACTCAATGATGCAGTAGTAGATGAGTTATACATTAATATTCACAAGGATGCATGAAATTTATGAAATTAAATTCTCATAAGGAAAAGTTGATGTTTTTTAAATACCTAATTAATTTAATTAATTTAAATGTGGTATTTTTATTATTTTTTCCACAAAATTTTTATTTATTAATATTGTAGAGCCGGTTGATATTTTGATTTAAGTATTTTATGTTAAAACATTTTGAAGAGGTGTAAATTGATGTTATACATGAAAATTTAAAATTTGGACAAGTTTTTTTAAAGTTTGAAATATTTATTTATCCAGCTGAATGAAGAAAGGAAAAATAAAGTGGCATCAATGCAGTTTAAGCACAATTTAGCAAAATCATTCTCCTGCTAATCTAAAACACAACACAATGCCATGGAAAAAAAATAACTCTATTCTAGTTGAAATCAGAACACTATCCATCCCTTATTCTATATAATTTAGATCATGTCCACATCCCATATTTCTCTCTACAATCCAGTTAATGATCATCACCTTTCCAGTCTTTTAGTATAGACACACAATAATGTTCTTTCAGTCTATGCATTATCCTGCTAAAGTCTGTTGAGTTTTTTTAGTCCATGACTTTGGGCTTCATCAGTCATAAATTTCAGGGCAGGACAGATGGTCTGTGATGTCAGATTATTGCAAGCTGAAGTCAGTTCTGATTCCATCACCATTGCACTTGTCCAGCTCCATCACATTTTAGTCTTCATTAATCTGGGTTATTTTTATTGTAATACTTTTAATATGGCATATGGAAGTCATGGAAGTAATGATATAAAATACTATATAGCAATTAACTATGTACAGTTTAATTTGTTGTCTCTTCTTACCCTGAATTCCCTAAGGGTACACACCAGACTCCTGCCCTGTTCACCAAGTACACCCAGGCCCTTGAGCAAAAGCAATCCCAAAGATGGACTTGCCTCTGCCTGAGGCAGGAACAACCCAGACTGTTTTCCCCAGCCTATATTTTAGTATGCATTAGAAGAACTCTGTCCCTCTCAGTTTTGATGGGACAAGGCCAGCCCAGCTGGCAGATTCTCTAATATTGACTAACCAAGTGGCATTTGCTACATGTGTATCCCAGTGTTTGAAGGTCCCATTGCTCCCAGTAGAAATTTTAACTGTCCACTACATAGTTGGATTTTCCCAGAGGATGTGATATATTTAGATTATTCTTCCAGCATCTATCAAAACTTACACATTTGGAAGCATTCATCTAGAGAGAATTATGTATCTATATAGTTGCCTGCCTGTCAGACTGAGTAATGTGTTTAATGGCTGGGACTAAAAGATTCTCAATTAATTGCTTTGAAGATTAGCAGAATCTGTTACATGTAACAAAATGCATGTTTGGGGCCAGACACCATCTCAAAATCAATTTGAATTTGCAACATCTATAAGAATTAGTACCTGTTGCCATGAGTTTTTCTTGTTTTCTGAGTTTTCATATTAAAGTAGAAGTTTTCACTCCTCGCACCCTCTTCATGCAAACAAGAGATTTTTTTTTAAAACGCTGTCATTGTTTTGCATTCTTCTTGATGAGAAGAGAGTGTTGGTTGACAGTCCTTTTGACCAATGTGGCTGAGAGGTGGGAATTCCACGCTCCAATCCATGGTCACCTTTCTACAAGTATATAATGGAATGAAATAAACAAATCAGAGGTTTTTTGGCCCCTGCTCTGATCTCTGCAAAGTTCCAGGTGTCCGTGTGGTCATTTCAGCGTAGCTACAGTGACAAGTGCCGATCATCCACACCTGAAATTCAGGTTCTGAAATTGTGTCTGTATTGATCAAATATTTTCAGTTGAAGAGAATAAAACATTTTCTGACAGATAAATAGAAAAGAAAACAAGGTTGTGTTGTTTTCATGTCTTTCATTATTAACACTACTGATTCTTTTGACTCTTGTAGCAGAATCACATAATCATAGAATAATCTGAGTTGGATGGGACACACAAGGATCACTGAGTCCAACTCCTGGCCCTGCACAGCAATACCCCCAAGAGTCACTCCATGTCCCTGAGGGCATTGTCTAAATGCTTCTTGAACTCTGTCAGGCTTGGTGCTGTGACCACTTCCCTGGGGAGCCTGTTGCAGTGCCCAACCACCCTCTGAGTGAAGAAACCTCTTCTAATATCCAACCTAAACCTTTTCTGACACAACCTCAGGCCATTCCCTAGGGTCCTGTCATTGGTCACCAAGTGAAAAGATCAGTGTCTGCCCTCCTCTTCCCCTCACAAGGAAGTTGTAGACTGCAATAGAATTTCCCCTCTATCTCCTCTTGTCCACATTGAACAGACCAAGTGACCTCAGCTTCTTGTCATCAGGCTTCCCCTCAAGGCCCTTCATCACCTTCCTTTCCTTCCTTTGGATGCTCTCTAACAGTTTAATGTCTTTCTTATACTGTGGCACCCAAACCTGCCCCCAGCACTGGAGGTGAGGCTGCCCCAGCTCAGAGCAGAGCAGGACAATCCCCTCCCTTGCCCTGTTGGCCATGCTGTGCCTGATGCCCCCAGGACAGGGTTGGCCCTCCTGACTGCCAGGGCACTGCTGGCTCATGTTCAACTTCCCATCAACCAGGGCCCCCAAATTCCTTTCTGCAGTGTTGTTTTCCAGCCTCTTGTTCCCCAGTCTCCAGAGCTGCCCCATCACAGGTGCAGAATCTGGCACTTTCCCTTGTTGAACTTTATACAGTTGGTGATTATCCAGCCCTCTGATTTGTCAAGGTCTCTCTACAAGGCCTCACTGCTTTCAAGGGAGTCAACACTTCCTCCCAGTTTTGTGTTGTCTGGCAACTTGATTAATAATATCCCTTTCCATCTTGTGTCCAAGATATTTTTGAAGAGGTTGAAGAGCACAGGACTGAGGATGGATGCCTGCAGAGCCCCACAAGTCACCAGTCTGATGTCACTTCATTCACTACAACCCTTTGTGTCCAACCTGTGGGCCAGTTGCCCACCCATCACAGGATGTGTTTATCCAGCTGTGTGCTGGACACTGGGTCTGGAAGGATACTGTGAGAGATGGTATTGAAAGCTTCACTGGAATCCAAGAAGATTACTTCAGCTAGCTTCTCTTGGTCAGCTAGGTGGGTTACCTTGTCATAAAAATAAATCAGGTTTGATAAGCAGGACTTTCCTCTCATGAAGCCATGCTGGCTGTGACCCACAACTGCATTGTCTTTCGAGTGTTTTCAATATCTCACAGAATAATATCCTGCATAACTTTACCAGGCACAAAAGGGAGACCAACAGGCTGGTAAATTCCAGGCTCCTCCTTCTTGCCCTTCTTGAAAATAGAGACAATGTTAGCCAGATTCCTGTTAGCTGGGACATCTCTGAAGAAATGTGCAGGTTCAAACCTGGCCTCAGAGCAGGTGTACAGCAAATTGTTCAGCCCTTTTCTAGCTTGGTTGCAGATATGTCAGAAAAATCTGGGTGGTTCCAGAACATCCCTTCTTGGATTTTCAGGGTTGGTAGGATAGACTGGTTTTGCTGGCATACAGTCTCTGCAAAAACTTGCATTTATTAGCAAGAAGGAAAAAAAAATCATGGAAGACAGATTTCTTTCATGTCTGATCCTGTGATAAAATGAAGAAGCAGTGATGCAATTTTTTTTGCTGTTAATAAGTCATTTTTGTGGTATAGTACTGAAAACTTGACTAGCCACCAAAGCAACTATTAAAATGCAATTTCAAACCCACAGATTTGGATAAGGATGTGCTGTTAATTTCAAAATATGGACTTTATTATTTCTCAGATATATTCTGGGAGAAAGAGAGCATCATATTTGTTTGTGTCCATAAGCTAAGTCTGCCATGTAGAAGGCTGTGGTCTCAGGAGTAGGGCGATGCAATCACCAATGTGAGGCAAGCTGACAACACTCAGACATTTTACACTGGGATGTGATCTTGACTGTGTACATTTTCATACTCTGCATCAAAGGGTCTCTGTTTCACTATGGATTGAGGAGGAAACATTCTGCGCAGGAACTTCAGAGAAAATATTAAATAATTTTTAAAAACATTTTACATGAAAGCCTCTACGGAGAAAAGAGAATTAGATGAAAGAGAAGACTAGAAAGGTTGAGAGGTGTCGAAGAGAGTTGTAAGATGACAGGTGGCTAAAAAAGAAAAGAGGTTGGAGACACCCATCTGATCAGCTGGAGAAGAGGAGGATTTGAGAATGTGAATGCAACGATGGAAACACTCCAGAGACAGAGATGAAGGACCAGAAACTAGGTTCTGTCAGACAGATTCTACTGAATATGCTCCTTCCTAGTAGAAAGGGAGTAATGAGGGATTTTTTTCTGCTGTAGGAAGGGGAAGATTTGTGTTTATGCTTTGTTCAGTACTAGGAATTGTAGATGTCCAGGCATCATTATGTGGTGCAAAGATCTGAGCTCATTGTCTCTCTAATGATGGGATATTTTGGCTGTATGAGATGTTTTTTCTGGCCACCATGTGAGCCACCATTTAGGAAAACCTTTCTGTTTTAAGTTAGCAATAATCACACTAGAGATGCATACCTGAATGCTGACAAAATGTTAGCCTTGCATTAAATGGATTAAGTAGGCAAATGAAGATTCTTTGCCCTTGAAACAAGTATTGCATAACAAAGACACAGAAAAGCTGAAAAGACAAAATATATTGATCATGTCATTATTAATGGCCATAGTAAATTTCTTGTGTAAGGCAGTTAATATGTCAAATAATGACATGAATAAATACTGACACTAAGATCTAGAGATATTCTAAGTTCTGGTATTTTTTCTGAGAAAAGTAAATGAAGATCATATACAGAGAAAAACATCTTTCTATGATGAAAGAAAGGTAATACAGGAGAGGAAAATTCAGATAGCAAATAGCAGTTAAAAGGTTAGGTAGGAGGCAAATGAAACAACACAGGGCCACATTGCAAGAGAACATGTGAGAGGACAGAGAGGAGGAAGCTGAAATCTGAAACAGGAGAGTAATAAGAAACAAAAAAAAATTAATGGAAAACAAAAAGAACACCCAAGAAGATTTGCAGTGTAAAGAACGAAGAATGAAAATGCATTGATATGGGAAAATTATTGGAGTAATGAAGAAACAGAGAAGCAAAATATGTGATAAGCAGTACAGCAGTATTACTGTGGCTTGCAACTGAATGGAATGCAGAACAGCTGTTAATTGTTATTGAATTTGCCTTAACATTTTCTTAGAGGACAAGTGGAGAAGCTAATTACCCACATGCAGAAGGGAGTCGTCTGTGGTGTAATTGTACAGTACCTGCCTCATTAATACTTGGAAACCCAAGATAAATGGTGCACATTGCATTAAGAACACAGTATTGAGTTAGATCATGGGAGCAAGCAGAACATGCTGGCAGAAGACCAGAGCCCGTGAAGGAAAAGGTGGAATTGATACCCATTGTTGCATCAGCTGTTGAAACTGGAGTCTTTCTGCAGGCAGCAAGGGTGGAAACAATGAGGTCACAGAGTGCTGTGGTCTCTTGCACAGCCCCTACAACTTTACCAAATTCTGCTGACCACTCTCTAAGTTTTAGTTCAAATACCTTAAATTTTGTGCATTTTTAAGTTAAACACACCAAAACTAAATGTCTCAGATTAGTCTTATTATTTGCAGTTGATATGTATTCTCCCAATATTTGAAAGCAAAAAACTTTGGGTGTCTGCTATCCAGACTTTGAGTTTTGATCCATGTCTACATCACAGATATAGTAAATAACATTAATAAATGAAAAAAAAAAACAAAATGGAAAAAATTGAATGTTATTAAAAAACAGTCTATGTTTTCTGTAAACTATGTATCTGTAAACAAAGCCAATACTATCAGTTGTATTCTTATTTCAGATAAAGACTTTAATGTAAAGTGTTTTTGAGGTATTCTGAGAATAAGAGTCCGAAACAAAGTAGATGTCTATTCCCAGGTCTCTTTAGCTTCCCACTGTTTTATAGTGTAGTTTTTTGTCTTATGGCTAATTATTAGTAAATGTATTTAGGTAAAGCAACAGGAAATTTCTTTGAGAGCATTCTGTGCTTAAAAACACTGAAATGAAAAATATCTTGCCATTTCTGTACTTTTCAGTGACTTATTGCTGTATCCAGAAGACTTTCATTTTTAGTAGCTATTGTAAGGTGATACATGTGCCACACACACTGTATTCATATTCTTGGGAATTAATGAGAGGCATTATGTAACAATGTGTCATACTGCCATAATTTAAATTTTTTGAGTATTTTTTCACTGTATAAACTGCTAATTTCTAGGCAAACAGCTGCATTCTGAATTATTTAGAACACTCGTTCTTTAGTTAATTGACAGTTAATTGATGCTTTGAGAGACCATCAGCTAAACAGTATGTAAATGGATTCAGGCCTTGCTTCTCACAGAGACAAGAGACAGCTTATGACCTACTTCCACCAGGGCAGCTACTCTCTTTTCTTGCCAGAGACAGGAGGTTGAGCTATTTCCCTAAAATATTCTCCCTTCTACTGGGAGTTCTTCTTCCAGAGATAGTGTCTTTCTTTACAGGAATTATTGAAGTACTCAGAGAGCAGCGCATCTATTTATTAAATGCCTTGTTTTGCCTAGTATTATTTCTCTCTTAAAATCTCATATATATATACGTCTTTGGATCAAAAGATACAGAAAATTAGAACAGCAACTTTCAGACTTCTATTTTATTTTGGACTTGTGAAAAAGTAACTAATTTTGTACTTCTAATGTACTACTTCCTTTTTTTTCCTCCATTTACTTCTGAATATGCTTTGTTAGTTGGAAATACCTCACCCAGCTTGAACCACTGCCTTCCCTCTCATAGAGCTATAATTGTTGTTTTCTATATTTCACTACTGGCTTTAACAACAGCGCCCATCTGACTGCCAGAATTTATTCTCTCGAGGCACTACACTGCCAATTTCCTTGGTCCCTCACTGCTAAAGCTGTTGCACAGGACAGGAAGGTTTATTGAACTGAAACAGAAAAAGTAGAATCGGGGACTTGTAACTCAAAGAGCAAATACAATGCATTAACCTTCGTGGAGTACAAAGAAGCTACCCTAGTTATGTAGAATTTTTGTAGCCTTAAAGATTTGGTCTGAATGGGACAGGAGTGTAAATGTTTTCCTCTAGATGGCAGGTTTTGGCAAGCTTTGTTTTAGTCATGTAAGTAAACAGAAGGTCTTTCAGGACAAATTACCTGGTTTAGTCGCTAACTTTATCCTACTAAATTCTTCCACTACCCAGCTGGGTATATGTGCATGGGTGTGTAGACCCCCAAGGTCCATGTTAAGTACTGAAAATAAGGTGGTAATAAAATATTTTGTAGACAAAGATCTTAAAAGCCTCTGCTAAAACTTTATTTTATGAAACAGATCAGAAATATCTTTCTTTGAAATGTGTACATAACTTGTAGTCAGAGGAAAAGTCATGGGGAATCCTAGTTTTCTATCACTTTCTGAAACTGGCTGCTTATTAACTTTTGAAAGATAGTTAAGCCATATATCAAAATCTCCAAATGAATCACTTTTTTGGAATTGCATCCCAGAGAATCACTGAGTGAAACAGGATGAAGCAACTGCTTTGGAGCCTTCAGTTATTTCTTCTCAATTTACACATCGTTGACATACAAAATTCTAACTTTTAGGGATTTGTCTAGTCTAAACATATATTTGCATACGATGGGGAAAAAAGATACTTAATTTTTTAGGCAATGTTAATTTTTTTTAAGCAAATGAAAATATATAGTATATTTACTCCTTTGCTTGCCACTTTTTTTGTGCATAACTAGTTTCGTCTGAATAAAGGTGTGTGTGTGTGAGGAAAAGACAATAATTGAGGCAAAGCTAGGGATACATAACAGCTGATCCCTTTTTTTCTGAAAGGAGAATAAAACTTGAAATTACGATTTCTTTTTGTGAGACTTCTGTGACACTGTCTTTATAGATTATTTGTGAATGTGAAATGACACTGATGATTTAAGTAATATATTGCCAACATTTCAAAATCAGTATTTGGCAATATTCATTCCACACACAGTAATGAAAATTCAATAATATAGTTTGCAATGCTCTTTGAATTAGACATGATATTCACATCAGCTTTTTAAACAGGGCAACCAGGGAACATATTTTCTAGAATCTCTTCAGCTGCAGAAGTGCATCGTGACTGAAATGTTGTTGGAATGGATATTGATTGCTACACTTGCTACCACTTCATGCAGTAATATCTCATGCAAACTCCTTTGTACTTGTGTGTCCGAAGTATAATTTTCCATTCACTGCCAATAACCAAACCCATGGTTCCTGTAATCGCTAAACTCTGGATCTTTATGATGGTGCAGGAAGCTATTGATGTTTTTTATAAGCTCCCCAAGAATAACTACGAGGAGTCTAAAGAATGTGTTTTGAAATATTGACAGGCTTTTGTGCAAAATTATTGTATTTAAGAAGAATTACAGACCACTTTTTAGAGGGCAGAGAAAAAGAAACACCCATATGTTCAGAGAAAATACTTAACAGTTTTCAGGGAACAAAACATTTACATAATATCTTTACATCATTCAGTTCTCAGTTTTTGTATTGCCTCCTCGTGCAAAACTGCCTTTTCTCAGAGTTAGTTTTTAGTAAAGTGTTCTCTGTTTTTCCAGCTTTTTCTCTAAACCCAGGCTCCATAAGTACAATTACCAAAAAGCACATTGTCAAAAATGGTGTGGAAAGTAATAGATTTGTTGCAAACAGTATCTTGTTTGGTCCCTCTAAAATGTGATGAAAATTAGCAAGTTTTAAAAACAAAATTAAATGCTCATGGATTCTCAGTTTGTCCAGTAAAATTTTCTTCTCAGGTAAGATTTCTTTTTGTGATGGTGATGCCTGAATGGGGAAAAAAATAACAGAACTGTAAATAACATAATAGCTGTAATTTTGTTCAGCAAGAGCTCTCTTTAAAGACTGCTTTTATATGCTATCCTATAGTATAAGATAAATACTTTGGCTTATACAAACAAGCACTAACCTATAAAAAAAGAAGAAAAGGAGGAGTTATGTCTGCTGTTTACCAGTGTGAAACGTGCAATCTCCTCATCACTGCAACCACGTCTTTGATCTCTTTTCTGTCAGAATTATTTCCTGACCCTGAGGGTAAATCAAGAGGTTTTTTTGGAATACAAAGTTATATGCCAAGAAACACTCAAATCTTCAACAAGGTATCCCTGCTACTGGTATAGGGTAAACATTCAACACAGGTATCCCTGCGTACTGGGTTTGTGTACACAGTCTATTTTTACTTTAAAATACTATAAAAATGCCATTAGGATATGTTGAATTACTAAACTCTGCTTTGGAAAGAGATATATATAAAAAATTCTAAATAAATAAATAAATAAATAAATGAATGAATGAAATTAAAATTTCACCATTGTCCTGTATATAGCACAGTATTTCTGAATACTTGAAGGCATGGAGTAATTGCAGGTTTTGACAGCATCCACTTTGTGATTCTTTATTTCTATGCTATCAACGAGCAATAGTTTAGACTGCAGTCATGATGACAATATTTTAGTGCCTCAAAAAGGCATTACTTGTTGCTATCAATGTGTGACCTGTCATCTATCATAAAAATATAAACCCTCATCCGGGAGATCTCTCCTCTTAACAACTCCTTACTTCAATCTGTTTGTCATATGCTATCTGTTGCAGGTTTTCTCTTGGTATTTGAGAAATTGTCACTCACTCTGAAGCAGAGTGATTGCTCCCCAGCAACCAGGGTTTTATTCAATTATTTTAAGGCATTATGTCTCAAGGTAACTAGATAAAAAATTTGCATGTGAAAGAACTCATCTATTCTACAGTATATACCGAGTTTGTCAGTATATGAAACATTATTTTTATTAAAACCACAGGTTTGTTTTTTTTTTTCCTAAGTGATCTAAAATGTTTTTATTGTGCTCACATGGGAAAATGAGTTAGTTCCAGTAGACTGCATGAACAAAAATTGCATTAGCAAGTCCACAGAAGTTGCTGCACTGCATGGAAACAAGTCAGGTGTCTAGGAGTAAGAAAGCCCATATGGAAACTAATGTTAGCAGCTAATGTGCCATAGTACTGTTTCTTTGCAGTTTCTGGCTCCAATGGCAGTTCTGTTGCCTGTTTCACAGTACTTTCAGGGACTTGGCCACTGAACAAGGAGAACTAGGAATTAGGGCACAGGAGGAGGGTGAGGAAAGGACATTCCAGAAGATAGTGAGCATGGAATTAAGCCTGTTGTGAGGCTCAGGAAGTGAGCCTGTTGTGCTGCAGCTCTGAAAGAAATGGCATGTTTGCCCATTATCACACAGATAGCTACTCAGTCTTGCAGAAATACTACTGTTGTCATTGCAAAAAATACTCCAGTTCCCCAAAGCGTGAACAATTAGAACATAAATGAATGGGGAATTTTGTCATTGTTTTCGTAGCATTATTAACATACTGGTGGTTTGAGTGGCTACTTTTTGAAGTTTATTTTTAATACAATAAAATGATGCTGTTGAGGACAAATACAGGAGACATTTAAAACCCTTTTGCAACAGAAAAAGGGGTGTGATTGATCAGTTCCTGTGTACGTATGTACTGGTTTGAAAGCAAAACCAGTGATATTCCAAGTGAGAAATAAAATTTAATAGAGAGAGAACAAACAACAAGAAACGTAAAAAGTAAAATAAAATTAAATAGGATAAATGCAGTGGTACAAAGGACCACTGACAGAGTGAGAATGCAAACCAGATACCCTGTTGGTCAGGGTGTTGGAAGCAGTCCAAGATAAGTCCTCATGGAGTGACAGATGTGGCTCCGTTAGGGTACAGATGATCCTCAAGAAAGGGTCCACTCGTCCTCTGGGAATGCAGGGGAAACAGGCTCCCTTGGTGTCTGGGATTGCTGGTTTTATCCTGGTGGAAAGGCTTTGGCTCCTCCCTCTGGGTGGAGCATCTCACACTGGAATGAGGTGATGTTATCAGTCATGTGAGAGGCCTTAAATGGCCCATTCACAGGTGATGTCCCTCGGAGGAGGATGTGTGGAGGAAGAGATAAGAAGGCACTGCCTTATCTGGTGTTATCAGGTGTCCCATTAACAGAAGGCATCCACCCTCTTCCCCCCCTAGAGTTACAAGAGATAAAGAAAAATATCTCCCAAACAGCTTTAACAGATGAAAATAGAATACACATTTTTGGTTACATTTTTCAACCCAAGGCAATGCATTTGTAAATAAATTAAAGACATGATTTAGGCAAACACAGGAAGATACTCTGCTACTGTAGTATTTCTGGTCAAACTGTGATTTTACCCCCTATCATTTTTCTTGTTTTGGATTAGCACAATCTCTGCCAAGCAGTCCAATTGTGCAATGGCTATCCATCTTTTCTTATATGCATAACATGGTTGACTAGTTGAACTGGGAACCAGGTTTGAACTCAGAGGCAATGAAGTTGTAGAGGCTTGTCTAAGAAGAAAAATGCAGCCTAGAGTTAAATTTAATACATTTCTTACCAGTAGCCTTATGTAAAGTTGTGTGTGAGGTGCAATTTTATCACTGGTATGAGCAGAAATGCACAGTAGTTCTAAGCAATCCATGAAGGCAACTTTGCCTGTTTGCATTTCTAGTGAATTTAGACAACTATGATATTATTAGGGGTATTGTGATTTTTATAACCCATTCTAACACCCCTGTTTTTTGAGTAGGTTGTAAAGGAATCTTTAATGAGCATGAGTGTTTTCAGTCTGGATTTTGTTGTCTCATAGCAAAGTTAGAACGTGATTATTGTCAGAAATTATCTGCATAGTATTATCTTCTACCAAAAATATTAGCAAGGTACTCTGTGGGAAGAGCACTGCTGTTAACAGTGCTGAGATATACTGATTAATGCCTTTAAAGGCTGAAAAGGGGCATAGTCAATGGACTGTAACTTTTTTCTGGTTGTATAAATCTACATGTTCTCATCATATTTGGTATAATAATCAAACTAATAAAGTTTCTAGCTCTGAAGATGATTCTAGTTCATTGCACTGAAATGGCTGAATCCATAAGCTACCCACTAAAACTAAATCATTAAGTAGCAACTAAAATGAAATATGTTTATAAAGCTATTTTCAGGTATTATCTAATGGATGCATATCTTGGTACAATATCATCTTATTTTCTCAGCAAATTGTTTTTAGTGGATATGTGCAGAGAGCACTTATAAAATTTTATGCAATTCAATGTAATGAAGAAATTTGCATTTGAAGCACAGTCACTTACAAATGTTATGGGACAAGCAGCATTCTATTAGAAGGCATTTCAAATGTTTCTGAACAGCAGCTGAGGAGGATATTTCCTGATGTGGTTCTATTACTACAGCACATTTTCTCATCATCTGTAACTACTTTTTAAAAATAGAAAAGGCAAAACGGAAACTTCAGTTACCAGAAAATACAAAGGACCTCAATTCATCTTTTGAGAGAAGTAATGAGCAGAAGGCTGCAGTTAGTCATCCACTAAAGCTTTACAGTGGAGAGACTCTGATAATTTGATTGCTCATTTTGAAATAGAAGTTCTCCCTGTCCCCAGAAGGTTTTTCTTTATATTGGCAGCTCTGATAGGTAGTTTGTTTCATGAAAAAGAGGAAATGAATAATGACTCACAAAACTCACCCTGTCAGTCTCTCTTTTCCCATCCTCCTTCTGTTGGTTCTTCCACATTTTTCCTGGAAAAGGACCCAATACTTTATTCCTTTATGATAGCTTTTCCTAATACTCATTCCTTTATGATAGCTTAAGGAATCAGGATCCGTGTATGACCAGTTTATATAAATCTGTCATAAGTCATTCCAAGGCAACCAGAATGCCAGTGGAACTTGCATGTTGAATTTTTTTTTTAATCTTTAACAGTCTCTAACAATCTTCTTTATGCCCATGCACATAAGCATCTTTAGCTTTACTTTTGGTTTTGCTTTTGTGAGCTATCCCAGGTTGATTGGTGTCCCAGAGCCTTCTTCCAATGGTGTGTTGTGGCACTCTGCCACATTGCATCTCTAGAAAACTACTGCCATGCTGCTACACTCAGAGAACTACTTCCACTAATGTTTAGAAAAACAGTAGAAAAGTATACATTCTCTGTAACTCATTTAGGCACAAGAGTTGACAAACCATCTTGTATCACTCAGAGAAAACAAAGGCTTCTTTGACGAGGAGATGAACAGACAGTCAGGCTATGGAATGAGATTAAATGTGCAACATTGTTTGCAACATTTAATCTGAAAATGATTGTTTCACCTCTCTGATCTACAGCTGTCTCTCTATTGATGGTTTTAAAACTGAATGTAGAAATTTGTTTGCCTTCTTCACCATTTGGATGATAAACTGCCCTCTGTTGACTATCATAAGTGACAGCTAAAATTTTAACTGCATCCCCACAAAATTTGCAAACAGAGAACATTTATTCCTTAATTCCTACTTGATTCCTTCCTGTTTCTACAACTTACTCAATGAATCTTGAAAGACCAAAGGAGGGAATTAAACTTCAGAAACTGAGGTTATCCAGTATATTAAAGGATCAAGATATCACTCAGGATATGGAATGATCAGTCCAAAATGGTTTGGTGCTTCTGAATTTCATCACCTCAGGATAATCATAAATCAAAGACGTGCAGCAATAAATGTGCAGTATGGAAGGATATAGACTCCACAACAGTGTGCTTCATCACCTTATTTGGCATTGTGGCTTAGGTGGAGTGACATTGAATAATTTGTGATGACTTTGTTCTGACATTTTCCCATCATAAAGGATTGAGGGACCAAAGTCACAGAAATGTCATCGGTGATAAATTCAAGTTAGACTTTAATCTTCCTCACTTGAAGTAACATCAAAGAGGAATAACACAGCTTGCAAGATACTTTAGACAACTTATTAAAGAAAAAAGATCCACAACTGACAGATTGAGTGAAAATTGCATTGATAATTTAAGGTGCATTTTCCTTCAGAGCATGTAAGGGCTTCAGACACACAGGTTCAAGTTAACCAGAATCTCAGAAAACATTCAAACCTCTGTAAATTTGCAGTGACTGTATCTGCTGTTTACCAAGCAGACTTAATGTTAAATGTTAAAAGATCTTTGAAAAAACAATTCATTCAGTACCTAATTTGAATAATAAAAACTTAATTATTATTGAGAATAATGCTGCTGATTGCTTGCACTTGAGATCTTGACTCTAAAATTATACATAAGACCTATCCACTTTTTCCAGGAAAACTTCTATGAGCCTAAAACAAAAGTATGTTTGGGACCTGTCATAACCAATGGATAAAGACAGAAGCTCCAAAAAATTAACCACTTCATAACTTGATTCCAGTGAGTTTTTAATACTGTGTAATACTTGGATTTCACTCTTCCTTTTCTATATTAAAAATCATCTTACTTTTCAAAAATAGGAATTACAATCTGTCTACCAGTACCTGGACAAAGTTTGTATGGTTTTTTGTAACGCCATTGCAGTCATTTGGCATATTCCTGTCTTGCTTATCTCATTTCAACAACTATGACCTTAAATCCAACAGTGACTAATGTGTTGAATTTAACATCATAGAAATGCTGGTGGTCAGATGGTGAAGAATAGAGACTAAGCACTGATGCAACACTGTGTCTAAAACAATAACCTCTCTAATTATTTTTTTCAAAAACTGATCTTTTCAAAACAGAATCAGAATTACAGTATAGTGAGACCATGGAGTGTTGAAGAAGATTTTTTTATATTTTTTGTATATTGCATAAGTCTTTGAGTGAGACGTCTACGGTATATCAGGAGTGGGCTTTGTGTTTTTGGTTGGTTTGGGATTTATTGTGTGTGTGTGGAGTTTTTAAAATTGTAATATCCAGTAGAAAGTGATATGACATTGTTATATTATTTTGCACACAAGTTAAAAAAGTTCTGTACTTGGCCAATTCTGAATTGGGCTCAATGTGAACTCATGACATCATAATGCATGTGCTCCAAATCCCATTACTAGACTTGCAATCCATGTGCTTTTCTCCAGTGTCTGGGGCTTTATTCTACAGCAGACGTTCTTTTGCTAAATGACCTATATTTTACTGCAAACAAACAGTTAGACCCAAGTTTTAATATTTATGTCCCATTTTTATTTCACTAGCACATTTGCAATTTTTCTTTTTCAAAAGTCAGTCTCTGCCAGATTGTTTTTCATTTTCTTTTTCTCTTGCTAGAAATGTCACTTTTTTTTTTTTTTTTTTTTTTTTTTTTTTTTTTTTCAGATTTAGAACTGTTATTTTAAGAGATATCCTGGAATATACAGCAAAACCCTTATGGAAACCTTCAATGTTTTTCCCTTCAATTTCACAAGTTTGACTGAATTATAATGCAAAACCACAACTACCTCATGATTTTTTGACTTTTTTGTTAAATACACAATAACAGATGATAGTTTGATTGACATATCAAGCAGCGGTTCCTTCAAAAGCGATGCTATCTCTGTTTCTGTAAAAATAATGCAAGTCCTGAAAGGTTATTGACATTTCAGCAGAAGAAATAGATTTTGAGTTGTTCGCTAGCAACATGTCCTTTAGAATTATTTTTTTTTACATTTCATCAAAGGCAGTGTAATTAACCTTAGAGCTATGGATAAAGCCCATCATCATCAACTGACAGAATAACTTTGTCAAGTAATGGCTACTGGTCATATACTGCTCTTTCAATAACACTTTCCTTCATTTAAAAGCTGTATCAGAACTCTTGACTACCGTCTCAGAAACAATCTTCCCCCTCCCTCTTTTGTTCAAGAAAAATGGCAGATGAGTTGAAGTTAAAGTAGTAACATAGTAAAAAGGAAGAGAACTAAAATAGCTCAGTCATGTGGGGAAAACACCATGAGTATCAGATATCTGTGAACTTTGTGTAGTAAAGGAATAGTGGCAAGTTTTTATTTTACTAATCTGCTTAAAATCTTGAGAGAAGAAACAGAAGTCTTTTCTGGTTTACATATCTGGTGATGTGGTGTATCATTCTCATATATTAAAAATTGTTTTCCTGTGCTGCATGTCTGCAAAGATGTATTGGTGTTAAAAGGAAAAGACATTGATGCATTTCAATGAGGGAAAGCTAATGAAAGAGTAAACATATTCAAGCAGAAATCACATAGGTTAGTCTAGAATGCTAAATCTTTATAGAATAATATAATCACAGGTGGGTTTGGGCTGAAAGAGACCTTAAAAATTACATAATCCTAGAATGGTTTGGGTTAGTAGGGATGTTAAAATCATCTAGTACCAACCCCCATGCCATGGACAGAGGCAGTTTTCACTAGTCCAGGTTATGGACTCGGAGCTACAGTCAGCCTGGTCTTGAACATATTTAGGAATGGGTCATCCACAGCTTCCCTGGACAACCTGTTCCAGTTTCTCACTGCCTTCAAAGTAAAGAATTAATTTTTTTTTTAATAGATAGAAATGTCTATTCTAAATCTGCCCTCTTTCTGTTTAAAACCATTTCCCTTGTCCTATGACTACTTGCCCTTGCAAAAAGTATCCATCTTCCTTGCAGGCTCCTTTCAGTTACTGGAAGGCGACAATCATGTCACCCTGCAGACTTCTCTTTTCCAGGCTGGACAAACCCAATTCTCTTAGCCTTTCCCTCTCCAGGGATGTGATGTGACAAATTTATTTCTTTTGGAATCTTGTGGTGATTTCTGTTGATTGTTTCCTTTGCTGTTAACAGATATCACTGGTGAGATAAATTTGCTTTCTTGTTTTGGTATAAAGCCCAATTTCATTGGGCCGATGCTTTTCATTGTAGAGAATTTATTCTGTCTGTTAACAAAAGCTGAGGCTGAGAATAGCAAAGGGAACTACTCTAGGAGTCAAATCTTTAGCTAGAAAAATGCAAGATCATATTTGAAAATGCTAATATGTAGAAGGAGCTAAGATTTTTTTTCTAGATATGAAATTTAAAAAATAATAATTCTGTTGATTTTTTTCCATGTTTTGGGGGGTAGAAAAAAACAGTTGTCTCTGAATGCTTTTCTGCCCATTTGAAATATTGGATAAAACTTTTATAGTCCTTAGATTTTTTTTTGTCGGTGATCCAGTCTATGACTGCCAACAAGACAGTCTTAATAAATATATATATACAATAGCTAATGAAATACTCTCATTCTTCTTTGCAATTCATGTCTTTTGAGTAATTCATTCTTCATATTGTACATCTTCCCATTAGTTCACTACACAATCTTTCTGAATTGGTTATATTTACTCTATTTTAGTTCTACTTCCCCTCCTATCCTCACCATTAT
Source organism: Prinia subflava (assembly GCF_021018805.1). Classification (NCBI taxonomy): domain Eukaryota; kingdom Metazoa; phylum Chordata; class Aves; order Passeriformes; family Cisticolidae; genus Prinia; species Prinia subflava. Next base: position 79,060,167 of record NC_086247.1, read on the forward strand.
CATCTCCCCTAACCTGAATTGTACACAGACTGCGCATCCTAACTTGTAATTAATCTCTTCTTTAAGCAAATAGCTTTTCTTTTCAGCCTCTGCTTTCCACAGTTTCAGTAATTGCAGTAATTTCTTTTCATGCCCTAGCATATTTTATGACTTCATGGCAATGATTATTTGAACATGGATGTCTCCTAAGAATTTCTCCCCTCCCTGATCCTCTTGGACTCTCTGTCCCTGGGCTAAATCTCTACATGGTCACAGCAGTTGCCTCATTAACTCATCTCACTCTGACAGATGCTGTTTTCTTTGTTTTTTTGTCTACTGTGGTTCTTCAGTTCCCATAGAAACCTGTTCAGATGCACAGTCAATTCAGCCTTCTGTTTTATGGGGACAGAAGTGGTACCTGCAGGTGGGAAGTCTTCCTGTGCTTGGTCCCCTCAGCCTCATCATGAGGAAGAAGCATGCCCTGCCATGAACTCAGAGAGGGGGTGAGTCCAGAGTAACCAAGAAGTCCTTAGGTTCTGTAAAGTTCATTACATATCTTCATTTTTTAGATATAAGCCAAATCACAATTCCTATAAACAGTAAAATGTAGTGATTCCAGAGCTTCCAAGTTTTGACAGCCTTTACAGGGCTTCTTTACAACCACTATGAATAGAAACTTTATTTTATCTAAAAAAAAAAAAAAAAGAGAGAGAGAGAGAGATGCTTCTCAGAAAGCAATGATTTTAGGTCTTCCTTGCTTGTGAGAATTTCCGATTTGTCTCAGGTGAGAAGGAGAGTGCAGATATTTTTTAGTGTGCCAAGTACACTGGCAAGAAATGCAGCAGAACATCATATATCTTTTTAAGGCAAAGATACATAAGGTGACATATGTGTGTTTGCCAAAGTTAGGATTTTCAGAATCACAGCCAATTTCATAAAATTAAAATAAAACATTTATGAACCTGGAAGTGTAAATTAAAACATGTAAGGTTTAGTAGTTTCTCTACCTCAGCTGATGTCCTTGTACATTAAACTTCAGCAATTCTATGTCTTATGTGGCACCAAATCCCACATATCTTTTTTCTCATGACTACCCTGCTGAATGTCAGCAGACCTGTACCTATGAGCGACATCATAAACTGATTAGCAGTGTTTGAGTTTCTCGACATTTTAATGTTGTGTAAGTACTATGCATATGCATGGTGCTATATAGTAGTAATAATTTTATTCTCCAGGAATTTATTTTCAACTGCTGTTAATATGCTATTGAAATATGATAATTTTGAAGGGGAGGATGGAAATAGTTGTATCTAGAATAGAGTGAAAAGTATTTTTCACCTGCTTACTGTTCCGTCTCTGGTTAGATTTTTCTATTCAACACACTGTGAAAGGCAGTCCTGAATACAAATAAGCAGTAATGCATTGGCAGTAAATATAAGATGCAATTAAATAAATTTTCAATGAGTGGTGCTTAATAAGGCAGGATACTTGTTCCTGTTCAGGTGCCTGTTGCTTTTATTTTTGGTTGAGGTGTTTCAAAGGAATTTTGGATGCAAAATACATGATATGGGCATCCACACAAAAGTCCCAATGCATATAATCAGCTCTTTTTTTTTTTTCCTCATCTTTTCAAAGGCTTCTATATCAAAAACAAATAAAAAATATTGTATCAATATCTTGTTTCATTTGTCCTCACTGTATCTGTCAGGTGAACTGTTGCCTCAACTGTGACCCAGGTTTTGTAATTAAAGTAAATTGTCTTCATAAATCCACTGATCTCCTGAAAAGAGAAAAGTGATGTAAGTTCAGTGATGGAAGATAGGAAACAGTAGATGCCTATTGTGTTTAACACCCCTCTGGAAAAGTTAAGCCCACTCAAGATGTTCCCTTTCCCCCATCCCTTCCAGTAATGAGGTGACACTAGGTGTGATTATAAATTGGAGTAACAATTTATTGTACAGAAAAGAGAAAGCCTATCTTACCCACAAGAGGGTTTTCACCATTGAATGTTTCCCCAGGCAATACCCAAATTTGTCTCTAACAAAGGCAATACGGCAAGAAGAGAAGATTCAGCAACTTAGCTTGGACAGCCCCCTGCCTGTCCAAACACAACAAGAAGCAGGTTCAACCTAAAGCTGGAAGGCAGTTTGAATAATGAGCCATTCTGAAGTGTTGTCGGGCAGGGCTCAGGCCCCAGTGCTGCTCTCCGGTGCGGCAGCAGCAGCACGGTCCCGCATCCTCTTCCATGAGCCAGGCAAAAACTGCGAGCATCTCCCTTCTCCCAACACCAGCGGCTTCCTGCCAGAACCACACCCCCAGCAATGGTATGGCTGGTATGGAATTGAACAGTTCCAGAAACTCAACCCCATTTTTTTGCTTTACCCAGGACAATGCCTGAATCTCTGATGAACATCTCCAGATCTTGAAAAACTTGCTTATAACAGCTGACTCATTTTCAGGGCATCTGAGAGATAAAATTATAATTTCTTGGTTTTGTCCCCTTTACAGTATGAGACAAAACACTTATGGGGTTTTATTTGTCTTTTGGATTTTTAATGGTGATTTTATTGAAAAAAATATTTGCTACTTAGAATTTGCCAGTGTGTACTTTTTCAGTGTAATCATAAATGCTTCTTTTTCTTGTAAAAATTAACTAAAGGAAATGAATTGGTGAGAATATCCTACATTAGACTATGGATCCAATTACAGGGCAAAAAGTTGGATATTTTTCCTTTTCTTAGTTGGTAAATGCTTATGGCCATGAAGAGAATTGGACCAGGGAACAGAAAAGTTCTAAGTTCTTGTGCTGCCTCTGGCTGGGATAGACCTAGCATGAGGACTGTATTTTTTATTTATTCTGAACACTGTTGATAGTGCAGGGACGCTTGAGTTACTGCTGAGCATAGCTAAACTCTGTATATGAGTTAAGGCCTTTTCTGCCTCTTACCCCACCCACCAGTGATCAGGCTGTGAGTACATAAGACTTTGGAAGGGGTCATACCTGGGACAGGTGACCCCAACTGACCCAAGGGATACTCCAGACCACATGACATGAATTTCAGCATATACAGATGGAGGAATAAAAAGGAAAGGGATGATATTCAAAGCAATGTTTTTTGTTTTTCCAAACAGCTGTTATGCGTGGTGGAGTTGTGTTTTCCTGGGCATGGCTGAACACCTGCCTGCCTGTGGGAGGTATTGAATTAATGCCTTGTTTCGCTTTGCTTGTATGCACAACTTTTGCTTTCCCTATTAAACTGTCTTTATCTCAACCCATGGGTTTCTCACTTTTTTCCTTCCAATTCTCTCCCTCCAGATGGGGAGTGAGTGAATGGCTGTGTGGTGCTTAGCTATGCCAATTCTTCAGTACTTCAGTACCTTAAATACTGGGGGATTTTCATTTGATTTGTTTTGGGTTTAATTTTGACACTCTTTTGTAAAAAGTTTAATTTTCTTCTCTCTTCTTACAGGACCAAACAGTTCACAGCCTTTCTAGCTTAGGTCTTTCCTTAAAATTACAAAAATTCTGAACAGTAAGAGAAAAAAATACCTCTATTAATTAAAAAAAAAACAAAACACAAACCCCAAAAAAAAAACCTCTAAAAAGTCATGAGAAGTCCACATGTAAAGAAGCAGAGGTCTGAAACTTTGGGGAAAAGCACAGGGAGGAGATGAAATTGAGATATTTCAAGAAAAAATAGAAGTGGGACTTTTTAAGTGGAAAGAAAAGAGGAAAAAAATAGCCTTGGTTTTAGGGAGAGGAATTAAAAGGTAAAAATAATTTGGATATCAGAAACTGAGATCTAGTACAAATGGATGATCAGAAGTTTGTTAGAGCAGAAAGAAGCAATGGAAACATATGCATGGAAGTGAAGTAGCCTAAGAGAAATGTCTAGAGGGAAGAAGTTATTAGTGATGTTGGGTCACAGTATGAGTCTGTCAGATGTCACAGTAGGAGAGAAATGAAGGAAAGTGTATTTGTACTTGAGGAGCTGGAAAATGAAATATGTGATCCTCTAGAGTTATAAAGAAATCTCTTACACAATGTAATAAGCAAAATTGTTCTATCTTGCTGTATTTTATTGCAAAATTGTTCTATCCTGCTGTATTTCATTAAGGGTCATATATATGCTCTAGTGAGCACTTTCATCGGAATTGTGATCCTCCCAGACTTACTAAGAAAGCAAAGGGATACCGCCCTTCCTTGAACAAACAACATGCTATAGGGTTGTAAAGAAGTTCAAGACAAACAATAAAAAAATCAATTTTTCTTCTGTGATTGTAAAAATAAATCTGAATTATAGTTTAGCCTGTTGCAATTCTTTGAATAACCTCTCCATCACTTGTCCAGCAGTTAAAAGTTAAAGTAGCACTCCTTTCCTTTGCTGTTAAATGTCAATGATGCCAGAATGCAACAGGAAAAAGAATGTTTTCAATCAAATATGCAAAGAAGTTATACAGACACAATTACTACCTATTTGAATCCAGTAATCCAGTCCTCATGCCTTTTATGATGGATATTCCAGGTAGTAGTTTAACAAACTGGACAGAATCTGCATTTGTTAAAATTTAGATCAATGTTTTAGATTCTTTGCTAGTAATTTTGTTGCCATTGCATTTTATTGCATTACTTAAAATTCAAAAATATTGTCAAAGTGACAAAATTTCTGAGAATTGTCAGTGTAATGCTCTTTTTTATCTTCTTACTAGTATTAATCATAATAAAATACACTTTTCAGCTCTTGGTTAATAAAATGTCAGTTACATTGGAATTGCTCTTGAATGATTAAATGAAAATAAAATTTCATTCTAGTGGACTAAGGTATTCAAATATATTTTGATGATTGAGGAGTATATTTATAGAAATTACACAATCTAACAAGTTTGTGCAGATGTTGTATCCAGACTTCATGTCATGCACTAGTAAGTAACTATTACATTGTTACTACTGCTTTAATTCATGGATAAAAAAAAATCCCATGTCATTTTTGCATACAATAATACACCATGCACAATGATTCTTTATTCTGTCCAAGTTAAAAACTTTTTTAGCATGCATTTCAGCTAGTAATCTCTTAAGCAGCAAATGAGTCCAGGTTAAGCATCAACTTTTTAAGTCTTCTGGATGAAGTGAAAATAAAAACTTTATATGAAAGTTAAATAAAATAATTTTGGATGAAAAAATTCGTCTAGACCTTAAAACAACTACTTCAGTATTATATTATTGAAATGAAGGTAGAACTTAAGTTCTGATTAGGATATGGCACAGCTTTCAATGAATAAAAAGGTTTAAACTGTAGGTTTTTCCATCTCAGATGGCAAAGATGTTTTCTTAGCAGCAATTATATTCATCCAATGCCCTGCCATTCCATCATGTTTCTAAATCCCAGGTTTGCTGGTTTTATGTGGTGTTGATTTCTCCTTGAAATTTGTAGATGTTAAAAAACATGCAACTTTAAAGATTTTCAGCAGTTTGGGCCATGGCAGCTTAAAACTCAAAGCTTACATATTCCACAATTACTCTTGAAAGGGATCTTCTAAAATGTCACTTCAGGTGTAGTTTAAAAAAAGGCCTCAGAGCTTAAATGTTCCTCCTCCAGCTGTGACTTAAACAGAGACATTTTTCTTTAATATTTTATTATCTGCATTATCATCTTGAGAAAAAACCTCATCAGATAAGGTTAACTATAATATATCCTACTGTGCGATAAGATGCAAATAAACAAGGTCAAGACTGCAACAAAGAACTTTCAAATATCTTTGCAGTAGGAAATTTGAAGCAAGAATAACTGTTTCCTTGACACAACATTTAAGCTTGTGGTTATGTTCCATTGTTAATGGTAGGAGGAAAGGAAAAAGTAAAGATTCTGTCCTCATCTTCCAATTACATGATAATGATGCTGAAGACAGCCCTTTGAGGTTTGTGGAATTGCTACTTAGCCAATGGGCTAAACTAATACTAAGACTTTTAATCTCTTTTTATTTTATTTTATTTTTTTTTAACCAGTGTAATGATTTAGAGGTCAGTTCATATGAGATAAGAAATTTTAATTTGATTTAATGACTCTTGATACTCAAAAGCTTTACCTCTGGCCTATTTAAGAGAAAAGAATATTTTCAGCATCCGTTATTAGAGTTAATCCATTTACTTGAACTTTGATGACTCATTTTTCTCTGAATCTTCTCTTCTCAGCAAGAATGTGGCCATTACAATGTTTACTGCACACTGATAATATACCAGACTATTCGTACTCCTTCAGTTGAGATGTGAGCAAAATGCACCACTCACACACCTGTGTTCCCTCTTAGCTGGCAGGTTTTTAAGCTCTCAGCAGAACTTAATGATACCTGCTTCAGTCTCATGATTGTTAATGAAATGGCATGAATTCTGCATTTCTTATGTTAAGCCAACTTGATGCGATGCTCATAGCCTTCATTCACTCTAACTTTCATGTGAAATGTAGTTTTTCCAAAACAAATATATCACAGAAGGCAGCCAGATTGGCTGCAGAAGGAAAAAAAAATTAATGGAGCGCAAATATATACCTTATTATTAACTCTTGTTTTGACAAAGCCAAGTGTTTTTGAGTGAGGAGGGAAGTACAATTATTTATCACATAAAATTTTCTTCTAGTAGTGTTGGCACTTAAAAAGTAAAACCTCTGTTCTCTGTAGGTTTAAAGCTTTTGTTTTCATGTACTCCTTGTTGACAGACCTTTTTTTCTTTTGATCTTGTTCTATGATCCTTTGTGAGGTTGCTAAACAAAGCATGTAACACTAGTAAGGTCACACTGAAGAATTAGTTTTCCAGACAGTAGCTAAAGGCTTGTACAAAAGAAAGCAGGAAATTTTTTTTCATTAAATGAAAAAATGTATAATGCTCTGGAATACCTACAAACATACTATAACCATTTCTCCAATGACATTTTCAGTAAAAGGAACACTAGAAATGATAGAAAGTTGTTGACTGGGGAAATGAATACAACACAGCTAAGCAAAATTGAAATTACTGCAGTATTTCTATTACTATTTAACTTCCTACACAGTTTGGTACAAACTCAGATGTGATGTGTGAGAGAGAAGATTTTGTTTCTAGATTAAACAATAACCCACAAATTGTCAATATTAAACAAGATAAAGCTTCTAATAAAAACAAATTACATGTCCTGAAAGTATGAAAATAATTGGTTAAAATCAATAATCATATTTTTATAGAAAGGATGTGTGTACCACAAAATCCCTTGGATACTGATGCTTGCAGAAGTACATATATAGAATATGCTTCATAGTAAATATCTGAAAATATTTCCAAATATTCACAACTTTTTACTCAGGAGAACCATGAGTTATTTGTGCATATAAAACTGAAATGTGAATGACTTTATAAGTCTTTGGGACACAATTAGGCTCATAATGAAGCTTAGAGCAGTACAAAAGGTACCATTTACATTATATGTTCTGAATAAATACTATCCTGATAATTAACTCATGAATATCCAGGTCCAGTAAACAATTACTTTTTAATGTTGTGGTTATAATCATTCTCTACCATGTAACCTATGATAGTTTTGTCTTGACATCTATAATCAAAGATAGTTTTTTGTAATTAAATTATAATGCAACTAATATACTTACGTTATAAAAATGCATGCATTAAGTATTCCAAGACTAGAATATTGAAGGAAAAAATATTAAGTAATTCTATCAGACAGATTTTAAGACAAAAATAAGATGAGGGTTTTTTTTTTTTTAATACATCAGAATTAGATACATCCTTACATAACTCATTATTAAATTATTAATGAACTTACCTCTTCCTGGATGAAAAGGATGCCGACCCATGACGTAATTTTATTCAACAGAGTACTTTATTATGTCTCATTAGAATTCAATTTCGAATCTTATTCAGGAATCAGTAACTTTGTCTTGTTCTGATAGAGTATGATACACATTTACAACCTTGCATTTTCAGCAAAGGATAAGGATCCACTGGGAAATATGGAAAAAAAGGAGGAAGTTAGAAACTCTGAAAACTGATGTAAGCATGTACTAATTTAAGTTCTTTAGTCTAATGAGTAGAAGTCTTGATCAGGAAGAGAATAGTAGTTTTTAAATGTATTAAGTTTTCTGGTGGAAAGATTTGCTTTTTCAGTTTCTGTTCACATACCAAATAGTATGCTGAAGAAATTAGTTTCAAAGGTAAGTGAAAAAAAGACCATAGTTTACTGTATCCTGCATTTAAGATTATCATTTGGAACCTTAGAAAATTCCAAGATTTACTACTGGACACTCTTCCTTTAAAACTTTGTAAAAACTACTTAAAGACCATGTCAAAGAAGGGAAAAATAGACATGATCTGTATATCATTAATCTTTGAAACTCACTTCTTCAGGAAATTACTTGGCACAAATAGAAATTATTAAAAATAAATGTGTCTGTAATGGAATGCAGTAGCTTCACAAAAAATTGTTTAAAATCGGTGTTTCTGCCAGGATATACGTGATGACTCTCATGGCTAATCCTGTTGTCTTTGCCATTTCCAAGAGATTAACTACCAAAACCAAGTGTTTCTTTTCTTTAACCTTGAATGCAGTACAAGAAAAGAGACTTCTGAGTACACTAGTGGATAAAGTGTTAAAGTGTTTTTCCTTCTTTGAAGGTGTTAAAATATAGCATAGAACATAGAGAGCGCATATAATCAGCAATTTTTTCATACAATAAAACACAGAAGAACACTGTTGATCAAAGCCTGAATGATTCTGCTCTTAGAACTGAGCTTGCACGTGACAAAATACTGTGTGATAGCCAATGGAAATAGACAAGCAAGAATTTCACACAAGCTAAATATTATGCTTAACAATATTGTTGAAATGAGAGTAACTGACTGAAATGGGAGCAACATGTTAAGATCTTTCAGGGAGTCTGGATTTTAACTTCCCAGTGGTACAGTAAGAAAAAGCTACTCACCTCAATTTTATTTAGTCAGAGCAATTTTATTTCAGCAGCACATTATTGAAAGCAAATCAGAAACCAGCCTGGGCAATGGTGCGTTAATCTAAGGAAGCAAGTAAGAAAAATTTAAAATACTGTTTGGTACAACTGTATGTGAATAACTGATACCTCACTGTTTTCTACTGCTGGGATGCTCTTTTCTGCTCCTTAATAGAAATAACCAGCAGAATTAAAAGGAAGTTTTAAGAACGCATATGCAGAAGAAGATTTGGTGGTTTTTTGTCATGTTACTTAGAGCACATCTTTTATAAGTTATGAAGAAGAAACAGAAAAAGAGTACAAGAAGGATTTTGGTAATGTCATCCTTGTGAAAACTAATGAAAATAACTGTTGAAATTTAGTATGAAAACCACAACTCTGACATTAGAAAAAAAAATGGAGTGCTATTTGAAGAGCACTGTAACAGGAATATGAAAAATTTACAATATTTTTCAGGAATGAAATGAGTTATTAGATAATATAATAGAATGGCAAAACCCTAAAAGCTGAAATTCAGCTGACACTGAAATTCACACAGCAGGATTGTATCTTGCTCGTATCAGTTCAAAATAACATTTAGGCCTAGAAAATAGAATACTTCAGTGTTTGAATTTGAAATACAATCAGCACTCTAGGAATAAGAGCTGTAGAGACATGGACAGAAGCTTTTTCCTGGGGGCAGTGTACATAAAGATTTTGAAGAATGGTTTCATAATGATCTGATAAAAATGAAAGTTTCTAGCGTTGAGGAACATTACTATTTAATGCTCTTACTTAATAGTAAGTTTAAGTATATTTCATCTGGTAGTCTGAATACTAACATCATGTATCTCAATCTTAATGCTTAATGCAAACTTATTTAAAAAGTCAAGAGTTTATTAAAAAAATCAAAAAAAGCAAATGGAGAAATCCTAAGATACTTTGAGGTAGGTAATAACTGGAGTTTGCAGAAAAATATTTAAAATTATGAATTTGTTATTTATTGAAGATAGTGGTACATAAACATAAATTTTTAGTTGTGCTGAAAGACTGACATTTGACAGTTGGGTTCAGTAAAAGGATCAAAATTTTTGCAGAATTAAGCTAAAGTATGTATTTTTTTTCTTGTCTCTGCCTTGTTTATCTGATTTCTGTGCACTATCACTCAATATTATCTTTCCTGATAGATTCTTTACTCCTGTCATCTTACTCCTTCTTTGGACTGAAATGTAAATGAACCATGTACTTCCTTTTAGTTTCAAGTTCACCAGTCAAACTTGAGGTAAACTGATTGTAAATAAAAGAAATTAAATTTTATTGCACTGTTCAGTGTAGTGATCAAAAGACATAATGATCTATATATGCAGATGTGCCGTTTTCCATGCCCACCTCAGTCATGTAATTTTTCAGGCTATTGGACAGGTCACTGATAATTAAGGCATGACAGATTTTAAAACTACATGTAAAATGCAATCTAGAAAATTACGCTTTTTGACCTAATAATGTTACATGCTGTTTTATCATTTTAAATGTTTTTGTTTTCTAGCAAATGGACATAAATGAGCAATTTAACAAGACATTGAAATATTTTGTGCATGATGGTTTACTTCATCTGTAAATTGAAATGTCAGAAATGTTTCTATTCCACATTTTCAAAAGTCACAAGTGATTTATTTTAGCTCTTATTTAAAAAGCTAAAAATGAACAATATATTTTTGAGAGAGGATGCAGAAAAATGCCTGTTTAAGCTATATCAGCAGCTTCAAGGATTTGGCAGATCTTTGCAGTCTTCTGTGTCTTTCCTTATTTATTTTATATCTGTATTGATATCAGTGGAATATATTGTGGAAAATAGCAGAATTCTGTTTATGAACTGCAGAAAACTGTTTATGAACTCTGATAAGGATTATTAATTATAGAATGGGTTAGGTCTGAAGGAACTTTCAAGATCACCTAATTTCAATTCCCCTGTAATAGGCAGGGACCCAGGTTGCTCAAAGGCCCATCTAACCTGGCCTTGAACACTTCCAGGAATGGGACACAAACAACTTCTCTGGGCAACCTGTGTCAGTGCCTCACCATCCTCACAATGTGGAGTTTCTTTCAAATATCTAATCTAAACCTACTCTTAGTCTGAAGCCACTGCACCTTGTTCTATCCCTACATGCCCTTACAAACAGCTCCTCTTCAGATTTCCCCCAGCCTGCGCTGACCCAGGTATAGCAGGGTGCACTTGGCCTTCTTGAACCTCATGATTCTTTGGGCACAATTCTCAAGATTGGCCAGATCCCTCTGGATGGCATTCCATGCTTGAGATGAGTCAACTGCATCCCTCATCTTGGGGTCATCTGCAAATTTGCTGAAAGTGCACTTTGTCCCTTTTTCTATGCCATTGATGGAGATATTAAATAACACTGGTCCCAACACACACTCCTGTCATCACTGATACTCATCTGGACTCTGAGCCATTGTCATCAATGCTTTGTATGGATGCTTGTGTATTTGCAGTTAGTACATGGAACCTTTTGCTTCTTTGCTGCCTTTTTTTTTTTTTTTTTTTTTTTTTTTTTTTAATATCATTCAGACCAGTCTTTAGAAACATCTTAAAAAACCCTGATAGTTCAGATATGGCAGAAGAGAGCTGCTGTTGTAAAGGCTCCATTGCTGACATCCATTCTAACCAACAAGCTGTCTCCATTTAAGAGAAAACTGTTTTGTCAAGGGGAGACTGTCAAAAATTTAATTAAATCTAATAAGGATTCACATCAGGTTGCCAATCAAGCAGTGGAAGAGGAATGGCAAAAAGGACTGGAAATGGATCTGTTTGATTGCCAAGCATGTTCAGCATTTAAGGCTGAGGAACACCATCTGTATCCAGAAGAGAGCTGGGGAAGGATCCCCAGAACAGTCACAACACCAGTACACATATTGGTGAGCATGTAGTTCTTTGTCCTGGAAGGGTCTTGCTTTTTTGCCATCAGGCGAAACAGAATAAACCTGCTCTTCTCTAGCAACCCTTCAAATGGCTACAGCAGGATACTCCACCATATTTACCCTTCTAGTCTTGTATCTTTATTCATTAGGTTTCCAGGTAATACTGGGTAGTTGTTTGGTTTGGATCAGAGACAGTGGTGCTAGGTGCTGTTGGAAATACACTACAATTATGCCCATTTCTGTCTGTCTTAAGCTACTGCCTTCTTTGTTCGAACTCTTATACATAATCTATGTTTTCCCACATGTTGGAGTCCATGTTTCCATGGTTCCTCCACAGAGAGTGAAATGTGAAGGGATTTAATCAAAACATTTAGAAAATTAGAATATATAAAGCTATATGTGCATAAAGTAGAAATCTAAGCCTCAGTTTTAAGCTTCACATGCCCTAAGTGCCTAGTTATTAGTGTAGAAGTACAGAGCTTCAGACCTAGTGATAGGGTTTAGACACAACAAAAATAGAGTACTATTTATAATTTTTAATATGAATTTTGCGCAAATAGATAAAGTTTTTTACGTATGTTAAGATAGTGTTTTTCACATAACAAGATAGAATTTTTACGCACAATAAGATAGAACTTTCAGGCTAGTAAGATAGAGTTTTGCACTGATAGATATGCTATATGCATAGGTTTTTGATGCTGCTTTTTGTAGTTTTTCGTAGTTTTACGAACTTAGAAAATTGCACCTAGATTGGGTAGTGTGTAGATAAAGATATGAATATGCATTTGTAACTTATGGATAAAAAAGCCTTTGGGCTGAAAGTGAAGGTGTTGATTGATCAATCCGATCTATCGATCCAACCTCCACCTTCTGCAGCCTGAGGAAGGAGCCCTGCCAGGGAGCCGAATGGGATTCTAAAGGTACCATCTATTGTAGTCTTTGTCGCTGGGATCAGGGCCCTGGGGTCCCATCCCTTCCCTTTCCCACTGTGGAGTTTGCCCTGGAACTCTGTTCGGGGCTGCCGGGGACTCTGTGAGGGCTCGGGACCCCGGGACCCCTTCTTGCCTCTGCGACCCCAGGACCCCCTTCCTGTCACTACGACCCCGTGGCCGGGAACTCTGTCCGGTTCAGGATCCCTCACTGCCATCGTGACCCTGCAGCCGGGGGCTCTGTGAGGGTTCTGAATCTCAGGACCTTTTCTGTCGCTGCAATCCCCGTGGCCGGGACCCCTGTCTGGGATTTGTGATCTCGTGATCCCTTTCTGTGATTGCGACCCCACAGCCAGAAAACCTGTTTGGGGTCAGGAGTTGAAGGTTGTTTTATCCTAAGGCTGGAATGTTATGTTTAATTCCATGTTAAAACTACTGTTTATTCTGGAATTTTATTTTTAAGACTTTATACTCATATACTTTATACTCATAACCGATTGTGAGATTGTAAGACCGCTCATTTAGGACTCTCGCACCTTCAGATACACGCTTTCATATAATAAACAATTTTGTTTACAACCTTAAAATGTTCTTAGACTTTTAAGACCTATAACCCATAAAACGGCCTCGGATCCCACACACATTTCCTATCTCATCATCCAACTCCTTTTGTTGTCTGTTCTCCCTTTTTATCTCCATGACAGATTTCCTTTGGTGCATCTGTAGACCACTATGCACCAAACATGACATCAACAGAATGAGTCCAACAGTCATGTCATTTCTGGCAATACCACTATTTCTGATCCACCAGAATATATTCTGGAATAATATTCTGGTGGATCATAAATAGTGGTATTGCCAGAAAAAGTGCAATTTGCATTGATTTGTCATATAGTGAGTAGTTAAATTGAGTGTATAATAAGTGAGCAAGAGATGTTTTCTCAGGAAATGCAGCTGAGAGGAGGAGGTGAAATAATCTTCGGAAGGAAGTGCTAATTTTTTACACACTTATCTCCATTTTTCCATCATCTGCAACTCTAGGATCCAATTTATAGCTGACATTACTGCTTGCCATCCAAGTTTTACTATAAAAATAGGCAATTTCCATTTTTTCTTAGCTGCTATATTAGATCAACATTGAATGCAAATGTTTTGTGGACCAATGGAAATATGAAACAGCCACAACTTTTTCTACTGATCCCCAAGCCTTTTTTTTAACTTTTTTTCATCTTAATGCATAGATGTAACATATTGCTTTTATGTACATGAGTTGTTTAATTTAGTTTAATCCCAGGGAGAAATTTTCAGATATAATAAAGAGAGACACTTGCCATTTACCATTGTAGATTTAAACCTTACAAAATCTTCAGCTGAAGCTAAAGATAGAGTAAATATTAAAAAAAAAAAAATAAAATAGAGTGCTAAAAGTGTACGTCCTGTTTTTCAGATTCGTATCTGATTAGTGTGAGTTGAACCTGGCCAGTGGCCAAAAACCCTTGCCACTTCCTGATCACTCTCTTCTCTATTGGGCTGGTATGAAAATCAAAGGAAAGTGATCGGTCATGGGTTGAGAAAATGACAGTTTATTAAAGAATGAAAAAGCTCTGTTTGCAAGCAAAACAAAATAAGGAATTGATTCACTATTTCCCATCAGGAGGCAGATGTCCAGCCAATTCTGGAAAGTGGGGACTCTGCACCCATAAATGTTTCTTGGGAAAACAGCCGAGCTTTGAAAGTCCTGCCCTCTTTCTCGCTTCCCTGAGCTTTTTCTGCTCAGCACAACATATTATGGTTTGGAATATCCCTTTAGACAGCTTGGATCAGCTGTCCTGTCTGCGTCCCTTTGTGATCTATTGTGCCCGAGTCTGCTTGCTTTGGGTCAAAAAGTGGGAAGACAGAAAGTCTTGATGCTGTGTAAAGACTGTTGAGCCAAAATACTGGTGTTTTATCAAGTTTTAGCCACAAAGCACAGCACCACATGGGCTACTAGGAAGAAACTTAACTCCATAGCAGCCAGACCCAGAACAGAGCATATTTTCTGCTGAAATGGTGTAGTTATATAGTTTGTAGGCTGGGTCCATGGAGACAAAAACAAGAGGATGGTATTTAAAGGAAATGGGGACAAGTGAAAACAGTTTACTCCTTCCAAGTAAAGTATTCAGAAATTTTAAATAAATTTGTTTTGAATATATTAATCATAGTCTTGCTATGTGTTTTGCAATGCAGGACTAGATTTTGGAAATACCAGTGTCATTTACTACATAGCTTTATAATGCATTTTCCAATGAATGGTATTTGTTTGATCTTGCTACGTGTGTTATTATTTGCCTACCAGTTAACACACAAATTGCTCAGGAATTTATTTCTGTTCTGAGATTAAAGCATTTGCTTATGTCCTTGATTTCCAATTATTATTTATCATCTGTTCTCTATTTCAAATATATGAGAAGCAACATTTTGACTACTTTTCTTAAAGACCTTAACTGCTTAGCTAATACTGTATGAGTGTAATCCCCTTAATAAACTGACAGCTTTATTTTACATTAACATTCCCTCATTTGAAACTGCACCTATTTTACAATCACCTTCTAAAAGCAGTCTAGTAGATGTCAGTATTATTTCACAGAAATGTTTCCTTTACTTCTCTGTTGTTTTCATAAACTTGTAAGTGCAATTTTGTTTCTCTAAGAAAAATCAAGTACTATTGTTCTCATATTCTGTAGAAGGAGGGAGATTTCTTAAATTTGTACTTCCACTGCAAGTAAAAATAGTCATACTAAGAAAAAAATCTCCTTAAGTGGAGCAGGGTGGTGTATTACAGACACAGTCTAATTTTAATGTATTTCGTGGAATATTGGAATCATCTTACCTCATACATATTCTATTTTTTTAAAGTCAGCGATAATTATCCGTAACTAGCTTTTGTGATGTTTGTTTAGTTTTTTCAACTTTTACTGCCATTAAAGATACTCCCACTGAAAATATTTCGTTTTTACACCTAATAGCTTTCAATAACACATCATTTTCCCTCCTTCCCCTTTATGTTTAAGCCGCCAGGACTTTATGCACTGGGCTTCATAAACTGTCTATAACTGGACCTGATTGAACAGGATCAGATAGCAGGTAAAGGGAATTTTCAATATCATGTCTGTTGCCAAAGAAAACATGCAATTTAACTGACTCTATAGAATTATTGTCTCCAGATAATATTTTCAAAATGCCTAATTTAAGTTCTTTCTTTCTTGAATACTTAGTATTTTTATTACATGACATTTTATTTTTCTACATACATAAAAATATGTATCAGAGTGCTAGATATCTGTTACATGACAGAAAAAAATATTAATCAGCTTAGAGAAACTTTAGGCAATTATGAGAACTGTGATAATGCTATAACAGGCAGTATTCAAAAATATGTTGATGACTGTTTCTTTTTTCACTATCATGTATTTTTCACCATTCTCTCTATGACTCGAAGTACTACCTATGATAACAAAACAGGGGTTTTTTAACTGGATTCTTTGTCTTTTTTTATAGGTCCATACATATACATATCTATCCATATGTGTTTATATGTGTATAGATACATATATACAATACACAAAAATCTATTTATTAGTAAATATATGTATATATATGTATGTATAAATGGATAAATGTGTGTATATATATATATATAAAATATAGAGTCAGAATTTTTTACTAATAATTATATATGTATATTACAAAGACCAATTTTGAGGAACGCATAAAGTTGTTCTTCTGAAGAGAGCAAAATGAAATGATTTTTTTTTCCTTTTTTATTTTTTTATGTAAAATTAGAGACTTTTTAGAGACATTGGTTATCTATTCACTATACATTTATTAATTTAGGCAAGATTGCTTTAAAAGGTCAAAAAGCACAGTTGTCCCTGAAATATAGTTTAGATGCCTGAAAGTACCATAATCACTAAACACAAGTTTGATTCAACCTTCTCTGGATATTCATGTCGGTTTTCTGTAGTAGCAGTAGTAGTAAGACTGAACAATACTCAGTGATAATTTAGTATGTAATTGTATGTTGGTTAAGTTATACTTTGGGAGAGATTTTATTTCATAGGATGAAGGTTCAAAGTTCAAAACTCAAAGCCAGGTGAGCTCTTGTAAGCCATTGTAACCCACTGTTCCACAGGGGATGTATCCTCGGATAGGGCAGATGGGAACATTTCTAGAAACATCTGTCGTCCATCATTCTTCTGCTCAGCAACCCAGATGCTGTTGACAAGTTGTATTTAAATCATGCTGACAATTTGTTCAATGTGTTTCCTGCTGTGACTGAGGTTCTTCTGGTCATACCATCTATCAGATACACAGGACACTGTGATCCTGAGAGAATGGCTCCAACTGTTTTGTTGGTCAATGAGCAATGGCAGTCATTAAATCGGTGAAAAGGTTTCCCTACCTAGAATATGTCTCTGTCTTTCAGAAGGAATTATTACCTTTTTCCCCCATTCTGTGTGAAAGTGAACATTAGTTACTGAATGTTATGCACACTAGAAAATTCTAAACGGCTTTCTATGCCTTTTTCCTCTACTTTTTTATGACATTGGCAGATATTTCTCTATCCTTGTGTTTAAAAATTATTTTCATCTCAAACATGTGACACACAAGTGGGAAATTATGCATACATTATTGTATAAATGTCAGGCTTTTTAGTTTGGAAATGCTGCTATAAAATCTTTACATTGATAGGAAGGTGATTTATACCCCTTATCAGGTTTAAATGTACATCTTCTTAATTTTTTATCCTAGATAAATCAAAAAGATTTTGATACATATTAGGGGCAGGGGAGGAAAGAATGTTAAATGTGGGGGGTTTTGAAATTATAAGTTCTCCAAATAGTGAGCTAAACCACTGGATTTTAACAGGTCATTATAGAACTGCCATAGATTGTTTAAAAACCTCTGTATTTTGAGTGGAAAAAAAAATGTGTAGAATATTATCCTACTTGAAGATACGGGAATATATTTATGGATTATTTATGAGATGGGTAATGCGTAGTTCTTGTGTGAAAAATAAGAAATCCTTGCAGATTAGTTATGATTTGGTTTAGTATACTGGCATTAATACACTGGTGATGGGACTCCCATGGTCAAATGTGAATGATACAAGTTTCATAGGATGGCCAGAAGAATCACAGAAAAAACATTATATAATGATCTCTCAGTGCTCCCTGAGAAGTACAGAATGTACTGCTAAATTTATAACCCTTAATGCATAAATATTCCAATAAACTTGCAGGAACATGTAGAATAAGGTCAGAAAACATTGTATAACTGCAGACTGTGTCTCTATATTGAATGAAATCCAGTCCTTATAATTAAGCTAAATTTATGTCAATTAGACTATACTTTGATTAATGTGAATTTGCAATGCTTCCCATTTAATGATTAAAAAAAAAATTCTCCATTCAGAAAGATATTCAGAAGGCCAGAAACAATAATTTCAATGGTAACATAGTCCCTAAGACTTCACACCAACATCCTTAAAGAATGCAAATATATAGGACTAACATACTTTTTAGAAAATGCCCTGTACTTATTTACAAACTTTATTTCAATTTGTTAAAAATCTTTAAAAAAATTCAGAATTAGCTGGTTTTAGTCCAAATCTCTCTAGTTTTATTAAGCCATATTTATTTTTGTTACTAAAAATATTTTTATCATCAGCATCAGATATTTCATTGCTAAATAAATATTAATATGTTCTAAAATAATTCTAATAAGAAAGGTAGAAAATTATGGTACTTGTTCTGAAGTGGCACTATATAATTGCTTTCCACCATGATTCTAATGGATTTTAAATGTCACTAAAATTATTTATTTTTCAAATCAAAAATCAATAATGATTTGAAGTCCAGCTTGCAAGAAAATTAGAGGTAAAATATCAGGCACTTCATACTTTGTGACAGATCTTTTTCATAAATTTATCCTTTTAATAGAGTGTTTTGGCACACTGAATTATAATATGTATGTGTAACAAGATACACAGCATGAATAGCTCTTGACATGGAAGATTAATGCAGCATTAGGGTTCTACATCTTGGTTCTAAGTCTGAAGGATATGCATTATCAGGAAACTAGTAAAAGATCTGCATTCTGCAAACTTTTTTGAAATTAAGAGACTTTCTATGCTTCCAGCTCCAATCAGACATCAAATTTAAACTGCAATAATAACAATATTAGTAGCAATAATAGTAACAATAACAAAATAATAATAATTATAAAAATTCAAAGGAGATTGAAAATAAACTGCATGGAGCAGTGAAGCCCTGTTTTATTAGATTTATGTATATCATACAGTGTACTTAATTTCTGTGAAATGGTGCAGAATACCATGCAATAAAAGCATTAATTCATTGAAGAAGGTAGAAAGTGCAGTAGGTGTTCAATGATTTGTAAACTTATGTCCTGTAAAATACCTAAAAATAATATGTTAGTTATGTCTGGGAAGATAAAAAACAAAAGAAAAAAGCCTAACCAGCAAAACCAAAGCCAAAACAACAATAACAAAAAACCCAAAAAACCCCACAAAAACCAAAAAAAACCCAAAAAACAACCAAACAAAAAAACCCCACAAAAAACCAAAAAAACCACAAATGAACAAACAAAAGGCCAGAAATATCCACCCAAATTAGACATTATTTGTGAGTGCTTCTATTTAATGAAAAGTGGTTCTGAAAGATTTCACAAATTCTTCATTTCATCTTTTTTTCTGTTTCAAAAACTGTAGTTGGCGCATTTTATTTCTCCACTGCCATCCATCTGACCTCTTCAAATGACATTTTTACACACAACAGCAAGTTCAAGCTTATTTGTTTTAAGAAACCAGCAAGTACCTTATGTGTGTATATTGGGTTTGTGTGGCCGGATTTTGGTAGCAGAGGGGCTACAAGGTTGACTTCTCTGAGAAGCTGCCAGAAGCTTCTCCTGTGTCCAACAGAGGCAAAGCCAGATGGCTCCAAGGCAGACCTGATCACCGACAGCGGTAGTGCCTCTTTTTTAAGACCTTTAGGAAGGGAAAAATGTTATTGCACTAGAACAACTGGAGCCACAGAGGAGGGGAATGAAAATATGTGAGAGAAACAACTGCAGATACCAATATCTTAAAAGAGTAAAGCATGAAACAGAGAGCTCTTTCTAAGAGCTTCTCTATTCTGGTGAAAGGTTGGTCAACCAATATTATCAACTGCATACACAGCAGCTATAGGCTCTGTTGTAAATCTGGACTAAATAAAACTTTGGGATTTTCTTTATCTTCAAACTTCTGTTAACATTTAAACATGGCCATGAGCTGTCACTTGCTGAGCTGAACAGCTCCAATGCAGGTACACCCTGCAGCAGAGCAGAGATGAATTTCACAGCAAGCACAGCAAACTTCTAGAGGAAAACAAACTTCCAGGGAAACTGCAGGAGAGCACTGGGACCCCCATGGAGCCAGGAGCTGTCCCTAGGGTGGCGTCTTAGTGTGTACATAGCCAACACTAACAGCAGCTGCTCCCTCTCCCACATAAGGGGCCCACAGGCAGTGCAAGTGACCAGGAATGTGAACAGAGCAGGCAAACAGGGCACAGCTCAGCTCTGGTTTGTGCAGCAGGGAGGGCTCGTCTCTCACCTTCTGGGGCCATCTAACAGAGCAGCGACCAGACACGGAATTTTGTGACAAAGGGCACAAAGAGGTCCTCTCATCACCAGTCTCATCACTGTACTTTCTCAGCTGTGGTTTTGGCTGGCTGCAGAGTTCGTTCTGCCGTCCGCTGCACCAGCCATGTCAGAGGCCTCCAGCCAGATCTTCTGATGGCAGAGGTGGCTCTCGAGATCTCAGGTAGCCCAGCATGCCTGATGTCTCTCTGGGCTGACAATCACTCCTTTTGCAGAAGGTGTGCTGTTGTTGCTGAGCTGAGCTGCAGAAGGAAGTGAGCAGGCTGTGAAGCATTCACAAGAATGAGTGAGAGAGAGGTAGGCTATCCTGGGAAATGCTGCAGTCTCAGGAGCCTCAAACCTCCACTGAAGTGGACACTCAGGGGGACCTAGAACCCTGTCAAATACGTAGTTGAACATGTAGGCTGGAAGCTGGCCACTGCCCATACTAGGGGGAAGACTCCTACTGCTGAAAACTTAGAAGCATAAATTAATTTCCTTGGTATCTGCACAGAAATTAGGAAGTGCATGTCATTTTTATTTGAAAACAGCAAACTCCTGGGATCAGAGTCTAAAATTTAGATCTTCTCCTCAATGTGATCAGTTAGCTACAAACTAAAATCCTCTATTTTAAATCATGTAAATCTTGCATTTCTCTCTGTAGCATGAACAAGGTTCACTAGGCAAGGAGAAGAAGGTATTCCATCTCTGACTGGTTCAAAACCAAATCATGTCTGGTCTTATTTCCTGGACAAGAAGTGCAATGAATGTATTTTCTTGTACTTTTGCATTTTGAAGACTTTATGTGTATTCTGAGAAAATTCACCCTGTTTTGAGGACTTGCAAATCAAAGATCTAAGTTATATTGTTGCTATTTCTTTACAACAGGAAAGGTAATTAAAAAAAGTCACTGGTTGAAGCTCAAAAATCAAATAAATTTTGTTTGATTTGTTTGCTCCAAATGATGTATTTCAACGATGGTATCTAAGTGTTGTCCAACCCTATGGCAATGTCTATGCTGCTTCCTCAGAAAGACTGAAAGGCTCCTATAAATACCCAGCTTGGGATGTACTTGTGAGGCAGGTCAGTCCTCAGGTTATTTCCAAAATAAACACATGGATCTTAAAATGGATTGATCTGCATCCTTTCTGCCATGTTGAAAGTAATTTTTATTTAGAAACTAAAAAAAAGGAAATTTTAAAATGTTAATGTATCACTTAATTTTTTTGCAAAGCAATGACCCCAAAATGTATGCAGTTGAATGAAGAAAACTTATCAGATATATTAGTGTCTGAAAAGACATACTAATGCTGATATAAGCTAGAATGTCAGCAAACTTATAAAGATAATGACTGGCATGAAATGGTTCCAAATAATTACTTAATATTCAAATTTCTGGCTGATGTTTTTTGCTAAATTCCTAACATCTTCTTTTAAATTTATTTTAAATAGTATTCATATAGAATTCAGGGCAATTTTTAAATTTAATTTTCTTGTAGGATACTAGTTAGTTCATGATTCATTTATTCAATATAGCCACTCTCAAGGATTTTTTTAGGAATAAGAAGCATTGCTTGCTTTTTTAAAGTCTTTTTTTCTTTTGTCCCATCCTTTTATAGTTCTTACTATAATTTATGAATGCCTCTAATTATTTGATTCTGTGTATGACACAGTAAAAATGAACCTATTCTGCAAAGGAAAAAAAAAAGGAAACAGTAACAATATGAATCTATAGAAGAGGGATGAAATACTTTTTTTTAAACTTATATTTCACAGCTGATCTACACTAAAACTTTAGAGCATATTCCAGGCTTGATTTTGGTATGTTATTCATTTTGCTTACTTTTTTCTCCACAGTCCTTTACCTTTTAAAATATTTTTACTGTAACACCATTTAGTATTTAGGGAATTGGTCTTGTAGCTAAATTTGAACCCAGAGTGCTTCTTACTCCGCAAAGCATTTATGCCTGGATTTGAATATGATAGGTTTGAATTTGTTTTCTAGTTTAGACCAGGTCCATTACATTCAGATTACTTCATATTTCTGCTGTGACATTAAATTCTTTGCTGTAATGGTGCTCATTACTTGAAACAATTTATATAAATATCCTTTCAGCAACAGTGTTTTTAATTTCAGTAATGTATTTTTTTCCTAGAGATGAATGCCAAAGTCTTTATTTCAGTTTGTTTTATTGTCCCTGTGAAGGAAATGAAAGCATTTGGGAAATCATTACAAGGAGCCAGATATTTGTCGTAACAGTGTATACAGTAACGTTTCCATCACTTGTTCTCTTTCTGAAATATTTAGAAGAGTTTTGGTGGGACAGTTATATTTTCAGCCCAATATTGGACATAAATGATATAGGGCTAGTTAGGAAACACAAAATTGAGGTTATAGATCAGTACTGATGACAGTAATAAGATTCAATAAAAGTTACTTATTTTCCTTCTTTAGATATATAAATGGGGGAAAAAAAGCAGTGGTTTTAGAGGCATAAGTCTATTTCTACATTAAGTAGGTGCTGGAACAAAAATACTTCCTATTTCAATTTGGTATGGGGTTTTTATACATTTTCCTCCAAACAGTTTGGTAATAAGGATGCTCCAAATGAGTTACAGTCAGATTGTCACAACTGTTTCCACTGGGAAATGTACAGTGGAAACAATTTCATCCAGATCTCGTTTCAATTTTTTTTTTTTTTATTTCAGAAATAATTCTGAAGATGAGAAACAGATGGAAATGTTAAAATGGATGGAAATCCATGGACTGTCTTAGTTTTGCAAGTTTTCCTGCTTGATATACTGAAATATGATTAACAGTACCAAAGTTCTCTAGAACTTGTGATATTTCTTGTTGTCCTCTTGATGGAGAAGGGCATTCCTGTCATCATGTGTAATTCAAATTGAGTGAACCCTTCCACCAAACAAGCCACAAAGTCAACAGCTCTCCTAATAAAGATAACTTTTTGGAGTTTTTGTGAATTATTCTCTGAAAGATAAGCAGAGCAACTTGAATCCAGAAAATGAATATTTAAAACTTAGAGATACTTAAACTTATAGTATTTGTTCTAAGTTCTGTTTAGAATGGTTTCAAATTAACTTTTGGTGGGAGACTGCTGTTATCAGAAATTTTTGATGATTTTCTAAAGCAACAAGAATTAAGAGATCAGTGTCAGCCTTCTACCTTTCAGTTCTCATTACAACTTTTGAACCCATGAACACTTAGAACCAAATTGCTAAAAGATGTAAAAGTCATAGAATTAACTTCATCTTTGTTAGATGATTAAAAGACAAATATAAAAGGAGAGAGCTTCTGTGACCTCCTTAACAATGCCTGGCCTGTTACTTAGGATTTGTTGATCAGGAAAGAAATGTGGGTACTTTGATAGAAACGAGTGGAAGGGGTGTTGGAAGAAATACAGAAAATATAAGTAAGCTGGACAAGGTCCCTGCAAAAATGAAGAAGAGAACTATAAGTAATTTTGTCGTCTCCAGGAAATTAAGTGTAATTATTTCATATTCCTTTACAACAGCTTCTTTATTGTTAGGAAAAAAAGGTACTGAAACTGCTCTGAAAAGTAAAGTCAGTTACAAGAAAGATGTAGTAAGACAGGTACCTTCTATTTCATGAGAATCTTTTTATGACCCTGGGCATCCAACCATCATTTTCAGCAGTGATTACTCATGTTACGATCTTTATTCTTCTAACAGCCAATAAAAATGCAGAGGACTTAATGGTCAGCAACTACTAAACACAGCTTTTGAAATGTAGAGTTTATTTGGTTTTTTCTTTTTAACTGAGATTACAGGTAAAATTCTTCTTCCTCCCAGCCATTGTCATGAGAAAATTAAAAAGGCTGGTTTATGTCAGATGAACCATGTTTTGCTTTTATGTTCATCCTACAACTGTCTTGTTTAGTAATTAGGATTCTTTAATTGGTGAAATATTCCCAGGAGACATGGTTGTACATTATACTAACTACAACTACACTTAACAGTTATCTTCCCTATGTTTTCTTCCTGATTATTTATTTTTAATTTCTATAATAAATAATTAAGTAGTGCTCAGATTGCCATTGTAAGGCGTTAATAGTGTTAGCTAGAAGGTATAAACTTGAAATGCTGTTTGTAATATTAATGAGAAGAGAAAATAAATTACCTGGGATTTCAGTAAGTAAAAAATTAAAAAAGACTGAAAACATCACTAGTGTCAACATATGTAGTCAATTATCCATCAGTCTATAAAGCTGCATCATAAATTTCACATATCTCATGACAAACAAACAAACAAAACCCCACATATGAAAAGGGACTCACTCAGGTGGGAGAAAGCAGGGTGAGGTGGGGAAGGGCCAGTCAGGATTTTGTCACATTTTTTCTATGTAAAAAGTTTTTTACTCTTATACCTTTTGTTATTAATACTGTTGCTGATACTGTTTTTTATCTCATTGCTGTTTCTAGTAAATTGTTCCTATCTCAACCCCTAATTTCCACATTTTAGAGCCTCCAATTCCATTCCTGGAATGGGAAGGCGGAGGAGAATGGGTAGGGAGCATGCAAGCAGCATCTGGATTGGAGAGCTTCGATTGCAGGGGGCACTGAGATGCAAAGTGCCATTCCTGAACCATGACAATTCCAAACACTGCAAGTGTCATCTTACAAGTACTGGAAGTCTAAATTTCATGTCTACTGTTTTCTAGTGCCATGCTCTTGTGTCTGTAGCAATAAATAATGAGGCAGGTTGCTAAAGCATGCTACTCCTGTCTAGTCTCACTCACTTGTCTTCTTTGAGTGTCAGAAAAAGGTCTCACAGAACTTCAGTATTTCTGTTGCCTGAGTTTTGTGTATCATTTAGTACAATATTTCATATATTATATATGTATATTTTATTTTTGCATACTTACAGCCTAATACAGAGAGAAGCAAAATTCTGTATAAATAGATACAAAGGGAAATAGAAATTTAGAAAATCATTAAGATTCTTAGAATGATTGTATTTTTATTAGTTATATAGACTTTGATCATAATTATGATGAAGCCAAACTGTTCCATATATGTTATTGAAGAAAGTATATTCATAAGATACTTCAGGATGTTCTGAATATCTCTATTTTATTCTTAGTCTGGTGATTGTGTTTTAATTTTCAAGTAATTTCATTTCAATATGTTATTGTTGTATATTTGTTGAATGTGTGCAATGGAAATAAATGTATCTCCACCAACGATCTGGTTTTGGAAACAATTACTGGAGAAAAGTGTTCTTTTTGGAGGATAACTTTTAATGGAAGTTTATGCCCTGAATGCACACCAAGTTAATATTTTGGCCAAACTAAGTGAAGGATATGTGCTATTCTTAGGGAAATCCCTCTGTTCCCACCTTTATAAAAGGAACCTTTGAAAGAAACACATGTAGGATGTGTGATGTGGAAATCTGTTAAACAACAATCCTTGTAATTGTGTACTCAGTATTCAATTACCCATTTTGCCTCTAGAGGCACAGGGAACAGGTTCCTACACATCCATCCAGGTAGGATAAGGGTGTCAGGAAGACTCCTGCACTATATGACACTGTATTGCCATTTTCTACAAAGAAATATTGCAAAAGATTGGTATCGTTTTTAGAAACTTGGAATCGAAATACTTCCAATCTGTAATAAACTAATAGGCTTCATATAACTGCGAAATATTTCTCAACATTTTATTTTTGGATTGCTCACACTTAATAACAAGAATCTGTGCAATTGCAATATTTGTTGCTCTTATTTTCTTCTAATTCATTGTTCTGCATGAGTCTGGTGTTTAAAAGCCTGAGGCTTTATTATTATTATTATTAAAAACCTGCTTTTTTTCTTTGCTTATTTTTTTATTAAAGGCATATTTACCATATTACTTTTTCATAGAAAAGAAGCTAAGACTGTATTTGATACTGGAGAAAATGTTAAATTATTTTCTTATTATTATGAATAAAACATGCACAAAATTATTTAAAAATTAATAACCTAAGCTGTCTTTTACTACAAATACACAACAACTATAAGGATGCTGTATGGCTCTCCTTTATTACACATAATCACTAACATCTCTAGGCTGTGCTATATGCAGTGTTCATTGTAACAGCCTACTATGTAGTCAGAAAAGCTCATACTTGCTTTCCATCATTTAAACACCTTCGCTATATCTTTTTTAAAGGCAGTAACCATTACAGAAGCATCATACATATGTTCTTAATATTGTGATTATCATTAGAAAGATTATCATTCTATTCTAGATATATAATTAATATGTCCATAATAATGAAAATATTTTAATATTTAGAAAAGTGTACAAAGATATCATTGCAATATAGTCCTAGCATTAATACTTACATACATACAATATGTACATATTTTATATACTTATAGTATAATTACTACAATGTAAAAATAAAAATAAAATTTTGTTCCATAAGCAGACACATTTCTTTGTATAATGAAGAACAGTTTGAAAGAATTCCTACTACCCAACAAAATTTAAAAAGCTCCATGCACAAAGATCCCTCTTATATTTAGGTACATATTCTTCACATATAGATTTCATCATCAGTGAGAAAAATTCCTAGATGAATAGATTTGTTTAGGTTGGAAAAAACCTTTAAGATCATCATATCCTTAAACAGTTAAGTCAGCACTGACATGTCCACCAGTAAACCATGTCCCTGAGTGTCACATCTATATGTCTTTAAAATGCCTGAGCTTCTCCAGTCCCTACCTTGAGGTCCATCCCCTCAATAGATGTGGGAAGAGAGGTTGCCAAGGAAGACTGAAGCAAAATGTTCTTGACTACCTATCTCAGTCTTCTCCTTGTCCATTGTCTTTAACTTTCATTTTCTGACTGACATATCTGTAGAATTATTATTATTATTATTGTTATTATTATTATTATTATTATTATTATTATTATTATTATTATTATTATTATTATTATTATTATTATTATTATTATTATTATTATCCTTTCCTGAGCTCTAGCTGTGCCTTGGACTTCCTGGTTTTACTTACCCATGCTGGTGTCTTGACTTCCTTTTCTGATTTCCTGCACCTTGGCATCAAGGGTTCTTGCACACTATGCAAAGGATCCTTAAATATCTGGCAACTCCTGCTCTTCTTCCTGGTCTCTCAGGGCAGTTTCCCTGGGAGTCCTATTGACTAACTCTTTGAACAGCTGCAAGTTTGCTTTCCTCAAATTCGGGGTCCTGACTTTACTCTTTGCCCACCCTGTAACTTGCAGGTCTGTGAACTCCATCAAGTGCAGCTCAAGCTCCCTCAAATCTTGATGTCATTGATCCTGACTTTATATAAAGACCTACATTTATAATATTTCTAGATTTTAACAATAAAAGGAAACATGAAAGGTAATATGGAATGTGAAAACTGGAATACTAGAATAGAATAGATTATTCCAGTTAGGAAGAACATACAATGATCATCTAGTCATACTGCCTGACCACTTCAGGGCTGAACATAAGGTAAAGCATGTTATTGAAGACAGTGTCCACATGTCTTTTAAACACTGACAGACTTGGTGCATCAACCACATCTCTAGAAAGTGTTTAAGTGTTTGACCACCCTCATGGTAAAGAAATGCTTTTTAATAACCAGTCTAAATGTCCCCTGGTGCATAATCTTTTCCTGCACACTCTACCACTGGATCAAGGGGGAAGAGATCAGTACCTTCCTTCCTCTCTTCTTCCCTTCCTCAGGAAACTGTAGAGAGTATTGATGTCAGCCTTCAGCTTCATTTTCTCCAAGCTAGGCAAGCCCAGAAATATCCAGAAGAGAGAAGCACTCTAACCAGCCAAACTTGTTGATTGGTGGTAATTTTTATGGATAATGTGCCATATGTTACCAGTTTGGATATCCCTCCAGTGATGCTTATCCAGAAGCCAAGGTAACCTTCCTCAAGCAGCACCTTTAGCCATGGACAGGGCTTCCCCTAGAAGATGGGTGCTAAGATGATTTTGGCACCTGTTCAGGTGTCATGTAATTAGCATAACTTTAGTAGCTGTTACACACCCAACACCTTCTGTACAGGCAATTTTGCACATGGACTGTCAATTCAAAGGATTTCCTCGATGTACAGTTTTTGAACATGCACTGAAGAGGTGGTAAGTGGAAACGTATATCCCACACATAGGAAGAGTAATATTTTGTCCTGACTTCACATTTCGTATTTCTACTGGTTGACTGAATATAAAGATGTATTGAAAAGTGATTACAGGTAATTGAGAACTACCTGACAGCACTGGGGAGATTAAGTCAGTGAATATTTGATTTTTAATCTAAAATATGGGGTTTTTGTAATAATACTAAGGAAACTAATCTTCCCACTCATATAAACTAATATTCTGACTCTGGCAAACTGTGTGAAATATATTTTTGTCAGACAAGGGATAGTGGAGATTCTATGAATGGATAGTTGCAGAAACTGCCTTAGAAGATAATAAATGAATCTAATTTTAAAGACATGCTGAGATGATCCTAACTAAGGTACAAGCTTAGCCTACTTTTTCTCTCACACTTTACTTAGAATGCTTTGTGCTAGCTAATCAACTGATATTAATCATTCAGGTACCATGAAATACGTACAAGGCCTAGGGGCAGTACTGTTACATTTATCTTATTGTGACAGAACTGGTGCAGAACTGCCTTAAGATATCTGTATTCCTACCAAGTGTGTAATGTCACCTGAAGCTACCCCATGAACATGTGGCAGACTAATCAATTCTGTGAGCTTGCTCCTTCTTTCCTTGCTGGTGCAGGGAGTGTAGAATGGAGGCAGAAAGAGAGGAAAAATTATGACTTAAAAGTAAATGTCTCTGGAAGGGTGGAAAAACATGGAGAACTCTCATTTGAGCAGGAACTGTCATAATTCTACCCTATATCATTAAAGAAAAGCTAGAGGCTTTTCTTTCTCTCTTACTTTCTCTTTCTCTTTCTTTCTTTCTTTCTTTCTTTCTTTCTTTCTTTCTTTCTTTCTTTCTTTCTTTCTTTCTTTCTTTCTTTCTTTCTTTCTTTCTTTCTTTCTTTCTTTCTTTCTTTCTTTCTTTCTTTCTTTCTTTCTTTCTTTCTTTCTTTCTTTCTTTCTTTCTTTCTTTCTTTCTTTCTTTCTTTCTTTCTTTCTTTCTTTCTTTCTTTCTTTCTTTCTTTCTTTCTTTCTTTCTTTCATCAAACAGTTCCTCTAAATAATTGTTCTTTTTCATTTTCCCACTTGATGTCTTTTTATGAAGAACAGGCTCTTGAGAGGGGTTGCATTTGCTCAGTAAGATTGACAACAAAAGTTTTTCACTACCTGGATGATCCATTTAGTATTTTAATGCATTATATTTTTACAGTCTCTTCATTCCTATATATTGAATGGACCAAAATACATGGAAATCATTCCTTAACTACAGGGTGTCAGAATGAAAAACCTAGCTTGAAATAATGCACATAAAACCTCGAATTTCAGTGGTGTTTGGATATTTGGCTTGTTTAGCTGTTTGCGCCATTTAATTATTATTCACAATACAAAATGTAAGTATGTGGTATTTCCCAGGCTTTTTCCAAATGAAAAGCTGTGGCCTTGTTCATATAAAGTCCAGGTCAATATTATTCTGTTTAGAGCCTGACCGAATATTATTTCATGTGATGTGATCTTCATGGATTAGAACAGTGTTCTGATCCCTTGTGAAGGCTGTATACTTATTTTGTTCTTCAAGTACAACTTCTTGTTTCCAAATGTGTTTGTTCATAGACACACAACTTAATAAATTTGCCATCTTTTTCAATTCTCAATAACATTGGGAAACTGAAGATGAATTAGAGTCTGATTTTAACTTTTTTTTCCTCTAAATGGGACCTGAAAATCAAATGACAAGTACTTACACTTTACTTTGGTTTGTAACCCTCCTTCTCTTATTTATTTGTTTGTTGGTCAGAATAATGTGCACTTATTCCAGAAAATTATAAGTCAAGAGAATTTTTCAGACTTGTAGTTCAAGAAATTGCTTTGTACAGTGACGGAAAAATTTTGGTGAAGAAGAAAATTCAGGACCCAGTTCACATGAATGAGATGAGTAGAAAAAACTGAACGAAACAAGAAACTGATTTCCCTTGCAATAGGTTTATACACTACTCTTTTGATGCTTTTATTTTTTTTTTAGCTTTAGCAAAATTAATCCTGATATGTGGCAATTTAAGGGTAAGCAAAAATCACATCCTAAAATATCATTTCAAACAATACCTGATAAAGGTATACTCTGTCACTCTCAGCTTCAAGCAAGTAAAGATTTAGAAACTAAAGTGTCAAATTATTAAAAAAATTACATATATTTAACAGGGAGATTAAAATTCCTTATTCAGATAACGTGTATCTATCACATGAAAATTCAAAACTCTTGACTGCACTAATTACATATACTTTTCCTATTCAGATTAATGCTTCAAGGAAATATTTAGGTGCTTCTAATTTTAAACTACTGTATTTAACTGAAAAACAGAAGGTTCTTTGCAATATAATAATCTCATTGCTATTCGTGGATCTACATTGCATAGAAAGGAGAGGTATGGTTTAGTAAAGACCTGCAGTCAGTGGTGTGGAAAAGAAAGTGCATTTGACCAGAAATAGTAGCCTTTAAAGGAATTGTGCCATCAACACAGAAAGTATAAATGTTATATACAGCAGTGTACTTGAATCCCTCTTGTATATCTTGTACATACAATCATACAAACCCCAAATATTGTGAATGCACACATAGAGAGTTTAAAAATAGAATATAGCTGTTCATTAAGTGATGCTTAAAATAAATTGCATGCAAATAGCTAACATGTGCTACTCTTCTACATAGCAAAATGAGGGTTGTCCCTGCC
This sequence comes from Prinia subflava, assembly GCF_021018805.1. Classification (NCBI taxonomy): domain Eukaryota; kingdom Metazoa; phylum Chordata; class Aves; order Passeriformes; family Cisticolidae; genus Prinia; species Prinia subflava. The sequence goes on from NC_086247.1 coordinate 79,091,545, forward strand.
AAGACTGAAAATGGATAATGAGTTGTTTTCTAATGGTTGATGCAGACAGATTAATTATCCAAAAATTTCTCTTAATTCTTCTGATGGACCTTGGTCTAAGTCATCCTAATCCTGTCTGCCACCTTTTCTGTTGTAATTTTAATTCACCTAGTTTCTTAATGCATAAATATTTCTGCAAAATTTTGCTTTAGCTATGCTTGGAGAGAAAAATTAAATACTCAAAAACATACAGAACATAACAGAACAAGAGGAAATGGTCTTAGGCTGCACCAAGGGAAATATACGCTGGATATTAGGAAAAAGTTTTTTACAGAAAGCATAATTAAGTATTGGAATAGCTTACTTGGGAAGGTAGTGGACTCACCACCCCGGATGTGTTTAAGAAAAGACTGGATGTGGCACTTGGTTTAGTTGAGGTTAGGATTGGATTTGACTTGATGATCCTGGAGGTCTCTTCCAACCTAGTCATTCTGTGATACATCAAGCTCAAGACTCATTCTGAGATTCTTCTTTAAAATGCAGCTTCTCTTCCAAGTAAGTCTCATTCTATTACATGTACCTCAAACATTAACTGTGTATTTTTTCATTGCATTACATCTTATGTGAGCTACCAGATCAGGTCCTGAGTTCATCTTAATCTTCACGTAAATGTTCTCAAATACAAGCTTACGGTCAATAACGTTGCCTTCCAACAAAAACACGTTTACTTCTGCATGCTACCTTTCCAATTGTTCTCTTGATCCTATGATTTTTTTTTTTCTGATCCAAATAGGAAAAAAAAAAAAGTTCTGCTGGTTTGCTGTGGTTAAATTACTCTCTGTGTGTTCTCTTCCTCCACAGTCAGGTTTAAGTGTCAGAGTTGGCAGGTAGGAGGTTGCAGAATTTCAGGAAATGCGCAAGAGAACCTTGTGAAGAATAAAACCTCTGGTTTTGGTGTCAGGAAGCTATTAAATGTATTCACCTGCATTTTTTAGCCATGATCCATTGCCCTGTTTGAGAGGCAATGATCTGAATAGTCTTACATAACAAACATCTGTGGTGTGGTTCAGCCTTCTTGTTTGTTCTACCTGTGAGTTTAAAAGGCTCTCATAAATGCATCTTTGATATCATCAGACAGAAGAAAACCACACACCAAACAATTCAGTACCTTGCCTGTCTTGCTAACACAATGAAGATATTTATATTGACATCTTTCCTATGTTCATTATCACTGTCATTCTCCTGAAAGGTTAATGTCTTCACAAACTCATTTGGACTCATTTAACACACAAAAAAAACATTTTTCACTTCCATCTGTGCAATAAAATTAAATCATAATATATTTCAAATTATGAGGTCTGTGTTAAAAAAACCCCACAAAACAACAACAATAACAACAACAACAAAAACAACAACAAAACCCGAACAAACTAAACCTCAAAAAACTCTACCAAAAACCAGAAACTAATTTACATTATTTTTCAGAGTTCTGATTTCTGTTTGTGTTTGGCCATCCTATCCAGAGTAACATTAAAAACAGACATTTTACGGGAGTAGGCAGTTTTGAAGGAGAAAGAGGAGTAGAAGCTATTCCTGTCCAAAGTCCAAACAAGAATATGCTCATAGGGTTCCAGATCATGAGTAAACATGGGTAAAATTGCTTAATAAAAGCTGTGGCAAAGTGCTTAAGAGAATACTCTGATTGTGGTAGCTGGAGCTGTGTGCTTTAATTTACCATCTTAAGGACTCTTTTGGCTCAGTTATTCATTTGTCAAAGAGATACAACAAAGAATGTACAAAAAAAATATATTCATCACCCATCATGTACAGCTGGCTGATGTAGTTGTTGTCTAGTTCAAAAATAATTTATATATATATATATATATGTATATATTTATACAGAGGTGCTTGTATATAAAGAGAAAGTGGAAAAATAGCCAACAAAATTTTAGGCAGTCCCAGTAGTCAAGGTAATAATGTCCATCATCCACAAGGCTTTGGATTGACACATTATTTCCAAGTTTAAAACATCTAATAATGCTTTATTTCACATTTTTAAGGATGTTAAGTTGGCATTTGGACAATTTTGAGACTACTTCTTGTATGGCCCTCATTAAGAAGGTAGATACTTTCCAAGGGTAAACACAAAAGTTGATAAAGTTGGCACTAGAAGCAATGTATAATGAGCTAAGAAAATTCATAGGGAATGTCAGGATTGTCTCTAGGACCCTTGAGTAAGATGTTGTCAGATGAAAATGAGCTAAGACAATTCTTCTAATTGCCGAAGAGATACTTCAGAGAGTTGCCAGTTATCACCACAGTTTCTTTTTCAGTCTATGCAAAATGCAAGCATGAAGCAGCACATGCACATTGACTTGCTATATCTAATGGGAATACCACCACCATATGGCAGTTTTCCATTACTTCTAGCCTTAAATAGGTAAGTACAGTTCTACCCCTCTGTGCTGAAAGGCTGCTCACAGTTGGAAAAGCAGAGTGATGTGAAAAGAAAGGCTGGAGAGACAGGACTCACAGCCGGAACCTGAAGAAAATTTGAAGAAAACCAGGTTAGACCTGGTCAGTTTAATTACTGATTTACCTATGTTTCACACTTACATAAGGTATCTTTAGATCAAGAGTGATTAATGATTTTTTATTCAGTAATAAAAGAAGAAGAAATCAAGAAAGATGCAACATTTTTACTTGTGAATAAAACCAAATCATAGAATCATAAAATCCTTACCTTTAGAAAAGACCTCCATGATCATTGTGTTCAATCTTTTACTGAACACCACAATGTCAACTAAACCACAGCAATAAGTGCCATGACCAGTCTTGAACACCTCCAGTGAGTGTGGCTCTACTACTTCCCTGAGAAGCCTGTTCCAACGCTTAACCACCCTATCAGTGAAGAAATTATTCCTGATGTCCAATCTCAACCCCCCTCTGGCACATCTTGGGACCCTCACTGCGAGTTGCCTGTGAACAGTGGCCAACTCCCACCTGGCTACAGCCTCCCATCAGGCAGTTTTACAGGGTGATAGGGTCTCCCCTGAGCCTCTTTTACTCCAGGATGAACAATCTCAGCTCTGTCAGCTGCTCCTCACAGGACTTCCTCTCCAGATCCTTCATCAGCTCCACTGCCCTTCTCTGGACATGCTCCAGCACCTCGATGTCTTTCTTTTGGTGATATTATAAAGGCGAATCCAAAAGTCCAATTGAAAATATGATTAGGTTTATTGAAAAATCAAATTACAGAATTTCGGTAAAAACCCCCAGCGGAGTTACGTTGATGATGACCCAGGAGATTGTCGAAGGGTGAACTGGGACGCAGTCTCTAGCACACTGCAGCCCCCCCAAAGTTCACAAATTTTCCTCGTTTGGGGCTCAGGTTTTATACACTTTATTTCGTCCCTGGCACAAGATTTCCCCACAGTGTCTTTGTTCCTGGCACTGGTTATTCACATTCATCGCCGTGGTGTGTCTGTTGAAAAGATTTTCCTTCGGTAGGGAGAGGTGCCAATTTCCGGCTTCCCGTGGGTGGTGGGTGAATGGAGACCGAGGTTTGTGAATGGAAGGGCGTTCTTCTCCAGAGATCCAGGCGACAATATTGTGATGATGGCTCTGCTGCCCACAGGAGGAGAACTGATTTCTTATCTTAAGGTGTCCTTCTTTCTGATGCCAATCTCATCACCTCCAGTTCCCCTTATTGTGTTTCCCTGAATAGTGGTTACTGGGTGGTGCTGGCCTAGGAATTCCTTAATTCCATGGCTGGCTGGAATTTAAGTTACAATTTATTTTACATTTTACCAAACCATGATTTCAACATGTTATAATCCCTAAAAACATGATTTAATCCACTACATTTATTACAGTGAGGAGCCCAGAACTGGATACAGGACTTGAGGTGCAGCTTCAGCAGTGCTGAGTACAGGGGGACAGTCACTGCCCTGGTCCTGCTGGCCACACTATTGCTGACACAAGCCAGGATGCCCTTGGCCTTCCTGGTCACCTGGGCACAGCTGGATCATGTTCAGCTGCTGTCAACCAGCACCCCCAGATTCTCTTCTGCTGGGCCACTTTCCAGACACTCTGCCCCAACCTGTAGCATTGCATGGGGTTGTTGTGAATCACATGCATGACCCGACACTTTCCTTATTGAACTTCATACCCTTGGCTGTGGCCCATTAATCCAGCCTGTCCCTATCCCTCTGCAGAGCCCTCCTACCTTACAGCAGATTAACATTCCTATCAATTTAGCACCATCCTGCATGGATGTGCTCAATCCCATCAGACTGAGCATCGATTGGCCCTAGTGCTGAGCCCTGGGGAACACCACTTTTGACTGATAGCCAGCTGCATGTAACTCCATTCACCAGGCAGACTAAATCCACGACTTTTCCCTTATCCACTAGGCAGGTCATGAAGTTTTGTTTGCTTAAAGTCTTCCAAATATCGATTCCAAACTTTATCAGCTCCAAGCAACATGTTGTAACATATATTTGCTTTGCAGTTTTAGTTTGCATTAAAAAAAAACCACAAACAAAAAGACAACAAACCTGTCTAGAGTTCAGTGTTTGAGAACATATTTTATACATAAATAATAATGACCCAATTTTCACATTCCTGTCTGGAAATATTTTTTCCACCCTCACCCTAGCAAAAGAGCAAAAAAGTTAATGTGAATCTCACAGAATAACAGAAAGGTACATGAGGCCTCTGGTGACCAACATTCCTTTTCCATACATTTAGGAGACATGTTTAAGCACAAGTTTAACAAAATTCTCATAGGAGTATTGTGGTCTGGCAAAAAAACAAGTTTGGAGAGAGCAATTCATATCAGCATTTTTTATTTTTCTCTATGCTAGCATTTTAAATTAGTAGATTCCACATGTAGTTGATCACAATTCCTAGCCAAAAATTCTGAAATTACCTAGAGAAAAGAAAATAGCATGCAGACAGTCAAGCCCTGCATGACAGCACGAACACCAACGGGTGTTTCAGAGAGTCACAATTAGGTTTTGACTTTCATAGAGAAGAACTCCTACCTCATAAGATGATGCCATTCACTTTATAGTGCAAACCCTCTCACAGTCCCTGGCAAATAAAAACCTGTGAAAAATGTGTGAAATAACTAATTAGCATGAAAGTAAGGAGCAGTTCAGAAGGTATAACATCGGCAGAAATAAGGTGTGAAACACTTTTTCAGAAGCGTTAAATGAAATAACAATCGGTTTTCAAAGCAAATTGCTGGCTATTTTCCCCCACACTGAATTTTGCCAAATAAGGATACTTTAAAACAAACCACCCAATGTTTATCTGAAGAAAGTATGCCAAAATTTAATTATTTCCTGTTAAAAAAATCCTGTAAAAATTTTAAAAATTACTAATTCTTCCTAGTGTTTTATGTTTTGTGTTGATGACGTCACTACAGGACATCTAGTCTTGAGTATACTTTAAATAAAAGTCTTAAAATAATAGAGTTGAACCAACGATTATTACGGCAATATAATCTTTCATGCAGAGGCAGTTAATGCCATCGTTATGTGATTGAGTCCAAAACATTAAGGTGAAAGCAGTTTGGCAGCATTTTTGCATAATATGCCTCTGCTTGAAGCATCAGTCCAGTTGAAAAAAGATAATGTTTGAAGGGGGTAAATGCGGGAACGCAGATGAAAGAGGCATAAATCAAAATAGGAGGATTTGAAGCCCATTAAAAAAAAAAAAAAAAAAAAAAAAAAAAAAAAAAAAAAAAAAAGCTTTTCGTTTCCAAATACAAAGCATCAGATTTGGTTGTGATTTTACTTCTTTTCAATTGGCACATTAGTTATACTGAAAAGGACTAGAAATGTAAAACCTCACTAAATTAATAAAATGTACAGTAACTGTTTTGAATATACTAACATGAATATTTTTTTATTCTCAATGTAACTCACTTTTTTCTCACACAAAACAGTATAGAAATAAAATATATATGAGAAGTTGTTAACATGGGAATGAGGATTGATCGTCATTATTCAAATAATGATTAATTTTGTATTTATAAAATTATTTTGTTTGGAGAAGAAATTTCGAATGCTACTCCATATTTGTGAATTTGATACTTCCAATGATGTGCTGAAATGTGTCAGATATGTTTCCATAACAGAGAGACACAATCAGAGCTCTCTTATCAAAGAGGGATGATATACCTTTATTGTGAAAATGTTATGAAATATACTAATACCTGTGAAAAATAATTTCTTATATTCCTGTACACTTTTAGAATGTGTCTTCCTAAAATACAATAAGCAGTTAACGCAGGAGTCAAGAGTTCAGTTTTATCCAAGCTCTTGGTGATATCACAAGCCCTAATTTTTAGTGGCTTTTTTTTTCATGCTGTAAAAATATCATTGTTGCTTGCTGAATATTTGACTTGCTATTTCAGTATACTCAAGATGATATAACTGAAATGTGCTGATATTTGCACATCATCAAGAAAACAGATGATATCTTGCAGAGGCATTAGAAATACAGAGCTTCTTACTGAAAGTCAGAAATATTTGGTCATATAGAATATGTTTTAGATAGCTATATCTTGAATCCCTCCTGAATGGCTTAGGTGATATTTTTGAAATGTATACGTTTCAAGAGCAGCACCAGCAAAGATCAAAAAATGGATGAGATTTGTATAATTATTGCCATTCTTCATAAGTCTGGTTAAGAAGAATGTGTACTCAAATATATTAGAATCAAGTAACAGCTGTGCTCTGTTATTAATATATATATCTGATTCTCAAAGTAACTGTGTAATATTAACAACAGAATTTCCCTGAAATATAACAGGAAGAGATATGGGTCATCTTCAGTCATAGTAATACCAGGCAGAGATATAGGTAATTTTAGGTCTTAGTTTTCTAAAAGTAATAACTAAAAGAAAAACAAAACAAAACAAAACACCTTTATGTTGCTTCTAGCTGTTTTCATGAATCAGGGAAGGGCCACAGACTTTGAACTTGAAATTGTCTTTTCCCTAGTCTCGTTTTGCTCCCTATCCATCTGGGACTGAAATGAAATGAATGCTGCTTCCCTCCAGAACTGCATCAGGACATAATAGTAAAACCTAATACAGCTTCTTTTTGAATGTACACACCCTCATGCTCAGTACACAGCTTAGTTTATACCCATCTCCAATGACAAAGAGAGTTTAAAAATCCGTAGATCATTGTTTTTCTTTTTAAAACTCTGTGACTTCTGAACTAATGAGAAGAACTAATGAGGGAAAGGTAGACTTCCAGAATGAATGAACAAGCTGATTTTACCTTGTACATACTGGTTTCTCAAAACAAATTTATTTTAATAGGTTTTATTCATTCATATGTTTTTATCTCTGCAAGTTCTACTTACTTGATTGTACATGACAAACCCCACTATAGTTATGAAAGAGATGAAACATTCAGAAGTCATAAAGTAAATAGTCCTGACTAACTCAAATGGGATGCTGCCAAAATTACATTAAAGTTGTCTTATGACTTTAGGGTTCTACTTTCTTTAACATCAGCAGAGGAATATCAAGGTGCCAAGAGGGACAAAGGCCTAAAAATATTCAGTTAATCTGTGACTGGCTCATTTGTGCTTATCTGAACTGAACCATTTGAGGTACATCCACTGGAAGAAATAAAGCTGAACTAATGATAGAAGAAAACATTGGCCATTTTTTCAAGTAATAGAATATTTTATTGCTACGTTATTTTAAATTTTCCCGTAATAACACTGCACAAAATACCCCAAAACATTATTTCGCTTTCATTACTTTATAAATAAAAATTAATTTATATTCAACTTCTGATGGCAGCATGAATTGAAGTTAATTCATTTCACAGTATTTGGTTTCTAGACAAAAACTGGACTGCTCCCCTCTCTTGCCATTTTACTTTTGAACATGAAATGCTTTTCCTTTAATATCTTATGTAAGATAATTGTTTGTGCATTAAATGGCTTAGGTATATATAAATAGCTGACAGCGGCCAGTAATTTTCAGTGGGCTTAAAGAGATTTTATCTGTGCATATGAATGTTGATTACTATTGCTTTTACTTACATTAATTAAATTAAGGGATGCAATCACGAAAACATTTTGTTTTCATTGAAATGGACAGATCTGAAACATACCTACAAAGCTGAACCTTAACTGCAGATTCTTGTAAGCTCTGCAGGTTGTTTTTCCTTACCTAAAAAATTTGAGAAAAGTTTCCTCTGTTGTTCAGTTACAGGTCTTCAAACTTACTCTCAATTCTGGTTTGGGCACCTTCAGTGAAGCTTACTGACATTCATTTTGACAGTGTTAAGGCTTTCTTTGTGTGGTTTGTAACATGATGTACTTGATGCTGAAAGAAATAACATCCTTCTCTAACGAGCATAATCAGGTAGGTTTGTAGCTCTGGAACTACAAAGATTTGAATTTAGAAAGCAGATAGACAGGACTGTGTGCTCACTGTCTTAGTCAAAAAACAGTTTCAGTTTGCATGCTTTACGTCTGCAAAAATGTAATTTGTGTACTGAACCAAATGTAGAAGACTAGAGGACATTATGAGAGCAATTTCTCATAACATATTTGATTTTATTCTGACAGTTCTTAAGAGTAGGTGTAAGGCCTATGTATTAGTCAGAACATGCCTGTGAATAAAATGACAGCAATAAGTCATATTCTTATTTGAGCATTTCTTAATGTGTTATCACAAAGGATTAAATACTGAAAAATTGCTAAATCTTCTTTTAAGAAAATTTACAACTCATTATTCAGTCACAATTTTACCCTGTGAACTGGAATTTTAGGGAAATATAATTTGCTTTTATGATAACAAGGGGCCTTTTTTAATGTTTTATAATTGAAGGTTTAGGGTACATTTTTTCTAATTTCTGGTATGAAAGATATGAACTCTGAAGTTTTACAAATATTAATATTAATAGAAGATTCTAATTTTTTCAGATAAAAAAATCTGGCAGGCCCTTATTTACAGTAAACAAACAATCAAATTTTCCTTACATTTTAAATAAGCTAAAATTACACAGAAATCTTAGACCAGTCACATTTTCAAATTTTACATAGGAAATGATTCCTTACACATTACAGTACAGGTATAACTGAATTTGTAAGGAAAAAGCTGATTAACTCTATCACATACTAATGGCAATAATACTCAAACTTAATATTGGTTAACAAAATAAAGGTTGTAAAGGCAACGCAGAATATGCTGTTATTGAGGCTATGCTTATTTATTTCATGTGTGTGTTATAGGTAAGTTTAATCACGTGGCATTTTTTCAGGTTTATATTTCTCTGCTGAAGGAAAGGTAGCCTACACTTCATAGGTAACTATTGACTTTGTCCAATGGGTAGCCAAATATTTAATTTGCCTTATTGTCCTTAGAAGGGACTATCAAGTATTTTGCTTTGTTTTGGGTAGGGTGTTTTGGGTTTTTTTGGTTTTGTTTTGGTTTTGTTTTGTTTTTGTTTTTGTTTTTTTGTTTTGTTTCCGCCCCCCCCCCCCCCCCCCCCCCGGCATGCCTATTGTGCTTGCCACTAGAAGACCATTGTTTGACAATTAACTGGGGCATAAAAATCCTCATGGTCTAAAAGGCTTATTTATATATATGTTACAAACAAGACCTGAGAAATAGCTATTAAAGTAAGAAAATACCTTCTAGCTGAGATACTTAGCCGTGAATTCTTTGTTTGATGGACTGATGGTTTTGCCACAAGCTCGGAGCTCAGAAATTCAAAACTATGTAAGTTATATTTCCCAATATTCATTTTATTTCAACACTCTCCAGTAGAAGTAGAAATAGAAAACTGCTTCCTCGGGAAGTGGTGTTTTGTTGGAATATTTTTAGTACAAATGACAATCTGTATGAAATGAGGCAAATCTCTACAGAAAATAGTCATTATACAGTAGCCTCAAACTATTCCCAAAACAAGTCTACCCTGTGTGGAACTGAGGATAATAGAGCAAGAAGAACTAAAATAGGAGAGCATAAGCATTATCATAATACTTGGAGTATATGGAAATTTGCAACAAGGAAGAAGATTTTTCCCTCTATCTCTAGTACACTAGTATGGAAGAAGGCCAGACTGAGCCCTTAGCTACAAAGGAACACTTTTTACAAGAACTGCTTTTCAGATGATATAATTAAAGGTCAGAAGACAACCTTCATGATTTTCTTTTTCTGTCTTCCAGCCTCATTTGTACCAAGGCAGCTCAGGTCACTGTTTTGAGTTGGTGATGCAGGAAGGTTTATATATCCTTGGTATAATTGTGCATAGCAGTTTCCTGAAGTTTCTCTGCTGGGAGTGTCATCCAGAAAGGTTACTGTGACATTTCCAAAATTGTTTCTTATTAATAGGAATGAAACATGTTTGTTTCCCATTTCATGCATCAATATTGTATAGACATTTATCTGTATTCTGATATGTTTATCTAGAATATGCATACCTTATAATAATACCATATATTGCGTGTATATATATTTATGGAATATTAATGTTACAAATAGTATTTTTTTGGGTTATATTTTGCTTTGAATGTAACATAAAGAGTAGTAAGCAAAAGTACTTCTCAACCATGAATCATTTGGAGGAGAGAAAAAAGCTGGGCAACAATTTCCTTCCAATAATAGTTTTCAGCAGCCTCTGAGTTATGAACAAGTTTTACCAACTTCCATTACTAAATAAAGTGATGCTTATGGCAACTAAATTAACTGTCATATCTTTAACTATGTCTGATGGACTTTCATGCAGAAGGAAATATTTTAAATTGCAATTTACATATTCTCTCATTAAACCTAATGTTTGCTAGCTGCTATGCCAGCCATGTCTTAGAAAAGTACCCACTAAATTTTCTTCGAATAAATTTATATTTTGGCCCCACGTATAATAAATTGCAACTGTAGTGAAGGGAAGGTGAGTTTTGCTGAGTGAAGGTTAAATAAAGCTTTTCTGTCAATACCACCTAACATTTTCCTGGTGTACTTCTCTTCTGGATACTGTTAAAACATTTCCTGGTGTGACAATTTAGCAGCAGTTAGAGATATATTGAAAAAATGTCAAGGAGTTTTGATCCAATTGCATTGAGAATTATATGGTGGGATTTGTTTCTCGGGATAGAGGGAAGGTCATAAAAATGGGAATATATTAATCATTGTAACAGAAATCCAAATATCTAGATCATCAAAGCCTGTCTTTGATGGTGGCCAGCTGTGGGTGGTTAGGAAGAGTGAAAGCACAAAGTAAGCATGTAGTGATAATTACATACAAGAGTTTCTTCTACGATCACTGACAGCATAAAATTGTGGGGCTTCTTGCTTGATTATAACTTACATGGAGGGGCTTTTGAGACATTTCCTTCAACAGTTTTGTAATCCATTTAAGCAATTGGCATTTACAAAATCTTGCAGCAGGGAACTCCAGTCTTAAGTGTGTTTTGTACCTGAAAAATAACCTCTTCTTCTTTTTGAACCTGATTTTTTTTGTTTGTTTTTATTAGAAGATTCCTGATTCTGTTATTGAAAATCACAATGAATATTAGATCCTGCATATAATTCATGTTTTCATAGACATCTATCTCCTATCAGCTGGAAAACCTGCTGAACCTGAAAGGCCCCAGCCTGCCTTGTTCTTCTTTATAAAGAAACCATTTTCTGACCTTAATCATCGCTTATCCTCTTTATCTTTCCTAGATGGAGAACACCTTGTCTGGGGGAGGACATGCTAATGACAGCAATAAAACCTTCAGTATAAGGACATGACAGTCAGTAGCATAATATTTTTTTCTTCTTTTCTTAATAATTCTTAATACATTATTTCCTTTATTTACTTAACACTGAGCTAAGACTTTCCCAAAATTAGCTATTATAACTACAAGATCTCACTTGTGAATAACCATGTTGTACCACTTCATCAGTTCACATTCTTTTGAATGGCCTTTTTATTTACTGATCTTAATAACAATCTCAAATAAGCTCTCATACCCATTATTTATTTCCTTTGCCAGATCAAAAGATCAGATCTAGAAGAATTCCACTTTCGTCTATCCTCTATTAGCATTATTGAATATTTAATTGATTTTTCTGTGTTTTGTTAAGATTTTCTAGTTTAATTTCTTTAGAAATGTTGATGATAGACCTTTTCAAATACCTTCTGGAAAGCTAAGCAGACTATGAAATCTGATGGTCCCTCTATATGTAAAAAGTGTGACTGCCTTGATACACAGCATGAAAATGAAATTCCTGTGGGTGGCCAAATTTTAATTTCTGTCTTCATGAACAAGCAGGTTACCATACTACCCAGAAACTAGCCAAAATTAAGAAAGTTCATGGATTCTGTAATTTTTTTGTTACAATTCTGAAATTAGTAAGATGAGATACACAATAGCAACATGCAATATGATGGAGATATTTCTATGCATATATATTAAATACATCAAAGTTCCTCTGTAAATGAAAGTTTTTCAACAGTGCCATGACTTCCAAATCTTTTCAGGTGTTACTGATTAATTAATTTGTATTTGTAGTACTTTCTGTGACTGCAAAGTGGCAAGTCATGCTACCTGTTTGAAACATAAAAGATACTTTCTAGATTCAGCTGTTGACTTTCCTCTGACTTTTTTGTGAATATAATAAATTAGAATTTGTTCTGCTTCCCTCAAAAATTTTTGCTAGAAGTTTCCACACACAGTATGTAGACATGGATGCAAAAATATTTATAAAATGCTTACCTTCCAAAACTTTATCAATAAACAAAATACCATTTTGCAAACATTAATGGAAATGTAAAAAATTATTTTGCCAAATGTAAGTTCAAAATTTATACGATTTCTAGTTTGTAGTCGAAAAACAAAGGAATATTTCGTATTTCTTTTTGAATATATATTTATTTTTGTCCTTGTTGACTAGGGTTTACATCAATTTAAAGACAACAAATTTTCTTAAAAATTAAATACTTGTTTTGATTTTTTTTGAAGGGAGTGGGAAACAGGAGAAACTGACATTCAGAAAAAAAGATTGATTTCAAAACTGTCATTTTGATTTCATGGTTTACTATATTTTCTTAAAATTGAAAAAAAAATAGCCATGGAGAAAACAAAAGAATTTTTAAAATTTTGCCTGACTTATTGTATTTGTGAACTTCCATGGTATTAGCTCTATCTTCTGTCATGTAGAAAGTGACTTTTCACCCAGCTTAACCAAATTAGAATAGAGTTTAAATGAGCCTCTGAAAAACTAGAGAGACGGTAGAGAAGCCCAGAATACTTTGTTGTAAAACTAAAAGTTGTATTCACATGTCTCCTTATATTTCCAATTATCTCCTTATGTTTACTATTTATAGGATGGTTTTGAACATAATAGATAGCACTGTTACGGATAAGTGAAATTGTTTTAGCTTGAGCATCTATTTGTGCATCTTGTTATGAACAGATTACAGATGAGTGATTTCTGTGCTGCTCAAGTGAGCCTGATAATGATAACACAGTGTTTGAAGGCTTCTGGTAACTTTTACTATCCAGTCTCTAGTTCAACTTATTTGACAAAAAGTAAGGAAACCTAAACTCTTTATATTCTTATATAAGATGCATGTTACTAATTACCCTATTGAAATGTTATTTTTTAATTTTTTTTTTTCAGTAGTTAGTGATGGGCCAAAAGAGACTATTTGCTTTTTACTCAGTATTGGATAAACTTAGAGGAACACTGTCAAAAATCTTAATTCTCATCAAATAAGGGCAAACCAGTCTGAAGCAACCTGGAGAAACGATTGCATTTAATTTTCTCCATCATTCATGATGATTCTTGTGGGTCCCTTCCAACTCAGAATATTCTGTGATTAGCATAACCAGCAGCTCTGTAACATTAACAAGTGTTTATGTAGTTAAACCAGTGGGAGCAAACTATAACTATAATGAAGGGAAATAATGTAGCAGATTTGGTCCTCTTTCTTCCAACTTTGTGTGTGACAGCACAGGAAGACTTTAAGAAGTCTTAGGAACATGTGATTGATTCAAAGGCAATGGAGTCACACTGGAAAGTGAGTGAGAGGAATGCAGGGCAAACTCTTGACAGTAATGCAATTGATAAATAGTTTAGCCTGGAAATAATATTACATATGACTGAAGGATAAATGATGGAAATATGATACGTTGTAAGAGTGAATGAGTGAAAAACTTCTGCATATACAGAGACTGAAGCTGGTGGATATTGACCTGATAATTTGCAAAGTGAGGGGTTTTTTTGGTTTAAGTGCTATTTACTCTCCTTAGACTGTTCCGCCTATCAATCACTTTCCTGAAGGCCCTATGAAATATTACTCTTTACATTGTTGTCACTAACATAAGATCATGTGCACATCTACTTCCACAAAATTCCTTTAAAATTTTTTTTTTTTGCAACAGACTCTAAGAACTCACTGTCTACTGCATGTACAGTGGCTACAATAGTTTTTATACATTTCTGACTTTTTAAACATTCATAAGGTGTTTCGTTGTACATAACTTGCAAGTTCCAACTGAAATGCAATATTAACGTATTTTCTTTGTTTCTGTGGTCCTGTGGCATTTTTGTCTTAAGAACACATAAAAAATTCATTCAGACTAAACAACACCATGATTTTGTTTACTACATGTTGGTATGTTTTGTTAATTTTCATCTCATTTCATGCGGATAAGCTTAGGAGGTACTACTTGGTAAGCAGGTATCCTGTTTTACACTTTTTCCACTTTGAGTTGTCTAGGAGTTTCACTTTCCAATTCCTCACTATTTTAAGGGTGCAGAAGAAGACATTGTAATAATGCCCTTGATTCCTAAAATTTCCTAAAATGTACTGAGAAATAAATGTCCAAGGATATGGTAACACATAAAAAAAGATAATTTATACTAATTACATAATAATGTTAGTAGTATGTTTATATATGGTTATGTACTTTCACAATGTATACTAATATTTTATTTAATAACACATACAGGAATAAATTTTAAACATCAGATTCACATTCTGCTGAACAGTTATAAAATAACTTCCTTCAACATAGTGATAGAAAAATATTTCCTTATAGTTATTACTTGGAAATTAGTACTGTAATGCAAATCAAAGTCATAGAGTCTTATTTGATGTTTTCTGATATAGATGAATAGTCAGGAAGATGTGTGTATTTGTTCTTTTTCTTTCTGGAAACAAACCAGAGATTTTTACTGAGTTATATGTGAAAGTGTTGTCTGGACTTGTTTAATCAATTTGGTTTTTTTTAGCTTATAGGTAAAAACCCAGATGTTTTACAGACTATTTTATCTTCTTCTTAGTACATACTCATTTAAATATGTAGGATATCACTGGTCTCAGTGTTGCTGAAGAAAAATTTAGTTTTGGAAGAGTGTCTTTTTTCTATCTATATTTTTAATGGATGGATATTATCTGTTTGTCTCTTCTTATTGCATGATGTTTAAGGACTGATGGGGATTTGGAAGAAAAAAATTAGGTCCTGTTCACTAGGTGACCATAAAGAAGATCAATTGTTTGTATCACCTGTAGGACTTTTAAAAAGCTTTCTAATGCTGCTTATGTAAGACATTTCTTAATATTCTCAGATTCATATTCTATCAAGGAATATAAAAAATCATTAGTTAATAAAACTATTATTGATTGAAGTGGAGAAAAATCCATAATACTCACAGTTTCTTAATAGATCAAATAATTTAACTTGATATCAAGTCAATAAAAATTTGGTCTCCATTGCACCAAAACAGATTGCTTAATGGCAGTTTAGTCAGCTTTCAACTTCACTGGGTTTTATCAGCCCATTAAGGAGAAGAAATATCTAACTAAATGAGAACACAGCATTCTACTTTTCAAAGGAATAATATGTTTCCAATATCTCTTGGTTTTATGTCAATAATTAGCTAAGAGAAAGAAAGGAGGAAAAAACCTTCCACAGCAGCTAATACAGACCTTGTAACGTACTGCTTTGGCTCTGGAATTATTTAATCTCAGCAGCATTTCAAAATTTCAGTGCTTCTCTAGTACAAAACTTGTGTAACCTAAAGATTAAAGGAAGAGACATTTCAAAATGTTTTTGGATACCCGCTTTTTCTTGTGATAGCTAAAGTATATTTTTGGTTACAGTTGGCTAGTTGCTCATGCTTCTTTTCACTAGACTTGAGAAAACTGAGTAAATTGAGAGGATGCTAGTTTTTGTGACACTTTCTCAGTCTTCAGATTGACAGTTTAAAGGTGGTTGAAAAACAACACAGAGTGTTTGTCAGCAAATGATTTGTCTTTGGAAAATAGAGCTTAAAAATGATTGAGCGTCTTTTTACGCTTTATCTGTGGCTCTTACAGATGTAACTTCTGATGATCTAAGTATGACTCAAAATGGAGAACTGTAGAACAAATAAACTGAGATTTTGAAACTAATGTTATGTGTTTGGATAGGTAGATTGTGCCAGCGTGCTTTTAGAGTAAGGCTATTTGAGTTGATACAAGATAATAATTCATCTTTCTAGACTAGAATATGTTTAGTTCAGTTAAAAAAATAAAACAAAAAATTTCTTTTAAACATTGACCTGCAGAAAGTAGCACTTTTGAGCAAGCAAGTAATTGTATAACTTGTTCCTGTCTCAGTGAGCACAAGCACTTCCGACTGTTGTATGTATGGACAATACTTCAGCACAGAAGTATTAGCAGTTGGCTGTCATACTGCTGGCGAAATTCCATGTTCTCTTCAAGCTTGAAATTCATGGCCAGAACAGGCAGGAAGCGTTAACATAGTTGTAAAAACTGGTTTATTTTTTAAAAATAAATACAAAAATATAAATATAAAACATTGGCAGATAGAATTTGATGAAATGAAGTTGCACAAACTTTTTTTTAAACCAGCTGCATATTACACCTATTAACACCACGTGTACATTTTGTTTTATTTCAATGTACAGAACAGGATATATTGGATTTTTTTCTTCTTTGCCATCTTAAAAGCTGCACTTGCAGGAATAGGACATGTACCTAACAGAAGCGGCTTGAGGTTGCTTAAGGGATTATCACCCCGTTCAAATTTCTGAAGGTAAGATATTTTTTTACTTACTAAAATGTACAACACTGAATTTCCATAGCTTTGGCTCTTGGAAGTTGATTAAATAAAATGTTGTATATATTCCAAGTGGCATCCTACTAGAAAGAATGAATGACATTAATGGACAAGTTTAAAACAAATTTTAAAAGGAAACCATTGTGCTGAGTGGCAGGAAAATTTTCCTGAATGTTAAATACTGTTGAGTGCAGAAGGTGTCTGTAAAATTACTTCCGCTCGAAGGAAAAGAAAAAAGTAGCCTACTGTAGGTTAAGAAGTGTCTTTGTCACTTTCTCCTCCACCGTACATCTCAGCTAGCTTATTAAACCGAGGCCCCCACTCTCGGAGGTAATCATAGTTTTGGTCTCCTTCGGTAGTACCTGACTCCAAGGAGCTCAAGGATTCAGCTATGGAATCGTTCCCTTCGTAGGCATAGGTTGCAAGCGAGTCGTACGGCGGCGCAGAGGGATCAGTGTCGTGCTCTTTTAGCCTTTGGTTAATGAAATCTCGGACATCCGTGTTGTCTGGTGCCGAAGGAGTCCTCCGTGGCACAAACAACGTTTCAGGGATAATGTCTCGCCGCAGCTTCTTGTCTTCGATAGCTGCAGGATTCCTCAGGGTGCCGATATCAAAGGCTTGGGTGTCTTCCTCTCCACCGCCTTCGTCATTGTAGCTCACAATGTTGTCTCTGATGTCCTCTTTAGAGAGGATCAAAGGCTCCTTCTTTCGTTGCCTCTTCAGAGCAGCAAATAGCACCACTATAACTTAAAGAGGGAAACAAAGAATGGGTAAAAATCTCTATTTAACAATTTCTTAGCAGCAAATCCACCAGGTACAAGAACTACCTTTCACCAGATCATTTTTTTGATAAGCGGATAAACACCTCTATCTGTATAATGGTAGCACAATAAAGTCTGCATCAAAAACCTATTTTGCACACATTGTGTGCTCTGCTTTACAGGAGCATGAGTTTGTCTGCATGCTCCTTCTGTAGCTGTAATGAGCTTTAAAATAGCCAGGTCTGTTCTGAAGGTATTTTTCCTTTTTCAAGCTCAAAGGATATTGTTAAAAAGTAGGTTTGAGTTGAATTATAGGTCATTAAGTGTTATTCTGAAAACCACAAAATGGAAAATTACAAAATTTTCCTTTTTTTATTACAGCACTGAAACCCCTGGATAGACAGGGTTCTGATGTAGTCAAATTACTGCTTACTGTTATGTTATATGTGAAATATATGCTGCATATTGATTTTTAGTAGTTATTTAAATAAAAAAGAGACTTTTCCTCAAAAAAAAAAAAAAATTAAAGACATTAAAGCAATTTTTGATTATGCTATTCATCTCCCTGAACTTCTGTTTTTTTGGACAACTTAACAAAAGAACATAAACGAGCTTCTGGTTGCACAGTGATAGTTTTAACAGTCTGGGACTTGAATTCTTATTTACAATGTTAAATTAGCAGATAATGAGGGTTTGAATTTGTTGTGGGTTTTTTTCCTTTTTATTTTAAGCCACAGTTATATTCTTCTTGCAAAACCCAGGAGCATTAATGCTATCCACCTGCATAAAGCCAGGCCTCAAATGTTTGTTCCTGGGCAGGGTAAGATGCGCTTCTCTTCCTACCTAGCAGGATGATGATGCAGAGGAGGATGGCCACCAGCGCCCCGGTGCTGAGGCCGGCGGGCAGGAGCAGGGCCTCGGCGCTGCAGGACTGCATGTTCCCCCGGCTGTCGCAGGCACACACCCGGATGGTCAGCGTGCCCGTGCTGCTCTGGATCGGGTAGTCGTTGTCCGATATCACCACCGGGAGAAGGTACGTACTTATCTCGTGTCGACTAAAGCCGTTCCTTCTCGTCAGAATCCTGGCGGTGTTATCTAGATCGATTAGAAGATACTGTTGTAGGCTATGCAAACAGAAACCGTATCACTTACAGTAGATGCAAATATTTGTATTTTATATGACTTAAAAATGGTTCCTGATATCATAGTGGTATCTCTGTTTTTTCTAATAACATCCCGAATTGATCAGAAAGCTATTTATAAGTTTTTAGGTACATCTGGCCTGCTTCTCTGTGCCTCTGCACCACTTTGCGTGTGATTTAAAAAGAGAAGATTTCTCAAAGCTTAAAATGTTTTACAGATTAATGCACGCAGTGTGTGACACAGTTACAGTTCAGGGCTGAAACCCTGAAACACAGCGACCAACTGAGGAAAAATAACCTTACATTTTGTGCAGTTCAGCAAGTACTCCATTCTGGAACATTCTTTCTACGCATCACCTGCGACAACACCCACAGGAATACTGTCAACTCAGTATGATTTGCTACACCAAACCACTTTCAACACACTGTAGAACAATGAATTATGTTCCTTAGTACAGGATGTAGGGGTTTTTTTTGGATAGAAATTGTCTTAGGAATTCAGAAAATGTGAAAGATGGTAGGTATTCCTGAACATTTTTGAGAAGTGAAGTTACTAAACTGTATTTGTAGCAAACAAATCTTAGTTGTCTGCAGGACACTTCAGCATCAAAGGCTGTCCACTGAGTGGCCAGAGGGAAGGGAAGGAAGGAATGAAAAACACAGAAAGACTATTTCTTCTACTGTTAGAGCCACAACACTTGAGTGGCAGCCAGCACCAGAGTTGATAACTTTTTGGTCCAAAACAGAGAAAATACTGTTTAGTGTGCACTAAAAGGAAAATTTAATTCCCATCACTTTGTGGATTGCTTGAGGTTGGCTATGTGGTTAGCTATCTTGACAGCCAACTTCAGGCACAACTAAAATAACCCATGTGAAAAAACAAAGAAAATAATTACAGATAGCAAGATAATATCAAGATCTATACCTCTCTGTACTCAGGACCTAGTCACCAAGACATAATTTTTGTTTAAAATATTAAATTATGTATTCTTTCATAGACTTCAAGATGTGAAACACAGTTTTTCTTTATTGCTTCTTGCCACTGGTCGTGTGTATTTTAACAGTTTGTTTTCACTCAACATCAAAAATTACGTGTCTTATGGATCTTTAAATACCTCTTCTGCAAGGGATTTTATAAGGTATGCAAACTATTTGATTTAATTACTTCACTTTCCCTACCGTTAGAATTTTTTTTCTGCTGTTGTTTGTAGTCTACTACATCCTGGAATATTCATCAGGAACAGAGGGTTATTCCCGTTGCCTTTATGTATTTGGCACATTTGAAGGCTGATATGATGTACTCTTTCATTTATTTCTTCTGTAATCTAGAGTCCCCTCAATTAGTCATACTAATAATGAAGGCCAAAATTCATAGTCTCACTTCCCCAACAGAAGCTTCTGAAAATTTTCTCTGATAGAGACAGATTGAGAAAGGATCAAAAGAAAAGCCGAAGAGGCTCTCAGACCCATTATTTTCATTAATGGTCAGAAAGAAGCAAAACAGAAGGCCAGGGGAATCAGAACTAGGTGACAAAAAGCTAAAGTGAAAAATCTCAACTTGTCAGCTGAAGGCATTTTGGAAATCTATCTTTCTTTTGCAGTCAAGTATTTCATCTGTCTCTTACCCCAAGCCAATATTTTTCTGATGCTCTTTATAATTTTTTATTAGCATATTTCTGCCTCACTTATACAGATAAAAATGCAGAAGTCCTAAACCTCATTCAGGTAAAGTATTCTTGATAGCAGCAACCTTCACAGCTTCTCTACATACTGACAGACATCAAAAGCAAACATATTTCAGGAATGTAGCCAGACAGAAAAGATAAAACTCCTTCACTGGAACAGGCAAGAATTTTACCTTCATTATCCTGAACAGTGAAGTTAGGGTTAACAGCAGCTAAACTGAAGAAAAATTTTTGTCCACCAAGAGGGTCATCCTTGTCTACTGCACTTATGGTTTGAATAAGCTGCAGAAAAAAACCAAGCAAACAAACAACAACAACAAAAAAGACCAAATACACCTAGGTTTTTGACAGAGCTGTCTGATCAAAGAAGATGAGAAGCGTTAGAATAAATTAGCATTCACACATATTGACTTAATATTTATTCTGTAAAATATAATGACTAAACAAAAATGTTCAACAAGTGTCTTATGTAAGCTTTTTTGAACAAGAACATCTGTATTTTTTATGAGATAGTACATGTGCACCTATATTTTTGTAGCTACACAGTGGACAAAATTTACCAAAAATAGTTTTAGTTGTATCTGGTAGTTTTTATACTTCATCTTTGGTTCATCGTTTTAAATTCAAGGCAACACCTAAGACAGTAATTCACATGAAGTTTTCTATTTTCATGATAAATATGGCATTTTATCATACAGATATTTTTGAAAGGGAAGTTAACATTTCAAATTACATTTCAACATGAAAGCATTTTTTCTTAAGCATAACTTTTCTATTTATTAGTATAGCAGAACACACCAACATGATTCCTGAGATTAAAAGTGCCAGTTAGATTTTATACATGTTTCAACTCTTGTAAAACATTGTAGCAGGCCCTAGAGATGCACAATTTGGAGCGGGATGACAATCTGGTGTCATAATTCTCAGAGTAAGCTGCACCAGATCAGTTCCATACTCAGACTCAGAGTTTTCTGCAATGCCTACAAAATGTTTTGGGAATTTTTGGGGTAAGTAATGGCAAGCCCTTTATCAGCACTTATTGACCTGTCAGGTAAGTGAATATGGGGCTTTTTCACTGAAATTTCTATACCTAAGAGTGACAAAATATTGTTTCCCAAGCAAAATGAATTTTTTGACTTTTACTTTTGACTTTTTTGCTTAATTTCAGACTGAGGCTTTTTTTATACCATGGCATATAAAACTGAATTTATGTCTGGATTTTTGTGCGTGCATGCATGCTTGAAGGTTCAGTTACATTCTTAAGTTTAACTTCCAAATAATTTTTATTCTTCATTTCTTATCCATCATTTTAAATTGCACTGCTTTCTCAACCATGGAATTACATCTAATTTTTAACACTATTCCTTCCCTGTGGTGTACTTGTTAAACCCTGTTTGTTTTTCCTCTTCCAGTTCTTTGAAATACAGCCATTTCTCTTTATACCACAGTTTTTGTCAGGTCTGATCATCTTTAACATCAACAACTGCAATGCCCTCCTGTTTGCCTTAAAAAATGCATGACTAACTCCCAACTTCTCTCTTGTCCATCCAGAGAACAGCAGCAAATTCCTTAATGAGGCGAGGATGGGGATTTCATTTAATATAGCAACTTCCTTGCTTTTTCAACAGGAGTTTTGTCTTTCTCTAAATCTATTTTCTTATATAATCCTCCAATAATTTTCTAAATAAATAAAAGTGATAATGCAAGCACAGAATATTATTTGTTTGTGAGGAATTAATATTTTCATTATCTAGTGAGCAGCTAGCACATGAATTTTCATAGATATTTACAAAATGAAGTAAAAAACCCCACTAGTTTATTTTACTTCACAAATATGGTCACTTGTAGGTGTTAGGCTGAGTTTTAAACTCAGAGTTGAAAAAGAGTGTGTAGAATTGAAAGCATTACATTACAGTTTGAGAACTGTTTCCTGATTATATTGATTACTATTGCAATGATAAACATGATAAATCCTGTTTTATATGTAGTTTCAAAGTTTTTTTCTCTTAGACCTGCCAGCCGTGGGAAACCCCAATCACCTTGTAAGTAGGGGTATAACACTCTAAGTTGCTTCTTTGTAGAAATGCCACACAGCAGTAGCTGCAAGGAAGCCAAGGATGTTACTCTGTATGGTAACAGTCAGGAAATTAAGGGTCCACTGGCAGTCATAATGATCATTAGCCACTAAAACCTGATAAACCTTGCTGTATGGTCTGCTTATTCCAAAAAAACTCATCTTTCTGCTTGGCAGGACCTCTGCAAGCATCCTTTCTATCAATTGTTTAGGTAGAAGTTTTCTTCTAAAATATGCTATGCATTTGCTCTTAAATTTAGAAGAAAGAATGAAAATATAATGCGCTATTAAGAAAAAGAAAGCAGCAGAACTCTCCAGAAATCCTTTGAGAGTTTTTGAAAAAGGTAAGGCAAAGACAGAATTCTGATACTCATAAAGCCACTGGATGCTGTAAGATCTATGGCTATATAGTGAGGAAACTAAAGTAAGAACGAATCAGGGGAACTAGGAAAGAGAGAACAAAATCTCAAGTAAATTGATCCCTAATTGTCATTTGTTAAAATAAATGAAAGAGATGTAATAAACAAAGATAAAGTAACACTTCAGGATTAAAGGATTTAAGATTTTTTTTTACAGAAATATCTGAAAAATAGGAAGGGAAAATTGAATGCTAGAAAAAAAACTTAAAGGATTTTAATTTTTCAATAGATCTGAATTTCAGCTATTTTTAGAAAGACACTTGGTGAATATAACAAGGAAATTTCTGGAAATATGAAGATCCCAAAAGTCATGTCTAAGCAAGATTATGGTGAGAAAAGCATCCCTCATAAGGATGTTATATATAGGTCAAATGAACTGATAACATGAGGAACAGCATAAAAAGAATTGGTTCAAGAAACCTTGTGAGTTTATACAATCTATACTGAATTAAGTTATTGGAAAAAGGAAAATAGACATCATCATTCATATTTTAAAATGTCTTTGACAGAGAATCCATTATTAGCTAGACTTATTTACGTAATATTTGGCCATGTGAAAAGGGAGTGGGCACGTGTGGACTTGGTAAAATGAAGGCTAGTAACAGCAAGATAATAACAAGCCTTTAAACATCGCAGGGTACTTGGGTCAGGTGGGGGTGTCCCAGTGCTGGGGCTGTGCCGGGGCTGCCCGGGCAGGGCCCGGCTGAGCCCCTCAGAGCCCCGGGGAAAGCCCGGCCAAGGGAGGGCAAAACGCTGCCCGGCAGCCAGGGCTGAGCTGGGGAACCGAGCCACGAACAGCCCTGCCAGCCCCGAGGGGACAGCGGGAGCAGGGACGGGGCAGCAGGGACCCGGCAGGGATGGGCCTGGGCCAGGGAGGGACCCCGGCGGGGCAGCGCTTTCCTGCGGGCCCGAGGGCGATGCCATGCTGCAGTAGATTTGTCCTGAAGGAATGCAGTCCATGGGGAATGCTCACACTGGGGCAGGGAAAAGCGTTAGGAGGAAGGGATGTCCGAGAAGAGCAAGCCAGTAGTGAAGGGGTGAACCTGGGAAGGAGGGGGTATTAAGGGAAGTTGGTTTAGTTCTCTCTTTGTTTCTCACAATCCTACCCCATTTATAATGGACCGCATATTAAATTAATTTTCCCCAAATTGAGTCTGTTTTGCCAGTGATGGTAATTTTTAAGTCTGGCTTTGCCTCAAGCCATTTTCTTTTTCATCCTTTCTCCCCCAGTACTGTTGAGGCGGGAGGAAGTGGCTGGGTGGGCATCTGGCTGCTGACCAAGGCAACTTCTGCCTTCTTTTGTTTGGCAGATCATTTACAAATAGAGAAGAGTCTCTCTTCTGACATCTACTATAGGGAAAATGAATATACCAAGAAGTTATACCCAGCTTCCATGCAAGGTCTCTTCTCTAAAGTGAGACTGACTCCTGCTTTCTAAACTGATTCTCTTATCTTTTACATCAGAGGATCTTTGGAGGCTGGCAGCTGAGCTGCCAGACATGTGACAGCTGGGAGCTGACAAAACCAGTGGGATTCCATCTGTCCAGATGCCCAGCTCCTGGCTCTTCTCACCTGGGGGCAGAGGACAGCTGAACCAACTTCTTTGGTTGCAGGGCTGCAGC
Source organism: Prinia subflava (assembly GCF_021018805.1). Classification (NCBI taxonomy): domain Eukaryota; kingdom Metazoa; phylum Chordata; class Aves; order Passeriformes; family Cisticolidae; genus Prinia; species Prinia subflava. The sequence continues at coordinate 79,116,333 of NC_086247.1, forward strand.
AGACTGAGCATTTTGCAGCTTTATTTCCCTGAACTCCTACTGAGTCAGCCTCCTGTAGGTCACATGAATGCCTGTGTCCTCTTTATGCCATCACACCAAGACTGCCCTGGTTTTTTGGGGGTCGATTAAGCAGCAACCACCAAAATAGCATTCTGCCAGAGGTGCTGCTTGTGTATAGCTTGAACTTTCTGAGATAGGATGTTTGCATCGTTTGTAAGTCCACGGTACCATCTCACATAAGCAGCAATAGCAAGCAGGAAAACAATCACAGGCTCTTGGAGTCATTCAGACTACAAAAGTCACATTTCTCTCTTGCTATATATTTCCATATATGTGTATGTTTGTATACGTAGATTTATGTGCACCTACCTAGGTATCATACATAGTATGTGTGTCTATATACATGTATGTATAAAATTTAAGCTTCTGTACAAATTAAGTAAATGGAAAAGTATAATACTGATATTTACAACATCTGTCTTGAGTAGATGGGAAATACTGAAATGAATACCACAGAATCTGTGACTGATGAAGCATCATTAGTTTCAGTGACCTAATAGAACATACAAATTTCATGGATCAAATGTAATTAATGAAAACCTGAAAGGGAAGAAAAATAGCAGAAATGCGGGAGGAATCAAGCTCAGAGAACCATGTTCACTTTGGCTTGATTAGATTCTCTCAGGACACATTGAATTTGAAAAATGAAAAATCTTATTTATGACCTGCCAGTAAACAAGAAGTATATAACTGAATTCAAATAGATTATTCATGTTATCCTGCATTATATTTTTCTTCTCCTGCGAACTGTTTTCTTTAAGCAATCATTTGAAACTTAGATTTCTTAAAAAGTGTTTATATTTATGGCCCTCTCAATAACTTTGGCAGGTTTTTCTGATAAAGACACTATTGAGCTCTATAACAATTTACATAAACATTTGTGGATGTGTAAACCTTTTTAGCCTCTTATTTATTAGTTATAAATGATTAGTATTGTTTTATTCAACTTTTTAACTGACAGCCTATTCTGATTGTAACCAATAAAACAATGCAATGTAGAAATAACCTTTATATTTACTTTTAAATTATACTATCTTCAATAGTATAGTGCAGAAAAAACTGTCCCTCAAAATACATTTACATGGAAATTTAACTCTTCTATTAGCATCTCCTGTATGCTCTAGAACTAGTAACCTGCACACAAAAAATTCTGAAATCTCAGATGAGTAAAATTTGTGGATTCACGCATTTATGTTTTTTTTAACACAGGATTTTTTTTTTTGGCAACTGGAAGAGGAAAATTCAATGTTCTTCTTTTACAGTTGTTAATCCATATGTCCTATTGAAAATGATTAAAATAATATTTTAGCATTTATAGTAGACACTTCAACTGTTCAAAATTCTACATTTTTAGCCAGTGATTTCTCTTTACCTAACAGCTTGAATTCTCTTGTGACTGTCACAGCAGACAAATGCATTTGCTCAGTACCTTTAGATATTTTATGCATTATAAATTTGAGCCACGGATTCTTTGTTCTCAGTTCAAACTTATGCCACTTTGGAAGGAAGAATGGCAACCTGAATGTGAAATCTGCAATACAACCTGAATGTTAAACCTGTGGGACTCCAACAGTTAAGACAAGCTGGCACTTCCACCACAGTCTATTTGAGCATACTGAACAGGTTGCACTGAGCTACTACTGCCACCATTTCAAAGGCTTTATTGTTGCCTGATTGTGCTCTGTGATGTGTAATAGGAGAACATTTTTTAAAGAGTTCTAATAAGCAACTGCCTATTGGGAATTAGGTATTAAGCAGTACAGTCATTTCACTTAAATTGAAGTACACATTGTGTAGCCTCTAAGAAGCAAAAAAAAATATTATGCTGCCATTTAAAATATGTATGTTTTCTTGTCAGAAATTTTCAGTGTGATAATGAAAGATGAATCTAACAATTGAAAAGAAAAAGTGTGATAGAATTTTGTTTGCCATCATGAAATAAATCCCCCTGTAGCCCCTCCAATGTTCCTAGGCTAGCCCAAATCTTAGAGGGCTTTGGAGGAATATTTCATGGACAGGACAAAGGATCCAAAAGAGGCTCTGACCCCCAGCTGCAGATCAAGATGTTTATTCCAGGTGGTGTCCAGAGGAGAAAGAGGGTGTGTGCAGAGGAACAGGGTCTTTTCTAGCTTCTGCCAGGGAGGGGCAGTTTGGGACACAGCCAATGGGGTCAGAAAGGGGAGGAAGGGTCAAACTACATGGTTACAGGCTCTAGGGGTCCCTGAGGGGGGAGAAACCATTCCCCAGGGAAATGTAACACCATCACCGTCAGCATGGATTGAAATATATTTGAATTTTGTTCTTGGAGAATTATTGAAAATATAGATCAGATTTTTTAGATACATACAGTGTTCTACTTTGTGAAATTAAGGGCAAAGTGAATCATGACCATGTCATGGAAATATCTCATCAGGATTTAACAGCAGTTCAAGGAAATAAGTACGTAAGGAAAAGTGGTGATTGAAACACTGATGTTTTTGTAACATATTGGGATTTCACCCTAAGCCTCAATTACAGAGCTTCTTTGCTCTCATTTTTAACATTTCAAAAGCTAATTTGGATATGATTTTTCCTAAGCAATCGGCAAGAATGATCTACAATTGAGTGCTGTAGCAAAACTGGATAGTGGGAAGTGTTTTTCAAAGGCATACCTGTCCAGCTCTTGCATTTTCACAGACAAAAGTGTCGTAGAATACAGCAAACTGTGGGGCATTGTCATTAACATCCAAAATTCTTACATAGACAGGAACACGAGTAGTATCTTTGGGGTTATCTGACAGCAGAAGAAAGAAGAAACATGAAATTATTTTCTTATTAAGGGTTTTCTGTTTTCTTCCAAATTTCATGAGCAATACATATGCAAGGTGAAGTTTGAATCTGGTCAATATTTAGTGTACAAACTAGTAACAAGTCAGAATCAGGCCTTCTGGAAAATAAATTAATTATTTGTGTATAGTGAAAAAAAGAAGTATTGGGATCTAGTGAGCAATTAAGTTTTTCATGAAGATAGGCAGCTGAAAATGTTAGTAATATATTCAAATATTACATATAAAAAGTATGCCCACTACTACAATAACGATTTTGATCACTTGGTGGACTCAAGGTTTCATAAGGTTTTGATCTTTAATTTTAAAATTCTTTGTGATCTAGTTTGTTTTACAGAGCAAAGACATTGTTGACTCTGTATTGTGTTGGTTTTGGCAGGGATAGAGTTAATTTAGTTGATGACATGCATACATATTCTGAAAAATTTTCAAATCCGACTTTCTTCCCTTGTCCCTCCAAGAAATTCCACCAAAACAAATGAAAGTACCCCTCCAAAATTTGGTAAAGATTTTATTAGAATAATATTCTTTTATGTTTAAATTGCCTTTAAAAATATGAATGTAGATTTCCAGACCTTAGGTTCAGAAACAAGAATAACCTCCCCCTCGCCAAATGCCCAGATCCTACTATTATTTAGAGTGCTCTTTTGTTAGCATAGGTTAATTCAGGAATTCAAGTGTCTCTGTTCTCACTTGCTGATCTTGTTGCCATACCAAAAATATTAAATAATGCCTGGATGTTAGTGCAGCTGTTTCTTGGAATTCTGCTGCATGGTAGCTAAGCACTATACGATTTTTCAGCATTAATGGAATTGGATAAGTAACAACAGTAACAGATTGTTCCAAATTACTGATTTTCCCCCCTTTTCTTCTACTTCAAATAAAACAGAAGACATTTAGTAGCAACTGGATTTACATTGGCTTGTTATCAGTAACACCTTTGCTAAAGAGCGTGATGTGGATCTTTTTTGACATCCTACATTGTTTAAATTTCCAGGTTTAGGGCACAGTTTTTCATAGCCTTCTGTAAGTTTGTACTAAATTTCCAAATCAGTTCTAACACTGCTTTCACATTCTGTCATGCTTCATAGGTAAAATCTTAAAATATTTAAAGATCTAAATCTCCCTCTTTGCTTCTTTCTCCAAAATTAACATATCTCTGTGGAGAATGCTAGTAACTCCAGGTATGTCCACAATGTAAATTGGGTCTAAGTTTCCTGACAAGGAGGTAAGTTTAGCACAAAGATCTAGTCATATAAGGATGCTAAGTTTCATCATTATATACATCTGAAAATAATTTGTACAACATTGGACAGCACTCTGTCCAGCTCTGGAGTGGTTGCAAGCTCAGGACAAAGCATCACAAGAAAAAAAAGAGTTATGGAAATTTAAAAAAAAACCCCTACAGGTTTTTTTTTTTTTTTTTTCTTAAACACAGAATGTTTAATTGGCAGGACACAATGTTCCATTTAGTCCTCTGCAGTGTAGCTCCTGCCAGACACATTTCACTGCTGATCAATATTTTTTTTCTTCTTTTTTTTGAGTGATACAGAATTAGACCTAAAAAAATTAGTGATCTTGAGAGGAAGTGATTCTTAGTTGCTGATTTCAAAGATGAGACCTTTGTCCCTTAGAAAGTTTTCTGTCAATTGATTAAAGCTATTCTCAATAATATAGTAGGTTTAGGAGGATATCTGCTCTTATCTTTACACTCTTAACATGAAAATATCTACGGAGAGATGTTCTAAATGGTCTAAGAAATGCTACAGCTTCTGGATCAAACTGAATGGAACTTGCAAGATATATTGATTCTAAGAGCTGTAGGTGTAAATACCATAGGAAGAGATAATGAAAGTACTCCTACGGAAAGGAAGAAAATAATAGAGACCAAAGCATAGATTACTATGCTAAACTCAGCTGGTTTAACAGCAAAATCATGTTATTGTCCTCCAAGAAAAGGAATAAAAAGAATTATTCCATTATTATTATTTAATTGGCTAACATTTCAGAAGTAACTTAGACATTAAAGGTCTGTGATGGAGGTAGGTGAGGAAAAGAGCAATGAGGAGACACCTGCTGTTAGCTACCCCCCCATTCACTTTTCCAGAACATCTAGGAGAAAAGGGCAGCAGGAAAATATAATAGGGATGTTTTCATCACAAAGCTGCAGCTGTAACTTTACAGGCTAAGGAAAACTGAAAGGAAAAAAAAACCAAATCAGCTTACTAATCTCAGCTGCTATAACACTGAGATTGTGCCATTGGGATATCTCACGGTCAAGTGGCTTAGAAGTATAGATGGAGCCGTTTCCAGAATGAATGTTAAATATCCTGTCAAGGTCAGTGTGACGATCCAGAGAAAACCTACATATGAGAACGAGATATAAAATATCATCAAAATGATACAAAGTCAAAGAAAACATATTTCACAAGTCAGTACAGGTTTTGTGTTCTACATTACAAAGGTTGGTTTTGAAAAGACATATATTTAGTTTCTATAAATGCTTCTTGAGAATTCTGAAGGTTAGTTCCCTAGAATAAGGACTTAAAATCTAAGTTTTAAAAACGTGGCACAGTAGTGCAATATTTGATAATTGGAACTTTTGGTAAAAATATATGAGAATTATTTAAAAAAATCAGAATTTCAATATATTAATTAAAGAATTAATTCAGTCATGAAAGAAATGTGGTGTTTGATATACTGTTTCTTAAGACTGAGACTGACAGCCAATTTACAAGCTATTCAAAAGTACTGATATAAGCTCAGCCTCTACTATTTAGGATGTATTAATTCACTAGAGATCAAGATAAAACAAACAAACAAACCTCCCACTATATAAAAATAAGTCCAAATTCAGAACTCTCACTTTCACGCATAGATGTTAAAGGACCTTCTATATTTCTTCAGCTGCTGTATTTGTGGCAGTCAAGATGTCCACCAGAATGATATGGTGGTGTCAAACTAGCATCAGAAAATTTCTCTTTCGTCCTTTTTTTTTTTTTTAATAATTCACATTGCCTTAAAATTAGAATTGAACCTTTCATGTGGAATTAAACGTAGGATTTTGCCAAATGCAGAATGATTATCAGAATATGTGTCAGAATTGGGCCATTTTTAAAAAAAAAGTTATATAGTACACTTGTATAGTACCATAGAAACAAATGTTTATGTTCCTATGAAAATTTATGAGTGATCTAAACTGTTCATCAACTGCATCTGGTTTCACTTACAGTACTTAACTAAACTGAGCTAAATAAAAAATGCTGTTATATGAATCGATAGGGTTTTGGTGGCTGTTGTCAAATAAAACCCCAACAAACAAGTCAACACCAAAACTAATATAAAATCAACCAAAGAAGGATATAAGAACAGCCAATAAAAACTTCTGATAGTGCAATAAAAACTTGATCAAATGTGGGCTTTTTAATACTAGCTTACTCTAATAACTCCGAACTATAATAAAACAAAACCCTGCTGTTTTCCAGAGAGACTTGATTTGAGACTACTTGGCTTATATGATAAACATTTCACTTTACTTCATACATGATGTTAGTTTTAGTGAAGACTAGAACTTGTTCCATCAGCACTCTAAAAGCTTTTCACAGTGTGAAGCAAGAAGCAATCCTGATGGGCCTACTTGAAATCAAGTTTTCTATGAATTCAGGCACTGGAAAATATTCTGTCTGTCTCTTGTGTGCAAGTAAATTGCTGTTGCCTGACATGTTTGTAGGTTTACAGACAGCACCATTCTCAATTCTGCCTATCTCTGGGACACTAATAAGTAAGAGAAGAAAACCTCTATGTGAAATTGATGTTGCATTACTATTTATCTTGATTTCTTTAGCAAATAATATGTTTACAGACAATGAAGTATTACCTTATTGGACTTGAGGCAGAATCAGGATCCCGTGCCATTACTGTTCCTATTATTGTCCCCAGCTCAATATCTTCATGCACCTCAAAAAGGTAAGAAGACCTGCTGAAAACAGGAGGTTCATCTACATCTTCTACGGAGATTTTCACAATAGTTGTGTCTTTGAAAGGCCCAAGGTAATAGAAACGGGGATCCACATGGGTATTTTCAGCTTCTACTTTCAAAGTATAAAGTCGTCTTGTCTCATAGTCCAGTGGCTAAAAATGAAAATTGAGATAAATTTTATTAAATTAGATTTACATATTGACAGATGTTGACCTATGTACATAACAGAAACTGAAGAGGGCTCAAGCCTTATCAGATCCTGCCCTGCATTGTGGGAACATCAACATGAATTAATATTTTCCCCACCACAGGAGTAACTTTCTCTAATAAGAAATTAACATTGTTTTTAGAACAAGTATCTTTTCCTAAATATTAGTTAAATCATCTCAGAATTAATGACAAAAATATTTCCAGTGCATATTAACCAATTATTCAGGGAATTCTGAAGCTGTTGCACAAGAATATGGATTTGAAACAATCATATAACCATTTAAAATGCTTGAGATACTGACTGGAAATACAAACCTTCCAGAACAAGGTATTAAAAACTAATATTTCATAGGAAATTCTGTAAACTCCTGGATAATCAAAATGACCAGAGTATTTTATTGTCAAGCTTATATATCAGGAATGTTTTAGGTGTCTTTTGAGGAAAGTGTCTCTATATCTAGAGAAACAGTAGGATTTAATCGTGTTCCTTTTAATTTAATTTAATGAATCCAACATCAGAGGATTTTTTTTTTAATATATTTGACATTTTTGTCAGCAGTTCCTTTTTAAAATGGAAGGAGGAACAGTACACAGTTATAATTAGAAATCATCTTGGATTGAAAAGCATTCTATTCCCTCAAATTTTTCTTGCTGTCATAGATGAAAAGTGTTAGCTAATTAATGATTCTAAGGAAATGAGCAAGCTGAAAATCTACCTTACTGACAGAGAGAAGACTTTATTAACTCCCACAGATTCTCAGAGAGATATAGAACTGGTGGTTTTCATTCATCAAAATGGGTGGTTGATGACTTATTTTTTTCTGCATAGCTGCTTTTTAATACTAATTAATGTTCACTGAAGATGCCAAAGTGACAGGTTAGATATTTAAATACACTATTCAAAAGCAGAAAGATGCAGTCCAGTGAAAGAATGAGTTTCCCCACTGCCCCGTCTTGTTTTAAAAAAGTAGACAGAGCAGATGGGAGAGTATCTATGAATACAATTGTGAAATGCAACTATTTAACCTAGATCTGAGGCTACTGCTGTGTATCATTCAGCTGTTAAGGGACACTGGCTTCAATCCTAAATGCAAAGAAGACATGCTAGTCCTGATTTATTCTAATTGATTTAATCTGGCAGAATGTGCACCATGAATATGTAAACTTGCTACTATAACATGCACATCCAGTTTGGACATCTTGTCCATCTAAAGTGCAAAACATGGATTTGAAACCTGTGGATTATAGAGGCATTCCAGTACATCAAAAGTGATGAACAAAACTCTTGCCCAAATATATGAAACTGTGGAAAATCAATTGTTTTGTCTGTGAGAAATTGTATAGAAAAATTTGTATAGAGAATGTTCTTTCACAGCAGATAATAAATACAGTCTTAATAACTTACAGGCTTTGTAAAGGAACACAAGCTATTTTTGTTATTCACCACTGAAAACAGAAATTACAATCAAAATGGATAAATGATAATGATAAAAAAGAGACTATTTTAATGAATCAATGAACTTAGCATTCTCATCTCCTTCCTTGCTTGTTAGTGCTGTTGTCTGTGGTACTGAATAAACTACTTATTCATGACTGAGAAAGCATCCTGAAAAATGCAAATTCTGTCAGATGCTTAATGACAAAATCAGATCTTTTTCATTAGTATTTATTGACATTTTTGGAACTGCTGTATTATAATTAAATAAATTTCTTATGCTTGATTCAGCTACTAGAACTTTTTTTCAAGACACTATTGATTTAATATAATAGTCTGTCTGAAAATCTGAAGCAAGAAAGAAAGGAGCATCTCAAGAAAAGCCTTCACGAACTAGGACAAGGAAAAAGATAAGACCTCCTTTTTTGGGTTTTTCTTCATTTTTTCCCAGATAAACAACTACACTGACTATAAACACAATAAAACAAATTAAAAAGGAACACCCTTTGCAGAGCTTCTCTCTTCCTTGGCTGCCATTATCAAAAGATGTGGAGGTATCTTTTATATCATTGTTTATTTCATTATTCTATGCTTAAGGACATTTGTTTAGAAAGCTAATATAAACAGTGCCTTATGTTAAAAATGGTGCCTGAACTCTTTGGAGTTCATTTCAAAGTCCCAAAGACAAAGACCAAGGGACTTCTAGAAGAGAAATTTTTGAGAAGTAGGAGAGTGGCATTTCTACTTGGGAGACCTTAGACTGAGAAGATCTGAAAGTGCTCTGATAGTGCAAGACAGAGGGCAGAACTAAACCTAGCTCTGGAACAGGAACACCTTCATTACATACACATGGCTCATGTGGCAATCCTCTCATAAATCGGAAACAGGAACAAAACCATACAGTTTGTAACTCATGTCTGTGCTCTGGCATACAGATCTCATCTCACCCGAGTAGATGAGAATCTCACAGGGAAGGAAAATCTGTGTCTCTCATTAGTGGGTGAGCTGCTGATTGCTTGCTGAAGAAAACAGGTTAGAGAAATACCTAAGAAGTCTGCATTTGAAATCACAGAGAGAATTAGTACTAACACATTGGGGCTGATGCAGTTTTTCATACTTTGCTGACAACGATGCTTTAAACCTATACTGCATCTCAGATATGGTCACCACCTTTTACTTCCAGTGCATCTTAAAAGGCAATGGTGCCTTTCAGTCACACTGGTGGGGGATGCTTGCAAATGTTAAGCAGCTAGCATGTGTTATCACACGATGAACGTTTGTGACATAACACTGACATCAAAATAATTTAGTGAATGCTGTTAATAAACACCTTTCGCACAGTGATGATGCCTTCCTGTGTGTCCTTCTGTGTCACAATATCAAACATATCAGTCCCATCGCCATCTATAATTCTGTACTCTACTTCTGCATTCTTTCCAGTGTCCGCATCTGTGGCTTTAACACTGCCAATGGCTGTCCCAACTGGGGAGGACTCAGGAATGCGGAGATGGATGGTACCTGTCAAAGAGACAAAGAGCCATTCAGGACCCCCACAGGCATGAAGCAGCATACATGAAGTAACACTGTGTGACACGGGAGCTGGTAACATAATTTTGTGTATTTTTTATTCTAGAGAACATGCCATTTTATACTTAGACAATGGACAAAATACAAGGCAAAGAACTATCCAGAGGAAAACTTTATATGGAAGACTGAAAACAAAATTGTAGAAAACTAGGGTTGAGAAAGACCTTTATTCTGTCTCAGAGAAGAATCAACTATATCTGCACTCTTCTTGCCTTTCTTTTCTTTGTAATTTTCTTGTCCTCGTTTTTCTTCCATTCATGAAATATCATCTGGAAAGACTGCTTTGTGCTCTTGCAAGGTTTCACTCTTCTTTTTTACCCCTTAATATCTAAGGGCAATCTTTGAGATATATTTTATCATGGAAGCAATAACAAGAATTGAATTCCTTGATCTTGCTGGGCAATTCTATGCAACAGACTGACATTTCAGCTTTCAAAATCAGATAGTAAGACATCATATTAAATAAATTTGACTAACATATTAATGTAGGGTGAGGTGTTTTAAAAATCTATGAGCAGAATGTGGGCCTATACTTGTTAAGGTATATTTAACAAGTATAATTGTGTTTATACTTGTTAAAGAAGTATTTCACACTTAAATAGGCTTATGAATATTGCAATTCTTGGTTTGTGCTACTTTTCTTATCTCAGTTATATCCCTTTATGATAGTGTCATATAGCTGATAAAATATGTAGGAATAAAACTGTCATCATTCAGAAATGCTGCAGTAAAATGAAATAAGTATCTTACCATTTATTTCAGCATCCTATGTCCTAGTCTTACTGTGAAAACTGTAAATAAGGGTGCACATATTTGATCTCATCTGTTGGAACATACACTAGAAAAACATGTGTGGTACATAATGGTCTATGAAGAATTCTCAGAAAAAATATTTTAAAATGAATGCATCTACAGTTGTCATTCCAAAGATGAAAGTGAATTCATCAAATCCATCTTGGAAAACATTTTTTTCTATGGCCTTAGTTACGTTTTTCAAGATTTTCTGTTCTACTTAAGAGACTACCTAAGTTAAAGGAGTTAGAAGTATGCTTCAAATAACACAAAAGTGGAAATAGTAAAGGGCAGCAACCACAACAGTAAAAAGTGGAACAGTCTACACAAAAAGCAACACATACATACATTGCCACAAATAAGTAGTACAGAGAAGTTCATTAAGGGCATATTAGTTTTGTGCAATCAAGAACAATCATGGGGAGAGATTGGCACAGCTGTATGGAAAGCCCACTGGCAAAATGGTTTTATCATATCTCAGGAAAGCATGAGTCATTTGAGGATTATTGATGTATTTCAAGCCAGCCACAGAGTGACACTCACTACAAAAAAAACTCTATTATTTTCTGGGTCATTTGAGATTTTTTTTCTGTTTCTACAGAGTTATTTTTTCTGTTCCATTGCATTATTATATTCGTATCTGACAAACTTAAAAAAAAACCAAAAAAATTTAAAAATTAATGCATTCACATTTAGTTTGCAATTAAATGTTAATAATTATTTTTGTGAGGTGTCAGTGACTCCCCACATTTTTTATCTTTTGCACGTAAAACTACATCCCTAAGCTATGCCTTGTGGACACTACTTTGACTCCCAGTGCACCACCCAAGTCACTAATTTAGTCTATAAAGTGCTAAGAGCTCATATCATGAATTGCTAATAAGGTAGTGGAAACAGAAAGGGAAAATAACCAGAAACTTATCATCTAAAAGATAATTTTTAATCTAACCTATCCATTTCTAGAAATCTCCACCATAGTATAAGATGCTTCATTTCATTATTTTTGTCACTGAAGACATTTAATGCATTAAGTAAGTACGGGATACAGTGCAGCTTCAGACACTGTATCGGAATACAGAGTGCACCAAAGTAGAATCACCCTCACAAAACTCTGCTGTCAATCTTATTTCTCTCTTCTCAAGGAAAGTAATTTACTCTTTGCATTTAACCCAGGGAATGATGTCCTTTCATTTGTCTGTCAGGAAAAGAAATGGGAGGATCAAGGAAAGGAATACTTTTCCATATACTAAGGAGAGCAGAAATCAGCTCGAGGATTGAAGTCTATACATTTGGGACTGCAAATACTTCAGTCAGTCATAGAGAATGAAAAAAAAAAAATCTTATTTTTCCATTTATCCTTCTTCCCATTCACTCTTGTATGGGCTTCTAATGATAAATATTATGAAGTACTACAAGCTACAGTCCCACAGGAGACGTGGGCTGCTGTAATTCAGGTGCACTGAGTTTCATTCAGACTCAGGCTTCTAAGTCCATAAACCGCATTTCCATTTGTCACTGATCAACACCATCTCCTTACTTTTGAGAACATTTGGAAATATTACAGTTGAAATAGAGATTCAATGTCTGAGGTCTTTGAAGACCTTCCTGTAGCACCTTGAAAATTTTTCAATCTTATCACCACTGTTATCTATATGGGTTTTAGTATATTTTTAAGAAGAGAAAAATATTCTGAAGAATCCTTGCTTCATAAAGTAAACAATAGAGGAATTGTGGTTCTTTTATATAGATATCTATATTTTTTAGAAAGTATGATACAATACATTATGTCAAATTTTCCACGATTTCTATATGAGTTTCTTGTGGGAGAAATTTAAGCTGGTATTAAATATCTTTTTGAAACATACAGCTGTAATATGCTGAGTCCTGCAGAAACATAATGGGCATTCTAATACTTAGCCTGGTAATTTATAAATCTGATATGAATATTATTGTTTCATCAACCTAATACATCTGGATGTTTTTATTAATGGAATAGAATGAAAATACTTTAACTTAATCAGTTTCAATTCCAGCAGTCTCATTGAACTCTGTTAAAATAATGAATCATTATAATGTCTATTTCCATTTTGAGATTAAATATAATTTTTTAAACAGTCAATAGCTATTTTTACTTTCATACATCAAGTAAAATGTGTCATCTTTATAAATGTTTTAGTTTTCATCTCCAATGAAACATGCATTTATATCTAACAAAGAAATTGGCAGAGAGAAAGTAGAGAGAAAAATCAAACAACAGTAAAAGCCCATGGGAGTAAAATTAAGTTTCTTTAAAGCAAATGATACATCTGATTTAAACTGACATTAAAGAAAAATGCAGAGATGCTACATTAAATCCTTCTCTTTCTCAAATATTTTGTTGGACTCCCAGATAAATCATGTTGAAATGGTCTAGAAAGCTGAGTACATCATTCTAATTTCTAATTTAACACACTGTTTAAGAAACAAGAAAAAAGAAAATGAAAAGTATAAATATGCACTTTTGAAGCTTTTGTGCTGTCTGATGTTTAACTGTTACTTTTTTTTAAGCCTTTTTTTTTTGTGTGGCTTTGAACATGACACCTCTTTGAACAGTCTTCTTCAGTGTGTCCAGAGAGGAGTAATACAACATTCCTCTCCTACACAATAATGAAAGTAGCATAATCTTCTATACACAAATGGAAACAACAAAAATATTAAATAAGAATATTGTAGGAAAATGAAGAAAATAAAATGATAAATTAACAGTAAATTCTGTTCAGAATAAGTCCTTTGCAGAAATACACAAATTCTACTTAATGGTGCATGACTTTTTTATTTCAAGTGTGTACATGCTGATAAACATCTTAGCTAAACATATATATATTAACTACAATATTAAATTGAACATAATGATGTACTCCAGTTGTGCCATAAAGAACATAATTTGAAGCTGATTCTGTTATTTTGATCAAGAAGAGTGCATCAGTAACTACTGGATTGAGTAGAATTATACAGTGTCTAAAATGTGTGGTGAGGATACTCTAAATCCTCTACGTATTAAGTAAATCTAAATCATCCTGCAAATATTGCAACTTCAATTTTATGCAAAAGGCTTCAAATGTATTTAAAATCCTTAACTGTTACAAGTTCCATGTTACATAGTTTAATATTTCCATATTAGAGGGAGACCAAGAACATTTTTACGTTTTGGTTTGAGGATACAAAGTCTTGACAGCTGTATTATCAAAAGACAAAAAAGCATTATAAAAATCTTCAGTAAATCTGTAAAAAACCTAAAAAAGTTAAACGTAATTTACTTTAATTTGAGAAAATTTCTATGTTGTTTTGTAGCTCTGTAACTGAAAAAGTACAAATCTGTCTGATTCCCTTTGAGTAATTTCTTTTCCACATTCTTCATGATTAAATATTTAAGCAGATACTTCAATTTAAACATTTCTGCATTTCTAGAATTACAACATGTTTCATTCTCCAGTGGGAGAGCATGTAGGATTTAAGCAATAGGTAAGGAAAGCAAAAACATTGCTCTAATGCTCTTACAAGTCCACCTACTATTGCTCCCCATATTACTGGGAGGAATTCCAGGTTTACTGCAGTTATATTTGATCATGTAACTGTTTTCTAACAAAAAAAAATGCTGTAACATTTAATATACTGCTTTAATAATAATAATGATAATCAGCACATAAGCCTTTTGTTTATGTGTGCCCCATAATCTAGATTTACTCTAAATTAAACCAGATGGTGATTGCTTAACTCTTCCAGCACAAGTCAACTATTAAATGCAGCTTACTCTGGGGGAAGCGAGGTGGATTGTCGTTGACATCAGTCAGTGTGATGTTCACGGTGGTGGTTCCTGATAATCCACCCATCTGGCCTCCCATGTCCTTTGCCTGGATAACTACTTGGTACTGCTCCCTGTTCTCTCTGTTCATGTTCGGCAATGCAGTCCTGATGATGCCTAAAAGAAATAAATTGGAAAACAAAATCGCTAAAAATGCATTTGTTGCTTATGTGCGGCAATCTGCTGCATCGTTTTTTTATATTAGTGTTGAAATACATCTCCAAAGTATTCATTTAATGTTTCAAAGTACAAAGTTTTGTCCATAAATCTTATTGTAGTCTTATAATTATAGTAGTCTTTTGTGCGGGCTAAGTCTTGGTTGAATACTTGTTCTACATCACAGGTCCCTTTCCAGTTTCATGCTAAAAATTATTCAAGATATTTATAGACAAGGTTTAGCAGAAAGAACACCTTTCATTAATCCAAGCAGAATCAGTAGGAGAAAAAGAACAATATTTTCTAAGAAAAAAATATTTATTCTTGCCTTTATCAGAAATGTTGTTATTTAAATCTTAAGTTATAAGTAGTACCACTGCAAAATTACTTATAATTCATAATTTCATATGTCTTGAGTTTTTATATGTATTATAAAATTTACAAATCATGAGAAAAAAGCAAGAAATGCTCTTGCATTTTAGTTACTTTTTAATTAGAATTTTTAGGTGATCTAAGATCTTTTAAATGAAAGAAAAAGTTTAAAGTTTATGGTAAATGAAAATAATGAAAATTTTCATGACCTGTTTCTGGTTCCACAGAGAAATATGGCTGCCCTTGAAGTATGCTGTAAATTATTCTGGCACTGTTTCCATATGAAGGGTCATCGGCATCAGTAGCTGTAACTTGGACCACAGAAGTACCTGAAACATCCAAAGCAAACTTAGTTGCAGATGACACGAAGTGGAAGTCTCAGAGCATCAATTTCCATTCCAACAGACACTAAAGAAAATTTCAGCTAATATCGATTGGATTTTCCAAACATATCTGTGATCTTACAGTCAACATTAGGTATATTCTTCCTTATTTCGGGTCTCCCTTTACATAAATTGAAAACAAACTTCCCTAATCCCGCAAGTGTGATTAAGATTTAATTAGAAAATGTAAACAATAGCTATGTCTGAGCTGAATTCTTATCCTTACCTAGCTACAATAATTTTGTGTATTCACATCCTCTTTGCAGAAGACATTTGTTTTTATTGCAATAAATACCTGCTTCCCATTGCCTAGAATGGGTTAGGGGTATTTTGTGGTTTGTGGTTTTTTTTTCTTTTCTTTTGTTCAATGATGCCAGGATAATATGAAACTATACATGACAGAAAACTATGATTAAACAAGTCATTGGAACTTGTGAAAAACAAGTCATCAGTTCTCTCTGCTTTCTAAGTGTCACTGTAGATAGATACTACCAGGAAAAACATTGTCATATAAACTTTGAAGTCTGCTGTTTATTTAAATTACAGATAATTTCCTAACCTTAAAGACCATCTCTAAATTTTAGCAGAATATACCAGTCCTTCAAAACATGAAATTTTTGCCATTACCACTGACAGTTTTTCCTCAATCAAAATATTTTCTACATTCTGTTCAACTCTTCCATCACAGAAATAAAGTATGAACAAGGATCCCCCCAGCTGTGCATCCGTAAAGTGCAGATATTAAGTATATAGGAAAGAATTGAAAAAAAAAAAACAAAACAAAACAAAATGCAATCATCATATGCACACGACTGGCTAGCCCATGGCTAATCTGAAGATCAGAAGGCTTTAAAACTTGTTTCTCATTTTATCCCAATTCTTTCAAAATTCTTTTCCCCACCAAATACTGCCGAATATGAAAAAAACCACACCTGTAAATCCAAGACCCTTGGCACAACTATTTACTCCCTCACATTGTCTGTTTACACTATATATTTATTCTAACATAGAAAAACAGGCAAAAGTAAATGGTATTTCTCCATTTATTGGGGATTTCATGATATGACAACAAATCTGCTTTTTACAAGTGAATTGTTCTATCATAGCACCATTATCAAGGGAATGAGCGTGTAGGCACACTTGAAACAGAGATGAGTTCATCATAAAGAAGGCAAAACGGGCCTATTGTTGGTTATGTTATTCCATATTAAAAGGGAGTGAACCACAAATTTAACAGAGAAAAGACCCAAAGATAAAGTAAAATTTTAAAAGATAAAAATTGCTACACAAGTATAAAGAAATTAGATAAAATAACTTCCTATTGTATTGAAGATTTCTTTAGTAACCATCTAGAATATGGCTATATCTGAAAATCTGAACTTTTTTTAAAAAATAAGAATGTGAGGATGATTGGTCTTTTCTAAAAGCTTTATCTCTTTATGATTCACAAATGTCTCATGTCTTCAGCCACACTGAACTACATGTATAGATATATGTCTATATAA
This sequence comes from Prinia subflava, assembly GCF_021018805.1. Classification (NCBI taxonomy): domain Eukaryota; kingdom Metazoa; phylum Chordata; class Aves; order Passeriformes; family Cisticolidae; genus Prinia; species Prinia subflava. The sequence goes on from NC_086247.1 coordinate 79,133,478, forward strand.
CTATTCTGTTTAAAGGTGAATAGGCTTTCTGTTTAATGTATTTAAGTTCTGAAGAGCATTGTCTTGATTTTGAAATGCACTTTTGGACCATCCTATTATAGATAAACTGCAGTACTAGAATGTATACTTGTTCCTAAAGAACATCTTCTCTGAAATAGCAGTTGTGTAAAAGAAGGATAAGAGAAATCATGTTCAACAACTGTAGTGATGCAAGTTAAAAAAAGGCAAAAAACCACCACGACCACCACCAATTAAAAACAACAACAACAACAAAAAAAAAACCACACACACACAAAAAAACAACTGAGTACACTAACCAACATGGAATTGTACAAGTGAAGTTTACAAGTCCTCCATTTCTTATCCATAAAAACAGTCATAATCAAGACATATATCACAAAAGCATGATGTATAAACTTCTACATTGTCAATCCATGAAAGTAAATACTTTGTCTCTATTTCATTCAATGGAATAATTTATTTTTTCTAGTTTTCACATTTCCTTCATTTGTGAAACTAGATGTATCTATTAATAGGTCAACTGTATGAGACTTTTATTTCATTTTACTTAAAAAATATATGGAGAATCAATTTTGAAGAATAATTTGAAAGAAAACTGAAGAACACGTTTAATAACTTTAAAATATATTAAAACAATTCCATTTTCAATATAATGATCTGTTTAACAGTTAGTGCTGTCTTATTTGAGTGTCATAATGAATAGATATTAATTAGTACTATTTCAGGGCACACGCGCATTGAACAGAGCAAATTAATATCATCTATGCTTCTCCCTAGCTGGAATGAACATGGCTACATATATAAACCCCCAGAAACTAACAGAAACCTCTAGAAACTGTAGATTTGCACCTATTCCCTTTAAAGTTTGTGGAAAGAGACTTGTACTCCTTGATTTCACCACTATCACACAGTGAAATTGGTGGGTTATGATCAGGACGATGGACACTCCATTGCCCAAATGTGGTAAGGACGAACTTTATTTTTTAATGTTACCTCAGCTCTTTGGCTTTTATGGGTCAGGTACCCGGCAGAAGAAGTGCAAGGGCACTAGTACACTTCCAAGTGCCACTCAGGATGCAGAGCTCCCCTTTGATCTCAGCCCTTGCCACGAGAGGAAAAGATATGTGCTCTCTAGGCTTTTGCAGGGGGGATCAGCAATTCCTATTAAAAACCTGACAGCAGCCATGTCGAGAAGTGAACGGGAGTAGTGCTATCATTGTATCAGCTACATTGTGCACATCAGCTGTCAAACCACCAGCTGGTTTTGCTTTGCTTCAGTGTGCTGAAGACCACTGATGCTCAGTAAAACAAATGTATTGTTTGTTCTAGTTTGAAACCTGGACCAGAAATCCAAAGCCATTGAAGATGATCAGTTGTGCCAGGGCTTAAAAATGACAGTATAGGGATCACTTAGTGATCATCACTTGGTCTAGGCCTTGCTCTGTCTTCTACATAGTCAGATGTTGCTTCTGATGAAGTTGATCTTTGACCTTCACAATTTAAAGCTTAATTTGAACATTCTAAGAGTGCACAAAGGGGACAGTGAAAATATACGGGAGAGATGGAGATGGACATTTTACAAGGGCATGTAGTGACAGGACAAGGGGGAATGGCTTCAAACTGAAAGAGACCAGGTTTAGATTAGCTATAAAGAAGAAATTCTTTACTGTGAGGGTGGTGAGACACTGAAACAGGTTTCCAAGAGAAGCTTTAGATGTCACATCCTTGGCAGTGTTCAAGGCCTGGTTGGATGGGGTTCTGAGCAAGGTGGCCAGTGGGTGGCATCCTTACCATGGCAGGGGGGTTGGAACCAGAAGACCTTTAAGGTCCCTTCCAACTCAAACCACTCTGTGAATCTATGAACATGGCACCATCTATGTTATTATTAGCACACCAGTGAATTCTGTTCTTTTCTGCTTGCATAATTGCCTATTTTACTGTACCATGAACTAGAAATTCAACCTGGCTCAGAAACAGTCTTTTGTTAGATTATTGTAGTTCTCAGAAGGCATATTTTAACATAACTTTAGAGTTTGACTCTCCCTAGGGTCTAAGACTGTAAAAGTAATTAATATATTTGGCCCTTGTTGATGTTTTCTGCAAGCATCTTCAAACACAATACAAGTATTAATGACTTTGACCTCACAACTAGTTTATGATGCACACATACTGGATAAAAATTACTGGAAATAATTATCTAGGAAAAGGAATCCACAAAATCTCCACTGTAGAGCTGGATTCTAAACTTAGATTTTGTTTTCTTCACTCCCTGCTGAGTTATGTGATATTTAACTAGAACAAGTACCCTCCATAGTAAATTATCCATAGAAATAACAAGCCAAATTAATAGAAATTTTCTGCTCTTTCTAGTGGAAAAAACAGGAAATAATGACACCTATTTTCCCCAGAAATAATGACACATGTTTTCCTCTGAAATAATCTATTCCAAGCTGCAGAATACAGAAAAGAACTGAAATGGGCTGCATGTTCAGAGAACTCAGTGTCAGAAATATCTTTGACTACATGGTAGTCCTGTAACTTAGAAAACAGTAACTTGTAAACAAGCACAGGAGTGAATAATTTTAATTTTTTAAGATGTCCTTTATAAGGAAGAATCATGTTTTATCTACAAGGATTTTTGCTTTGTATTTTTTTTTCTTTTTTTTTTTTTTTTTTGTTCCATCTCCTTATGGCAGAATTTGTGTGCAGAGTGAAATCAAACTTCGCAAAAAAATCCAAGAACCTGTAATTTGAGCTTTTGAAATGTCCTTAGTCAGAAGATGCAAAAGGATTTGGCTGAGAGAACTTTATATGACAAAAAGATTTTAAAATATCTTTGTTAGTAGGAAACCAGAAGGAAGTGTTGTAAGATGAATTCCATAGCACAGAGGACTGAGCACTGTGAATTGGTGAACAGCACTAATGAGGGAGTATAAGTATAAGAAGCCAAGGTAGAAAGTTAAGCAGCTCTAACTGCTGTCTAAAGAGAAAGAAAAACATATAACAAGAGGTAGAGATGACAGGCCAACAGGGCACCCTGTACATCACATGTAAACCCAGAAGGAGTTTCTTCTGAAGCATATATTGATATCCTTAATTTAGAAGCAGAAAAGTTACAAGGTGCAATAAGGATAGGGGATGATTAGAGAATATATAGGTTGTGAAGATACATAAATATATAAAAAGAGATCTAAATGGAAAGTTCTGAAAACTTTTCTAAAATACACTAATAGGCAAAATCCACAGGAAAATCCATCTAGAGGAAAATAGACTATCTGCAGTTCTGAAAAGAAGTCTCCAAATGCGCAGAAAGAGATAGGTAAAAAATATGATGGACAGAGCAGAAGACTGTCGTCAAAACCATAAGAATATTCTAGGTCATAAACTCTGAAAGTAAGGAAAGGAAAAAGTGAAAGAGGATGAAATATCCAATAATAAGTACAAAAACTTCAGGAGAATAAGTTGTCTTCTAGGATATCGACCCAGCTGCAAGATCCTGCAGTTGGCCCATTTATGTCTGCCTTTTCTATGTTTAATGAGCAACAGAAGAAAGATGAACAAGCAACAAAGAATTTATGGTCCTTTGTTGAGACAATCTATTTGATAGTAGAAATAGCTATATTCTCAGGTGCTCATCTGTTTTGTTCTGCAGCTGGAGGAAGAAATCAAAACTGCTGTTTGTGGTCTGAAAGAGTGGTGTATGGCTACATCATGCTTTGATACCTTATGGATGGAGGCACATGGAGTAGATAAAGAATAAATAGAGGTTTTCTGACTTCCTGATCACCTTATTATTCCTTCTAGTACAGGGAACTTAAGGATGGAGCAAACCCTGTACTCCAAGGGTGCACAGATTTCAATCACTTCAAGTTTTTGGTACTTGAGCATTTCATTCTTTTCTTTGTGAGATGTGATACCATGTTTGCCTTCCTTCTGGTATCCAGGTTAAGTGCATACAAGGCTCATATGAACACCTCACCATTGTGGCTGCAGTACAGATGTGTAGAAATAGACAACATGATGGAAAAACTACAGAATAGTTGACTTTTTGGGTTTTTTTGACACTTCTTAATAAAGTAGAGATAAGTTTAAGCCCATTGGAAACATTGATATTTAGTTCCAGGATAGAGAATCCAGTCACCAGGCCATGGCTGAGGTTTTGAGAACGCAGTCACAGCATAACATAAATACAAGGCACATGTACAAGTTGTAAGTTATTAGTCATAATAAAGATTGATACGGATTAAAAGTATAACAAAGAAAAAAAGAACAAGTATTTATTATCTATAAAACATCATTTATGTGGTGAAAATACATATAAAAGGTGACGACAACCTCCACAGGAACTGGAAACAAGGAACAAAGAGAATTGCTCCAGTGTTTTGCCCTCCCATAAGAGGCATGACGTCTGATCTCTATCTACACCATCTATCTGCACAAGGTCCTCTTTCACCTTTGACAGTGAAAGTGGCACGTATTTTGTTTTGCTTTTCTCTCGATTTTACTATTGCCGCTCACCAATCCTACTCTTATATATGAAGGATCTTTCTCTGTGCAGTTGATTTGAGTAAATTCATATCTTTAAAAACACTGTTTGGGTATGTTTAAGTGTCTGTCTAGTGGTCCAGCCTTCACACCTGATTGATAGTATACTATTGAATTTGGATGTACCAATAGTAGCAGGAGTGCAAAAATATTTAAAAATATTGATGTATTTTTAGTGGATAATTCTCTCATGGAATCATATCATATCTTGGGTTGAGAAGGACCCATAAGGATCATCAAGTTCAACTTCCTGCTTGTCATAGGACTACCTAAAACTAAACTATATGACTAAGAGAAGCATTCAAGTCACTGACACTTTCCTGGGGAGCCTGTTCCAGTGACCAATCTCTCAGTGAAGAACCTTTTCCTAATGTCTAATCTTAGCTTCCCTTCACACAGTTTCACTCCATTTTCTTGTGTCCTACTGCAGATCAGCAGAGAGGGGAGATGAGAACCTCCCCTGCCTCTTATGCAAGGGCACCTGTGACAGTGAGGTAGTCACAGAACAGATGCACTGCAGGACTGGGCAGAACTTGTCACCACTCTCCCCTACCCCTTAAGTCACCACATTCAGCGACGTGGAACAGAGTGAGGACAGGGAATCCTTCGCATGGTGTTCTGTCTGCTTCGCAGGTCTGACCCAGGAAAGGCAGGCTGTGGTTCCAGCAGTATCACTCTTAGACTCCCAATATAGAGCACAGAGCCATGCCATGTTGACTATGCTGCATTAGATAATGAAAACATTACAGTCCTGACAGAACCATACTTTTAATGGAACCATATAACTCACCAATACTCAGGTAAGGGCCATAGTAATCTAGTTTTGTAATTTCTCTTTCTGTTACCTATCACTGAGCAAATATTTATATCATAAACTCCTCTTAATGTTTCCAGACTTTTATAGAAAGATTAAATGTTTCTATATTTTCACAGAAGTGAGTACTACAGGGGGCATTCAACGAAACAGTGCAATTACATCCAAGACTGCAATTTCTATCTGCATTCCTTACATCAAGCCTGACAATTTCTTAGCCAGGGCCAACAGTAGTAAGTAACAGGCTGATCACAATACTATAACTACTAATAATAATCCAGAGAAAAAAAATAGAGAAATATAGGAATATCTTCCTATTTTCCTTTGAATAGGAAGTGAAATTGTCATAAAAAATGTGATTGTTTCTTTTTTCATAAATATCTCATGTAAGTTGCTGTACTAAAAATGCTTGAATTGTATGATATCAGAAAAAATACGAATTTAAAAATATTTTGTAATAATTATGTTATATTATTATTGTACCAAAATGTGAAGAATTTTAACATAATGACAATTTCTGATTAACTCTATTTTTCTCAAAAGTTTTACATAGCTTATTCTTTTAGAAGATTCTCCCCTTCTTCATTCAGCCTTTAGTTTTCAGATTACTAAATAGATTTTTTTTTTTAAGCTGGAGAATTAAATTAGTGTTATGAAGAACTGCATAAACTTTGATGAATACTTTATAAAATCACATCATTCTCTCATGGACCATGGATGAATATAGTCCTCTAGGGATCAGCCATAAGGCTAAAAGTAATAAAGCTAAAAGAAAATACTGCCTATCAGGTAGTCAATCAGTCACTCTAGCAGCTGAATGACTGCATTTATAAAATCCAGAGACATGATAAATTTAAACTGAGTTATAATTCTCTTAATTTTATTATAAATGGACAAAATAACGTCCATTTGCTTCAGCACAGCTACTTATGCAAGATACAAGGTTAACACACTAAGTACACTCAAGTTGATTTTTTTGTTGCTCTTTTTCTATAAATTATTGTTTTCTAAATATTTTCTTATCATTTTATTTCATTTTTGTTGTTTTTACGCTGACATTCTGCAGTTCAAAATTTTATGTTTTATGTACAGCCGTACAGGTACACTGGAACCTTGCAATCTAAATAATTTAGAAGCATTGAAATAATGTTGTGATAGTCTGAGAATACTTAAAGAAAAAGATGTTACTTATGGAATTAAGACTGATGAAATGAAGAATCAACAGCTTATAACTTAATAATATATAATAGCATAACATTTAATGAAAACACTGAGTAATATTCTTATATCTTTCCAATCATGTTTTAAACAATGCATTTTGGAATTTATAGAAAGAACCTGAGAAATAAAGTGGAAACTCTAAAACATACTTTTTCAACCCTACCGTACTCTTTCTGTATACTTTGCTAGAAAATGCAGCAATGATCTTTCAGGATGTGCTTTCAAGACGCTCTGCCTAAGTCTGTATATGTTTATGGAAATTCAGAAAACTAACCACTACGTTAGTAAATTGGTATTTACTAATATTTACTGTATGCTAGATTAGGTGTTGGATTTTGGAACAGTAAAGCTGGAAGACTTTTCAGTTCTCCTCTTTATGTGGGCTGATTTGATGAGATTTCAGTAAAGGCCTACACAATCATCTGTCAGATTTCTTGATCTTTCTTTATAAATTTATTTTCCTTTATAATAAAAACCACTTGCTGAATGCTGGAATTTAAAAAAATGATTCAATCACAAACTGAAAGATTGAATTATTAAGAATAAAGAACTATTTGCATTATGCTTCCATAAGTTGCTGCACAGATTTGCTAAGGCCATTCTCTGTCAGTAATTATGTATTCTTTTTTCTCTTTTAGTATTTTCATAGGCCCAGGAAAGTCATCAAAATCTGTATATATAAAACACCTTAAAAACTTATAATTTCAACAGGTTAATTTAATTATCTAACACCTGTTTGACCTATTCAGGCAGTGGAAGGGATTAAATTGGTAATAATAGCAAAAAATTATATTGAATTTATTGTTTGTTTTCTGAATTTTTAGAATTTCATATTATAATAGCAACAGTTATACAATGAATAAATCATTTTTTTTAAAAAAATAAACTTTACAGATTTTCAAGTTTTTTGAAAATTATTCCCAATGAATTGTATGCACTAATATCAATAATAGCTCATATTCCAAAATGTTTTTAATAAAATTCACCAGCTGGCATGATCCAAGCCACAACTTTTTAGTTAAGATAGGAACTGAAAATACATTGCAAGAAGAAGAATGATTTACTCAAACATCACTTTAGTGTTCATGAAGGTGTCACTCATGGATGGAGTTAAGGGAGGACATGAAAGCACAAGAGGATTTGTCTATAAAAAAGAAAAAGTGAAAAAGTGAAAGAAAAGAAAATAAAGAGGATGTCTACCTTCAGAGAGTGAATCAACAGTACATGAGTCAATATATAATTCACCTCACCCACAGAGAGAGTGGAGACAGCTCTCCATTCAGTGCTTATCACCACTGGGATCTTCCAGTGAAAATGAAAGAAAAAAAAATACTGAGCTTTCAACAGGCTAATTTAGTCATCTTATTCTAACATCCTAAGGAGAAGGATGATTCACCATTACCTACTGTCTCTAATATTTATATTCCAGAGAACTGTAACATCAATAATTTGGATATTCCAAGTAGAATTCTCAGATCATAAAAATCTGTTTCGGAATGCCATTTCAGAATTTGAACAAATATGTCAAAATGAAACATACTTAACTCATCAGGTAGAATTCTGCACATGACTGACTTTTGAAAAGATGGGGAAACAATTTTTCAGGTAATGAAGAAAAAGCATTTGTGCCTCAGTATAGAGAACTCACCTACTACTGACATTTCAGGAACACTAGCAGTGTAAATTTCTTCTGGAAATGTTGGTTCATTGTCATTGATGTCATGGATCTTGATGACAAATTCAGATTCAGGTTCCACTGGTCTCAGAGTCCTTCTGTTGATAGCTTGGGCACGCAGGGTGTAAAAGGCTTTCTCTTCCCTGTCAATTCTCCGAGTTGCATGAATATCTCCTGTTTTCTCATCAATTATAAAAAGAGTACCAGCCCCATCTCCTGACAAAATGTATTTGAGGGATCCATCCCCCTTATCCTGGTCAGAATGAAGCTGAAATGGAAAAAGACAGTATTTTGTTTAGCAGCAATGAAAAGAATGGAGGTTTTTAAATATCATTATTTTAAGTTATTCTATATGCAACAAATGTGGTTGATACTATCAAGAAAGTAACTTTTATTCACCACTGACTGACAGCCAGTTTCCTAGCTTAGCTCCAAGAATCTTTCAACTTGACTGTTCTAGAAGGTTTTGCTTTTGCAGCAACACCTGTTCTCTCCTAAGAAACCTCTGCACCATTCTTAAAGAAGATTTTTATGTTAATATTGACCTTTTCTTTCCTTGAAGAGATCCTATTAAAAATTCACAACTGCTGTGCTAGTTGTAAATTCACTAAGCAGATAAAGAACATGGCTAATACAAGACAATTAGGGGAAACAGAACCACTGGTTTAATGAAATTATATTTTTTTATTTCATTTCATATTATTTATATTTCTCCCAAATTGGGGAACATTTCATTTTAACTCATTATCACTTGCACTCCATCGACTAATGTGAACAGACTAAAGGAAAACCCCCAATTTATTAGGCATATAAGGTATTGATTTACACCCATTATTTAAGAGGTATGTAGCTTAACTTCACATATATAACGTGCAATCCTAACTGCCTGTATATGAAAAATTATTCAATTATGTTTTGTTGTTCAGCATAGTAGTGTGGACGATTGCCCATTTGATCTTTTGGATACATTTAGCATAATTTCTATCAGCACCTTGTTGGAAAGGTCCTTCCAATCTCATCGATTCCATAATTAATTGAAAGAAGCTGGCACTCAGATTTATTTTCACCATAAAATATATATTCTTTTTTGTACACTTACTTTTGAGTTCAGCAGAAGGATCAAATAAAGTAGAAGCTTTTATTACAAAAATGAAGTGCAAATGTATTTGTTTTTAAATCACACACAAGAAATATCAGAATATTCCACTTTAAGAACTAGTGCATTTTTTTCTTTCTAGAAATAGTTATTTGCACAGGTAATAAAAGAATTGATGAGATCTGCAGTAAAATTATATTCAGTCATGTGAAGGATTTTTGTTTATTTAAGCTTACATTTCTGATAATGAAAAATGTTATACATGTAGCATAGTATAAATATCCCCCTTGCTATGCAGCCATGAAAAGATTTCTTATTTTCATCTATGATGCCCTCATATTGTCTTCCATAGCATCTGTTTCAAGTATTAAGTAGTAAAAATGTTTAATTATTACGGTTTTGAATGTATCTTCCCTTGTCTTTTGTGCTGAAACCAAACATACAGACTGGAGTGGGTGGGACAAGACAAAGTCAAACAGTAAACCCCTACGTTGTGAAAAATTTTCAAACACTGAATATTTCCCACAGACTTGATGTATGTGAAAAGACAGAGCTCACCAGGCATCTTGGATCAAAACCTCCATGGTAGGAATTTGAATACCATCACATTCTGAACTTTGATTTTCTACATAAAAGTATTTAGACCTATTAAACTTTGCTTACATTACACATATATGTTTACTTTACAAAATAAGTATTTTCTTTTCATTCTACAATTAAAAAAAAGAAACTCCACTAACACAAAGCCTAGGAAGGCAGATATTAAAATAAAACCTTTTGTGAATAAATATTTTTCTTTCTTTTCCTTCTGTTTGTCTTGATGACTTCTAACTGAAGATTTCAAGCCAGTCTCATACCTCTTTTGAGGAATGAATTTTTCAAGTGAACTTTAATCCCTCATGCTCCTCCCTTGATGGCCCACGAAAACTGTGATCTTTCATACCTCCAATGAACCCTTTCACTCTTCTTTTTAAGAGACTCAGCAGTATCTTCCAAGCTGTGTTCCATTTTAAAATGTCATTTAGTGTAAGTAGTCCTTGAGTGTTTTCCTCTCTGTATGTAGATTATAATTTCACTTCAAAAACATTTTGGTCCTAGGAACTCACTGCTTGTCCATGACCACTCTAAAATATTTTCACAGCAGAATGATGAAGAGCATGATAAGGGGCTGCTCTTCCTCAGACCTGTCACAGAAATATAAAATAAGGTCCCATTTGAGAGGATGTTTAAATGGGCACAACTGCAGTTTTCCCAGATGCTTTCCAAAGCCAGGTCTGGTATCATTAATTCTCGCAAAAGCTGACAATAGTGTATTGCTGCAGCAGTGCCTGTTCTTTGACTCAGAAACCAGCAAGCAGCCTGGCAAAATCTATTCTAATACATTATCTCCAGAACAACATAACTCCATGCACACACTTCCCAGCAAGAGAAGAGTGTCGGGCCAAATTTAACATACAAATGATACACGGAAATTGTTTTGGAGAGTGATACTTAGCAAAACCATGCCAGGAACTTGAAAATAATTTAGCAATCCCAATAATCATATTCTGGTGCCTTAAACTATTGCTTGGCACTAGAAGCCTGAACAGTGTGGTGAAGAGAACTAAATCAGAAAACTAAAAAAAATCCCTGCACTAAAAAATATGAGGCTTTTGAACAACTGTATTTAGATCAAATTTAGCATGCAAAGATCTTTTAACATAATTATTTGACAATGATGTATGGTACATCATTGTTGATGAGTTTCCATTGCCTCTCCTGTAGCTATGTGTATATCTTAGTGGGGTGATTTGAAAATGCTTTTTATGCCTACAAAATTTTTAACCTATTAGCTCTGCCAAATTCAAAATTTCTGCTTGTGTGGGGTTTTTTGTTTGTGTGGTTTAGGGATTTTTTGTTTCGATATTTTTTTCCCCCAAACATATATTAGCCGAAAGTCTGTAAAGGAAGCTGAATATGAGACTTTGAAACATCCACGTAAAGACTTCTAGGGAGCTGAGAGTTGCACTTCACAGTAACATGTTTAAAAGGAATACCAACCCACACAGTTAGAAGAACACTTTACGCTATAACACTATGTTCTTAAAAAAAATATTAATAATGCCTTTAGTTTGATGATCCAATTCAATGCATGTATATACACAGGAGTCCAGAGTTATTGTAGAAAAGCTTCAAACTCAGTATAACCTTTCAGGTCTTCTTGGGTGATCAGGAAACACAAAGCTATAGATAAAATGAGCAAGTCTTCCAGACATAATTCAAGGGGTGAAATGGTAGTATATATAAACAATGAAAGAGAATGACTCTGATTTTGGTTTTTTAGCTCTTAATGCAATCCAGATGTTACTAGGAGAATCAAGGTGACTAAAGACTGCCCAAGGTGCTTCACAGCCCTTTATGGTGAATCAATACTCAACTCCAAAATGCAGGAGCAGTTTGTCAATCAGTCCTGCAGAGTCTCTTTTATTTTACTCAAGTAAATGTTCTGTGAAATATTTCTCTGCTACTTTTAGTATAAAGTGTTTCCTATAGTTATTTTAGCTAATGGGCATCTGTGATTCATGTCAGCCAAGCTGAGAAATGGAAAGACATCTGTTTCATTTAGCAATTTCATTGCACAAAATGATCAGCTGTGAAGATGTGGTTTTGTTTTCATATCTGTCACTGATATTTTGCAAACTCCAGTTTCACTGAATTTTTTGCTGTTCTTCCACAGAAATACTTCCCTTTTCAGCTGCACTGGTATACGTATTTTATGCATATTTTTTTCTCACTTTATAGGAAATCAGAATGTCAGTTGGTATTATATAGCCCTGTTTCATCATACAGTATTGCAATTACCATGAAAGACATTTTTGCATATCTCCTATCTAAATTGCTTGCAAAAACTGCTAATCCAGAAGGATTTCATACAGATAAAAAGGAAGGAGTTAAAGGGAATATAATATTTACAGAGGGTCTCAAAATGGAGTGTTATCTGAGTACCTAAAAATGAAGCTGAATTACCAATCCAAGACAGAGGCAAAAACAGGTTTTAAAAGACAGCTTTATCTCAATAAATTTTCATATTTGTAAAAGACCTTTGTAAAAATACTTCCACAAGATTTTGTTGAACAACATAGTAATTCCGTTTCAAAAATTACAAAACAGGAAATCCCTGTTAATTAACATTAATGATTCAAATCAAACCTGTCCACTCAGGATTCTGGGATTTCTCCTTACTTCGCCCATGAAATCTACTCAATTCTAAAATCCCAAAATGAGTGTAAAGTAGGTGGACTTTTTTTCCAAATAGCATACGAAGTGTTAATCCTATTTTCACCAAAAAGTGACAAGACGCTACTGTGGAAAACAGAGAGAAGACAGGGCCAGTCAGATCTATTTTATCATACAAGCTACTTCTGGAACTCAAAATGATTTATGACAACGCCAGATAAAGACTTTAGGATTTGTCACACCTATTTCTATTTGAATTTCAGATTGAGAAGTCCCTCTATGATTTTTTTTTAGTGATTGGTATTCAAATAACTAGACACCAGATGTGACTGTACTAAGAAACTTCCCTCTAGTTAGAAAACTTACTGTAGGCATTAATACAGTTCATGTTATTTTAATCTTAATTTAATATACTATAATGTATAGGACACTTTCCAATACAGTTTAAAGTTTTTACAGTCTTTGCCAAATGACAGAATATTTTAATAGTAACTTAGTAAATGGACTATTAATCTCTTACTTTGTAGTTGTCATTTTTAATTGTATAATGCAACAACATTTTTTCTACTTTCTTTGGCTATCTGTCAATATATCAATTTAATTCTAGTTTCAATGAGACCGCAGTACACTCTTGAATTACTCTATCTTTTAGATTTTATACAAATAAGTCTTGAGTGTCTCCTAATTCTAAGGACAAATTTCAGGGCACATTGTAACCTATTAGCACTTTTCTAATTGTATTAGCAATGTGAAACCAAAATACACCATAGAAGCATTTGCCATTTCTTTCAGTGTTCTAATGCACATTTAATATTACCAACCTGACTGGATACTTAGTTGAATAATGATTGTGTCTCTAAAGAGAGAGAGATGGGCAGATATGACATGAAGTTAGCAAAAAATAATTGATATAGAATTCCCACAATGGAGATATTTATTTTAAGCATCATGAACTGAACTATTAAATGATGCAGTTGTTTAACATTAGCTGCACTTACTGTAAAAGATTTTCAGACTAGCTCATATCCTGTGCAGTATTCTCACAGTTGACAGATTTAACAGTCATGGCTTTAAGCCACACTTTACTCACCAAAGAGGTTCACTTATTTAAATTTATAAAAAATGTAACATTTTAAGCATTCTTTTTCAGTGATTCTATAATTTGCACTTTTATTCATACATGTCACACATTAAATTTTCTCACACAGTTATACTGTCAGTTTGCCAGGGCCATGCTATTGTGTATTATTTAAGAGGAGATGGGCAGAAAGGAAGAAGATTTCAAAAAGAATACTTTGTGAGACTGGGAAAGATAAGGTATGAGCAAACTAAAGTGGAAGCACAACAAGTAATGTAAGATGAGGAGTACTCTGAAATTCTTTTCAAGAAACGGAAATGAAAAACTCCAGTCTGCAGTGCAGACTGTTTGCAGACTGTAATTGCTTAACTTGATTCATTATCAGAAGGAAAGATAACAATATTTTCCATCATTTTTACTGATAAAGATCACAGAAGTTCCTTGATGTTCAAAATTTTTGTTTGTTCTTACCAAGGTTTTAAAAAGGTAAGAGATAAATTAAAATTAATATACTTTTTCAGCATTTCTTTCCACATCCCTGAATGAAATATCTATCACATAAATAGAATTATAATTTTCACAGCTCACTACAATTTTCACTGCTGATATAATTTTGAAGATTCTCAGTTTCTAGAAACTAACCATGCAACAAAAATATTTTTTCATCACTGGATTTGTGTCTTTTTCCTCTTACTGTAGATTATTCTAAAGGGAAGAGTCACAGTCCAGAGAATGGTCTTGTTACTGACAAAACATTCAAGGATTTCAAGTGAGAAAGGCAGGATTTTTTTTAAGACACATCATATGAGCACCAGCAAAAGGTCTTTCACAGATTCACAAAATGAATGTGCCAATACCCAATCTCCCTTCTCAAGCCAAGGTCTTTAGCTGGTGTTCACAGAGTTAGAACAAGAAAGTTTCAGCTTCATTAGGTTGTTGTAGCTTCCACTCCAGAAGATACGTAAGCATTGAGCTAAGATGAGAGACTAATTGAATTTCATACACCAAAAAGTTCTTGCATAAGCCAATATGCATACTGTCTTCCAATTTTCATGTAATGAGTCTGTACATCAGGTAAAGACAGAAAGCAGAGAAATGCCAGTAGACCTGAAGTGCCCTTACTCTTCCTGGCACCTCCAATACATGTCTGGGTATAAGTAAGCAGAAGGGAAAGAAGGGGATTCTTGTGATAAAGAGAAAAAAAACCTCCTGACCCATGGCGGTTGTTGAGGTCTCCATTCATTGAAACATTGGACTGAACAAAGAAACATTGTTTGGCTCTCCTCCTCCTGAAATCGATATGGCACAAGTCTACATTCCCACTTCTACCAGTAGTCTCTGTACACTATCCTGTGGTCTAAGAATGAAAATATAGCTCATAAGATTTTCCTCAGACTTGGTTGGAGGCTTTTTTAATATCCATGGTTTTTATGTGCTATGTTTTTTGGCTGTTTTTTGACTAAAATAAAAATCTGTACTAAACACTGTATAAAGAATTAAGTAGTTTTCAGAACAATTTCCCTACACCAACAAGGAACAGCCTAGGATGGTAAATATGCTAAAACTGCATGCTTTTCTTACACTGAATTCACAACAGCTTCATGTATTTGAATACTTAGGGGGTTTTCTGTTTAGTTCAAAGTTTTTTTAAGGAAAAGTCACCACCTATTCCTATGCTCTCTGCATTAATCACAAAAAAAGTGGTTGTAAGAACCAACTGTAGGTTTGGGGTTTATTTGTAAACAAGAATTGTTTTATTATATGCTCATATATGTTTTCCTAAAGTAGCCTAGCTATTAACAAAATTAACATTAAACCAGTTTTTATATATCCTAATGTACAATTTGCACTCTACATATAAAGCACTGAATATTTTAAAACAAAAGCAGGACACATTTAAAATACAGATTCTTGGTTTATTTTGCCTACTGCTGAAGGTCATTTAAAAATGTTACACAAGATTGTTTTTGTTTCCATCTGAAATCATTGTAACCTGCCTACTGGTAGTAGCTTTGAAGGTTTTCGCATCACCCTTGTGATACGTGCATTTTCTCCTCATGTATACTCCGTACTTATCGCACAGAAATGAATGACAATATCTGTTAACCCAGGAAGTGGAAAATGTCAGCTTAAGTGGAGGCTGTATATCAGAATTAAGGAATAAAAACCATTTTAAATCTCCAACACAGTGATATCCACAATAATAAAGTATTACTGTTAAATTCAATCTCAAGGAGGGAAGACGGAAAAAAAGAGCAGACATATTTTATCATATGTTTCAGAAGACTTCTGATGAGTCTGAATTGATACTATATCTAATCATAGCAATTAAAACAATGAGGTATAAAGATGTTTTGTATCAATCCTGACCTCATTTATATCATTATGAAATCAGTGGGACTATATATCCAGGAAAGAAATCTTAGAACCCTAAACAGGTAGGTAAGGCATTAAATGAGGATCAGTGATAGAAGAGAGGTGGAATTTGTATGAACTCTTAAATGCAACTCATATTTTTATTTTTCCATCAAGTTTGTCTCTTCTTTTAGTAAATTATGAGATCTGTTATTCTAGGGAATGCTATTCTAAAGAAAAATCCTATCTATACACCAGTTACTAAATAATGAAGTTGTAATTGAAATCATTACATAAAACTACATTGCAGAAAGATTGTGCCAGTGCTATCACTCTCACAGGACGAAAGTGTTTCCCGATATTCAGAGGAATCTCTTGCTTTTTGGTTTGTGCCCTTTGCCTCTGGTCCTGTCACTAGGCAACTCAGAAAAGAGCCTGGATGTGTTCTCTTGGCACCGTCCCATCAGGTGTCTGTGTACGTTGATACGATCTCCCCAAGCCTTCCCTCTTCTGGTGCAAACAGCTGCAGCTCTCTCAGTCTTTCCTCATATGAGAGATGCTCCAGTGCCTTGATCATTCTTTGCTGTACTCTCTCCAGTGTGTCCATCTTTTGTACTGGGATGCCTAGAACTGGGCACGGCCCTCCAGGCATGGCCTTGCCAGTATTGAGCAGTGAGGAAGGATCTCCTCTCTCGTCCTGCTGTGAATATGAGGCCATTTCTATCTGTTTCTAGAGAGCCTCATCCATTTATTCTTCTTGGTCAAGTGGCCTTTAGCAAGCACCCATTATAATGTCACCTTTGCCTGTCCTCCCTTTAATCCTGCTCTCTCTCACATAAAGGGCAACTCCCTCTCTTTGTCTTCCCTTCCCATGCTTCCTAATGAGTCTGTATTCCTCTGTTGCAACACTTCAGCCAAGAAAGTAATTCCACCAAATATCCATAATCCCAACAAAATCAGAGCACTGCAGCTGTATGCAGGTCTTTAACTCACGTCATGCTTTACTATATGGCATTTAAGAGTAGAATCCCAGCATGCTAAGTTTCCAGAGACAGTTTGGGGATTTATCCACAATGGTGCCTTGTAGACACCTTGTGGGCACCTCAATTATGTAGGGACTTACAATCACGTAATGACATTTAATTGAATTTAATCATGTTTTATTAACACCGTGAATATAGCTATAATTACAAATAAAACCTTTCCTATAAAAGCAGCATGTTTTATTCCACTATCAGACTGCAAAATACCAAAACAATCAGGTCTGGATATAAATCTTGCCACAAATCATACAGAGAATTGCATGTTATGGTGTATCCATATGTGGATACATATACAAATGGTGTATACATACAAAAGACAGTATCATCAGCCCCAGTGACCTCTATTCCTCAAATAATTTTACTGGGGGCAGAAAACCTCATCCTGATCTTGAGTGATACAAATTAAGAACTGTATTCCATAGTAATTATTCTCCCTTGCAATGTTAATTGCCGGTTTCAAAAAATGTGTTCTGTGGACACATCAATGATGAAAAATTATTTCTAGTTTATGTGAACTCTGGTAATCAGCTGATAGGCCTAGCAGTATTTCCATAAAGCTTCTGTGACATTTGCTGACATTTTTAAGACATCAAAAGCACCCTTTACTTAATCTCCCTTTTCCTAATTACCAATAAAGTATACTATATTAGTTATGCTGCTGCTGTTTCATTTTCTTTGTGAGGGGTTTTATGTTTTGTCTATAGAACAAAAGAAATCCTTTACATTATCT
This sequence comes from Prinia subflava, assembly GCF_021018805.1. Taxonomy (NCBI): domain Eukaryota; kingdom Metazoa; phylum Chordata; class Aves; order Passeriformes; family Cisticolidae; genus Prinia; species Prinia subflava. The sequence goes on from NC_086247.1 coordinate 79,151,272, forward strand.
TTTTTCCCCCAGAATTAGTTCATTTCCATGAAGCTTCAGCTCTTGCCTTGTGTATTATTTGCTCTTACTTTCTTCTTTCGATAGTAAAAAAGAATTCTAAACTATCCCCAGAAAACTTCCTAATTCTCTTTTATGATACACAGACTTTTACATGGCATTTGAGATAGTATTCCTTATTCCTTTAATGACTCTATTTTCTATAGCATGTTGTTATTCTTCCCTAGGACATACATCAGTACTACTGAAATCTCTTCCATTATTCTTAAATGATAAGCCTTGATTAATCCTGTGCAGCTCTTTCCAATGTCACAGCCATCAGCACTCCTCTAGCTATTCCATTTATTTTACTTGGCTCTTAGTAGACAACATGCCACTCCTGACACATAGAGAATGGTCTGTCACATAGCCTGACCTAACTAAATAGATAATTAAGCAGTTTCCTTATATTCCAACTGTATTATTTATATAGCAGTCTCATTATCCTTTCTGAATGACGTAAGACATCCTGCTGATTGCTAGAGGTATTTCTAAGTCCTCTATGGCATCTTTAGGAACAACAATGTGTAAAAATGAGGCTGTACTTCTGCACAGTAGTTCTTACAAGGGACAGGTAATTTAAAAATACAAGAGGAATGGAAGGTTCTGTAATAGATTTAATTTAAAAGAATTATATAAATTAACAAAAGTTATGTTTTATTCTCTCTCCTCATAGATGTATTTATTTGTTGTATGGCTCTACACTAGTGGCCTCTCCTGAAGCTCATATATTCTACTTGCCACATTAATTTCAATTTTTACAAGTACTTTCACTTCATTAAAACTTTTCTTAACTTTTAGTAACACGACTTGGAACACTGCCTCACTCTATATATTTTCCTCTTTCCTTTCTCAAAATGGATTTTTGTGACATTTCTTCAAATTTCTACTCGCAAAAACAAAATTTTAAAAAATGTAACATTCTTTTTCTCTCCCCATTTACTTTACCTCTCACAGAGCTGCATTAATCAATCTTCTCACTGCCAAAACTTAAAATATCAATGTAATTTTAATAATTTAGTACTAAGATAGATAATTTCTATCCAAGATTGCCTAGGTAGTAATAGTTGTTAATTATTATGTTCACTCTAAAATAATATTTCTTAAATATTTCTCATTCCTAAAAATACCATTTATTATGGAATTTACAATCATCAGCATGGAGATTCAAATTTGAATTTAAGCATACTTCACAGAAAATGCCATACATCAAAATGGATATGCAAAAACTATCATTAGAAGATGGAGTTCTTACTACAGAAAGAAGAAATTTGTAGTACTACTTCATGTTTCTGCATATCAAGTGCAATTTATTCTATGAATCCCTATATTGTAACATATGTACTTCTAAATTACATATAATTACTAAGAAAACTATTAAAACATTTTAGGAACAAAACCAAGAAAAGCACTTTTATAACACAAACCAGTTTCTAAACCAAATGGTTGTAAAGAGTAGCTGCATCTTTTATCAGCTGTTCTTGAGTGTGGAAGAGACAAAGTATCCCACATGATACTCTCTAATGTGTCATGTACTCTTCTAAAGGTTTCTGCGAAGTAGGATTTTTTGGTGGGTTTTTGTTTGTTTGTCTTTGTGCTTTTTTTTTTGCCACCAGTTTCACCCAGAAATATTTCAAGTCATCATGTGCAACCTCTGTTTCCTGTTGTGTTAATAAATGTCACTTGCTTGAGAATTATTAAGGAAAAACATTCTCAAAAAAACCCCAAACCAAACCCCAAAAAAACTCAAAAAGCCCCAACCAGAACAACAACAACAAAAAAAAATCCAAAACCTCAGATCACTGAAAAACTGGCAGTGAAGGACAGTATGATTACTACTAATTTTACACCAAGAGTAAGTTTAATTTGCTTATGTCTTCCCCCCCAAATGCTTTGAGTTACATACTTAGGCAAGTTGAGAGGAAGGGTAGGATTGAAGGAATATAGTTTCAGGAGAGCACCTACACTACTGCCTAAAGAAAAATGTCACTAGAAAAGTTAATTTGGTAAAGGTCTGCACTGTGTGTCAGACAATAATTCTAAATCCAGACAGCATAACTGGACTGTAGACCACAGATCTAGGGAACAGAAGAAAGGCACAGTCAATACGAAGAAGTAAGGCTTTTCTACAACCTTGATAAGGGGAACAGAAGAGATAAACGAAACTGCTGTTGAGTACCAGGGTTTTCTTCAGCTGTTACATGTTCTTGCAAGTATGCAGAATATTTTCCCACTCCAATTTTTCATGCCAAATCATCTGAAACTACAGTGCAGGCAGCAATCTTTGCAACTTCTTTGTTTTAAAAACTACAATACTGTGAATATCCCAGAACACTGTCTTTCTTTGTTCAGTGCCTATTTTCCATCTAGCTCTTTGAATAAATCTGTTTATGCATGCCTTTTAGTATACCAAGCCTAACTATTCACTCCTAACTATTCACTAATAATTTTCTAAGCTCTGAAGTATGTTCAGATGTGTAAGGCAGCTTTGTACTTGCCTTTCAAGCATTTGGTTGGTCTGTGAATTCAACCTGTGAAACAAAAGACAGCTTCTGTTCTCAGGCTTGATGAGATAAGGAACTCATCTATGGTTATATATTTAAAATTGCTACAGACCAAATTATTGTAAAATTAAAGGATATTTCTTTCCCTCAGTGGCCCTGTTCTCCTTTAATGCTCTGAAGTAAATAGCTATTGAAAAAACTCAGGAAACAGAAAAAATTGTTTGAGAAAGTAACACTGATGAGTTGGACAATGATGCTTGTTTACTCCTGTAAGCAAATCCTACTCTGTCTTCAGGAACTTCAGATAGTTACTGCCTCAAAACAAAAGGTATCAGATGCTTTAGAAGAACTTACCATTACAGTCTTTTTGCGTCGCTTATTTTTAATTTTTTCAAAGACAAAAACACTCTTGGAAATATAAGGAAAACCTTCCAGCAGGAAGACATTTTAAAAGGGTAAACATCAACTTTTAACTTCTTAGAACTCTCTCCCTCATGGGTATTTTGTTGCAAGTCACCAATTTTTCCACAGTATTACTCCCAGATCTTCCTTGCTATCTGTGTATACAGGATATTTAAAAGGTCATCTGCATCTGATTTAATAAAAAAAAAAAAAAAAAAAAAATCAAGAGAAGGGGGAAAAAAGAGCCCCTGAGGAGAATCAGCCTTTGAACTACTGCTGAAATTATTGGCTATTTACACATTTATAATTTCAAATAATGTATAGGTCAAACATTTGTAAAACTCTCTTTTATATTATGTTTTTTTAATTCCTTGAGTGAATGAATGTACTGTGATGAAGCAGACTCTACTTCTCCTGAGTTGTGGCTTTGAATATAAATCATTTCAGTTTTATCATTTCTTTCCTTTTTGGACTATCTTTTTGTGACAAGCAGAAAAAAATTTTAAACCAAGAGATAAATTGAACTGAGAGGAACTGGAGAGTTTAGATTAAACCATTTCCCAGTTTCTTATACTATTCTGAAGCATGATGTTGTTTGAAGTACAATGCATAATCAGATATAAACTCTAAATGAAAACCACGCAAGAGAGCTATAGCTGTTCTTCATGAAGGCAGCAAAATGTATCCTATTGGTGGTTTTACACCTGCTGAAGTATGCCCGTAATTTAGACTGTCTTCCTTCTAAATATTCCTGACAACTGACAGATGTTATTTCACTTTGTGCTTACACAGATGATAATTATCTATTTTAGAAATTATTTTCAAAATGGCAAACTACAGCTACTGAGATTACTAGAATAAAACTCAAAATTTACCATTTAAAAATAGTTTTCCCAGGATCTGAGAAAAGCAGTGCCAAGAAACCTACATCTGTGACTAGCAGAACCGTACTGACCCCTCAGTCTCATTTACAACTTCTCATCAAATTGAAAAATGGCTTGGACTCAAGAATCAATATGCAAAAGAAAAAATTGAGAAGTCAAATAATGTTATTCATTCTTGTATCAAAACTAGATTGTTTTCATTGAATTATTTAGATAAAGCAAGCCTGTCAGAATTCAAGGAGCATTGGACAATCCTCTCAGGCATGTGGTGTGATTCTTGGGGTTGTTCTGTACAGGGCCAGGAGCTGAACTCAGTCCCTGTGGGTCCTTTCCAACTCAGGAGAGTCTGTGTTTCTATGATTCCTACACTCCCAGTGTTTTGCATTTACCATGCTACCTCAAAGCACTCAATACCAATAGATGTGTAGCTTCCATTTACTTTACAGAAGAGGAGGAAAAAACATTCAGCTGCTTGTACCTACTCATATTTGCATTAGTTTATGAGTAGACTTGCAAAGTATTTGCATAAGGGTAAAGCACTTGAAAGCAATGAGATGGATGGACTTGGAATCACATGAAGGGACACACCCACACTGTTTAGAAAGTGGTATTTGCGAAGCACTCATAGCAGATTAAGTACGAACATAGTGTGTAATTCTGTAATACTGAGTGCTATTGACACATGGACAAGGAAACAGTAAAAAGCTGTTTTAATAAACGGTGCCCGGGTAGTGGCAGCGGCAGCGCTGGGGGCTCTGCCGGGCGTTCCCTGTGCGGAGCGGCCGGCGCTGCCCAGGCCGGGCCCAGGCGGTGCCGGCGGCTGCAGGGCCCCAGCGCAGGGCCCGGCTGAGCCCCTCAGAGCCCCGGGGAAAGCCCGGCCAAGGGAAGGCAAAACGCTGCCCCTGACATATCACAGCAAATAAGAAACACTTTTTTAGTGCATTACCTCAAAAGTTCAACGTACCAGTTTTAGCACGCAAAACCTGTGGTTGAACAGAAAGCTATAAAATGCCTGCAAAGGGTCATTTTGGTCAGGAAGAACGATTAAGTTCATTTAATTTTCAATCGATTTTTAACTTTGTTTAGCAGAACATAAAATTTCCATTAGTATCTTCCTCTACTTTGCACCTCCTAAATTCAGTTTTAGTTTGTTTTTCTTAGGGGGGGAGAAAATTAAACCACCTCATTTTTGTAAAGATTTCTTGCAGATTCCAATTAAAGACCATTAAAATGTTAAACTTGGTAAGTAAAATACTTGTGGTTCTGTAGAGGCCAAGGAGATACAAGAACAGATTATAAAATTAGTATTTGCTTGAAAGCTGAGCAAATATAATTTTAGAGGTTATATCCCATTTCTTTGTCTGTAACTCCTTCAGTTATCATGACCTTTAAAATTATGCAAAGTATGCCTAAAACTACCCATGGAAGTGAAAAAGGTCCTCGACTATGCTTAATGTTTAACTTCAAGATATTGTATATAAGCACATTTACCTTCTTCTATTTTATATCTTTCTACCTCACATTATATTGTTAAACAAGATCCATACTGTTGATTTATGCATATGGTACTTTTACACCATATTTTGACCATTTTGCACATTTTGACCAGAGGTATCTCCTAATATTTGGATCATACCAGGAGCCTTGGAATTTCAGAGCATCGTGAGACCACAGTTCACTATTTACCAATGAATCACTTGCCACAAGTATGACACAAGTTGCTCCAGCGATTACCTGCATATGGATATGTGATGTGAGCTTGAAACTGGCACAAATGTCATTGCCTGTGAAGATTTGATGCAGCTATACCATGAATCTACAGAACTTCCCTCTTCTCACTGTTTGGTTAAGAAGATATTTCCACTTGATTAAAACTAGATTAACACTGTTAGCCAAGAAGCTTTTTCCTTATCAATACCTGTACCAGCACTGGCATGCTCTGAGGTCTTTTTCTTGTGTCCTAGTCCCACAGTATAAAAATACAGGACATGCTGACTTTCAGCTCTGTCAAACCAAATCTTCTCAGCTGTGGTAGAGATTAAATGATACTAGTGTTAGCAAGCCTACTGTTTCAAATTTTTAGTCCTTTTCATTCTAATTTTTTGGTATCTTTGCCTATATCCATCCTTCCTTCCTTCCTTCCTTCCTTCCTTCCTTCCTTCCTTCCTTCCTTCCTTCCTTCCTTCCTTCCTTCCTTCCTTCCTTCCTTCCTTCCTTCCTTCCTTCCTTCCTTCCTTCCTTCCTTCCTTCCTTCCTTCCTTCCTTCCTTCCTTCCTTCCTTCCTTCCTTCCTTCCTTCCTTCCTTCCTTCCTTCCTTCCTTCCTTCCTTCCTTCCTTCCTTCCTTCCTTCCTTTCCTTCCTTCCTTTCCTTCCTTCCTTCCTTCCCTGCTTCCTTCCCATCCATCCATCCATCCCTCCCTCCCTCCCTCCCTCCCTCCTCCCCTCCAATTCCTCTGCCCCCACAGGTTTTATGGCATATAGTTCTTGCAATGCTAGTTTATGGAAGATGGTTCTTGCACACACAGTCCTACTGACTTTACCATTTTAGAGGAAAAACACACTGCAAGTCATCTGCCTGTTAAATCTCTAAGGACAAATTTGAAGCAGAGGCCATTCAACACATCTAGCATTTGTCACTGAGAGCACAAATACTGACACTGGACTCCCCAAGAAGGGCAAAACTGCTTTGGAACATCTACCTTCAGCTCTGTCAGATGTAGCCCGCACACATGTAACAAAGTCTAAAATGACAGTAATCCATTCCAGAACCAGTTCTCTGTGAAACACTAGAGTTTCACTGCAGCACTCTGTGCTTCCTTACACTTTTCAAAATTTTACCTGTCTTAAGAGGCAACTGGGAGTGTTCACGTAGGTCTTTCATTTACAGTGAGGCACTTCTAAGCAAAAATATCATCAGATAATATGGACACTAGGAATCGTCCCCTTAAGCAGTCTGGTTAAGTATGCCCTCAGTATGCCCTGCTCAAGTGATTTTACTCCTCTTTCCTTCTGAGCAGACAACACATTAAAGAAACTTATACAACCAAACTCTGTCCAGGGCTATGAAGCCACAGTTTTTGAACAAATATATCTAGCTTCAAATTCAGTCACACAGCAACCGTGGCTCTTTTAGTCATTGCTGAAAGACTTGTGGACACCACTAAGCCTTTGCATTCAACAACTGTCAATTCCATTCTGTGTCATCCAGCAGAACCCCATGTCTTGCAGAAGTACATCCAGAACAGTAGCTAACAAACAATTCATTATTTACGAGAATAAACCTTAGTATTCAGCCTGGTTAGCTCTTTGTTACCAGTACCTTCTGCTGCTGTTTCATGAAGCAAGAAATCAGGGCCTCTGGCATACACTGAAGTTTCCAAAGGAATAGTCCTTTTGCAAACAGAAAATATCAACCCTCTGCACACTTACCAATTTCGGGTAAGTGATGAATCTAAGCAGTTATAGCCATAAACTTCCTACTAAGCTGAGTCTCAATAGACTCTGAGAATTAATCTTTCTCAGCACTCAATGAAAATCAATCAGCCTTCAGGACAATCCTACAGGAAGCTTTTGATGTCTCTGATGTTATGGGAAAGCCTTATTTTACTCTGACACTGCTGACCTGTTCTTAAATATCTAGGAGGCCACACATGTATGCCCAAAAGCAATCTTTCATATGCTTGAAATGAACTCGTGCCTTAAATAACCCTCCTCTCAGTCTATGTTTTAAGTCTTGCTGAGAAAGAAATAAATTTCTAAATGTTGTGGTATCTCAAATGTCAATTCCACCACACCGCAGTATCTTCAATCAGATAAGGTTTTTGAAGATGCACAGCTGTGAATAACTTGGGCTTTGTTTCCAGTAGAGTTACACCAAAAGCACCTCACATGGAAACTGCTAAAGGACTCGCTGCCCTCTTTCACCTTGACAGATCACTATTCATTTATTCAGTTTGCAGAATATCTGCCATCTCTTTCCATTCTATTTCATTGATCCCTGTCACGAGAATCTGCTCTAGCTGAAAATTCAACCTCTACTGAACTTCAGTGCCACAGAGCTGATTACCATCACCTGAAAGGAAAGGCACTTTATATCTCTCAGTCAGATCTTCACACCAAATATTAAGCCTTCACGTTAGCACTTGCAATTCAAAACCCTACCCTTTAGTCTCTCAAAGCAGCAAAGATCCTTACAAAAGAAAGAACTATGGTAGAAACCTCCTTCAGAAATCAAAATGCAGAGATTTTTAAAAGGGTTTGGTAAGTCTTCACCTTACCACTCCAGTAGCATCACTTAAATGGGACCTTTTATTCTATGTGTCACACCTGATGATGAATCCTTTGAAATCAAAAAAATGATCTTTTGTACTACCCTCTCCAAAACCAGTGCTTTTGCTGCTTCATCAGAAAGAAAAATACAAGCAACATCTGAGGCTTCACTGACTTACATCTTTATGACTGTTACGTGGTACATCATCCACAGTGTCAACAGTTACTAAAACTGTGACTGCTGCTCTTGAAAATGTGTCATGCACACACAGCTTGCTAAGTCTTTTCCTCAGAATCATGTCTGTGCTGGGATTCTCGAAGTGAAAGGAACTAAGTGAGGTTGACACGTTCTGCTCTTTACACCATCAAAGATAATAACTACACTTACAAGCATGTGATAGTGAATACTGCCAGGATAATCCTTTCTGCTAACAGTTCTAATATGACACACACAAATGTTATATAGATTTATGTGCAAATATATGATAAATTATCCCTTGAGATACTGAAAAGCACTGCAGTGTTACTAAGAACTTCAGTCTCTCAAAGTCCTGAAATATTTGTGTCACTCGATCCTTTATGCAATAAAACTACTGCAGTGGAAATTGCTAGAAAAAGTCAATTATCTATCTCACAAAGCTAAGTTAGGAAAATATCTGCAAAACCAAGCAATTGACAAGATCTGTTGAAATAGTAAGAGGGGAAATAAACTTTAATGTGATTAAATGTCTCAGTGCATTGTCACAGTGCAACTAGTCTGAAGTTGCCCCCCAAACTTGACCAGATGAGAAATAAAACAAGTCCCTAGGTGAGCAATGATAGCAGGGATTTGAACTCAAACAGAGACCTCAACCAATTCCTTCCAACCCTAAATGCAAACATATCATTGGTCAAAGAGCTGGGCAGTGTTCAGACCCAGACCAATCAGCTGTCTAAACCTGGGAAATTCAAACCCCCCCATAAAAAGAGCTGCAGTAATAAACTCTTGGCTGTTTGTTGAGGATGCTTGGTGAGTTTGTGTAATTTCTGTCTCCAACTAATGACCATTAACGTATAGATGAAGAATTTATTTGTAAACTTATTTTTGAATTACTCTGTACTAAGATATTGTTGGTAAACAGTATTTTGTGCAGTACTGTTGTCACAACAGTGCTTCCTTTAGGTGACAATTACTAGAAAATAAAGTTTAGATTTAAAATGATTTTTTTTTCCGCATATACTCAAAGTAAATAGAAGTTTTTCAGAACAGGTTTGAAAATGCATAATAGTTTGTAATTTCAGCATTTAATTTCAGCCTTGAAACTGTGTATTAAGAAATAAAAATTATGAATCAAATTTCCATAATATTAATAAAGTGAGTTTGCTGACATGAGGCGTACACTTCTTTTAGAACATTCCTGCATTTTTTAGCTAAAATTGGGAGGACCGCTTTTACTCAGATTTTCTTCTAGTATATTTTTGCAAAGATACCTCAAAGGCAAATTGTACTCTCTCTCTCTCTCTCTCTCTCTCTCTCTCTCTCTATATATATATATAGAGAGAGAGAGAGAGAGAGACAGAGGTGTGATTTTCCACATGGCTCTTCTTTATGACTTCAGTCTTTAGTAGAAATACAGATGGAATTATTATTTGAGGTTCTGCATATAGAAAAATCACTTACACAATTTTGATTTCTGTTTTAAGGATGCTGTATATTACATGAGGAAAAGGATGACCGTCCTCTTTCTTGTGATAATAATAAATACTGACCTAAAAAAACTTTGGTCAATATGTACTCTGCCACCATGTCACAGACAGCTGACTTAAAGAAGGAATGCTTCAGTTGTTACGGGACCATGTATCCCATTAATTCTTTGTACCCCATTTCCATCATATTATTCTAGTTCAACATTCTCAAGATGAACCAAACAGTGAATAAATGAGTGCATAAATTGCATTGTGAATTGTAGACACTTGTTTCAAGAGTACTGTGATATTCACCAGTTACTAAGTTTCCCTGACAGATATTTAGATGCAGGTTAAGAAACAAGAAAAATTGTATCAGTCATGAGATCAGAAAGCAAAAGATGTAAACCATAAACCCAGATGAATCAGCTTTGGAAGTTCTGCTGATTCTTCCACTTGCATTGCACACAAAAAAAAAAAAAAAAAAACAACCAACCAACCAACCAAAAAAAACCAAAACCCAAAAACCAAAAAACAACAACAATAATTTCTCTCTTAATCCTTGGCCATGAATCATTGAGTTCTAACTTCTGCTCTTACTATCTCCAAAAATTTCCAAACACCATCTCCAAACATGTTGCAGAGAAATTAACAAGAAAGTGGCATTTTATGTCATCCACCTGTCAAAATAATTTTGTCTCTGGATAAAATCAGGTCAAAGGAAACATGCAGAAATGTTTTGAGTATAGAACTGAGATGGCCATTGGAAAGGTAAGTGCAAAAACAGGGAAAAAGAGATAGGTACCATAAAATTTATACAGAAAAATTTTAATCAGTAATTATTTATTTACCTAATAATTATAGATTTGGGACTATCAGAATAAAGCATTAATTAATGCAACAATCTTCTCTTTTATCCCACATGTAATTATATCTCTTTCCTTTAGCTTCCTTTGTATAAAGGAAGCTCTCCCTGAACAAATATCATGCTATGATACTCTTCATTTCATATATGTTTTCTACCCTTTTCCCAAACTTGTCAGAAAATTACTACTGGGCAATTTTATATACTGTTGAACTTTAAATTCGCTTTCTCAGATTAACAACTCTTCTATTCTAAACAGAGCAAACTAGATGAAAGGGCTGTCTTAACTGCTCAGCAAGTTTCTTCTCAGTGTTGTACTCTTAATCCATCATTTTACTTATCTTTACTTATCACTTCACACTGGCAAACACTTATTTTCTCTCAGACAAACTAGTTCAACGTTTATCAACAGCTCTCTTTTTCTAATGCAGGTTAATCTAAAAGATGTTAACCTTTTCCTTTGTAAAGAATCTTCTTCACTCATTTATGACTGGAAGAAAATTTTTAAGTAACATCACTCCTACTTCATGATTTGAAATCATAAATACTCAAAAACAATACAATAGCAAAAAAAGTAATCAGCTTGCTTCTGAAGGTCCTTAAACAATAAGAAGTCCTGAGTGCCCTGGAAAGTTATTTATTTCCTAGGACTGTTGTAAGCAATATACTTTCAATAAAATCATATAGTGTTTTGATTTTGTGGGCAAGGTTGGTTTTCATAAGCAATCAACCTGACCCAGGAACTGACCTACTTGCTTCAGAACACTTGGGAGTCATGACTTTAAACTTGAGAACTGTATGAAATAAATATAGGAACTATTTACAAGGCTCTCAACATTCTTTGGAAATGGCTGCATTATTTAAATGCTGGTGCTAATATTACAGACTCAAAGCAACAAATAAAAAATGGATTACTCGTTCACAAGCCTACACTCTTAAATTTTTACTTAGTGTTTAAATTTCATAAGTTTTAGTAAGAATTTCCTTTCACAAATCCTCCAGCGTCCTTAATTCCTCCAAGAAAGGTTTTATAATATAATATTCCCACACACCAGTAGATGCTGGGACCCAGCTGGCTGGATAGCAGTTTTGCAGAGTGACCTTGGGGTCCTTTTGAGCAGCAAGCTGACCAGAAGCCAGATATGTGCCCTTGCAGCAAAGGTCATCAGCACCCTGGGCTCAGTTTGGAAGACCATCACCTGGAGATCAAGAGACATGATCCTTCCTCTCTCCTCTGTCTCGGTGAGATACATCTGTACTTCTGTGTCAAGGTCTGGGCTCCCCATGTGAAGAGAGGTGCAGAACTACTGGAGGAAGTCCAGGAAATAGCCAGAAAGTGGAGTAGGAAATTAGGTCATTTTTCATATGAGGTGATGCTGAGAGAGCTGAGGTTGCTCAGCCTGGAGAAGAGAAGGCTTAGCACAGACACTATTAATGTATATAAATACTTCTTGGGAAGAAGAGAGGCCCAGTTTCTTTTCAGTGGTGCTCAGTGACATGACAAGAGACAATATGCACAATGTCATATATAAGAAATTCCCTCTAAATACAGGAACAAGTATTTTAGTGAGTGGGTGGCCAAACATTTGAATAGTTTGTCCAGTAAGACTGTGGAGTCTCTGCCTTTGGAGCTATTTAAAATCTGGTGGGTTTTTTGATCTTCCTCCTTCTTCTGAGGAAGATCAAGCTCTCCTGCTTTGAGCATGGGGTTTGGACAAGATGATTTCCAAACACACCTTACAATCTTCACTGCTCTGTGATTTCATGATTTTCAGAAAGTCAGTATTCCACTGTGATATTTTTCAAGTTCAAAACCACGTAAATACTGAAAACCTGCTTTATAGAACACAGAATTTCTTTGTTTAGAACTGACCATTTGCTGCTAAGTTGTACTCATTACTGCTGACACCATTTTGAATTAACGTCTTGTACCTGTTTGAACATTATTGTGGCATTATACATTATTTATTTTTTTTAATAAATTACATGGTAAAACTTAAACATCAACAGGAAACAATTTAAAGAACACTTCCAGTGTCGTTTATGTAATCCTCTAGTAAGCTACAGAGTCATACGTACTAGTCTCTATTGCAGTTCACTTCCTAACCAGGTCATTTCTATCACATGGTTTGCAAATGAACTTCACTCCCTGCAGTTAATTGATTTTCAGGGAGAGGTAAAGAGGAAGAATATTTTTTTTTCAAAACAGGTTGCATTCCTCAAAAACAAGCATACAAAAATAATGCCATATCTTGTATGAAACATGAAATATTCAGAAACAGAGTTGGAAAATTATTTTATAATGATTTATATAATATACTTTGATAATGAAGACTTACTGAGTGGGCTGCTGGTAGGTATGATGTGCTGAAACAAACAAATCTGTCAAAAGTATTTTCATTTGTTTCCTTCAAGTATTTCTCAGTAGCTCTAACTAGCAACACTGAGTTAGTGATTCTAGTAGGAGAATATATCTGTTTCTTGGAAATCTGCTTCTTACACATTAGAATAAAACATAGAAAGTAAGACTCTGTGGAAAGATAAGAACACTTAAAAATTATACAGCAAACCTTATGAGAAACCTACCTTGCCTACATACTGATAATCAGATCCTGTGTATTCCTCTAAAAGAAAAAACTGATTCCACATCCAGCCTCTCTTCTGGCGGTGAACTGTTTTCCCATCATTCCCTAAAGCACGTCCTCCAAAGCTTTTGGGTCTGAGATCAGGAGTCCTTCTGAAGAGCATTTCTGTATGGCAGGGATGTGGCAGCCACATCCAGAGCAGCAGAAGTAATAGGACTTGCTGTATTGTCATAGTTCGCCACTGCTGATGCTCTTCAAGCCGTTGGCAGAGGAGTGTAAAGTTTTGTTTCTCTTGGTTTGTTTTTTATATATCTAGTTTCTGATGCAGCCAAGCGGTTTCCAGCAGCTCATCTCTGAAGTGTACACAGCAACCAAATCCTGAAAGCAAACAGAGAAGAGACAATGTAAGTTGAAATGCCTTCACTCCCTACTGTCCAACATCACTGCTACTGTACCCTTCATATACAAAGCATAATGACATAGAAAGCAACCTGGTCAGAAATATAAAGGTTATCCATATTTGGGGAACACTGAGTATATCAGGTAGCTGCTGCAAGAATGTTTCCTTAAAAAAAAAGTAAGAGAGTCATTTAAAAAATTTCAATTCAGAAACTTCGAAAAGTGTTCTGTATTTAGACTAGTGGATAAATATTGCCGAAACTTACACATTAAACACTGCTGCCTCTGCTTCAAATGTTTTCCACCCAATTTCATTTACAAGAATTCCAGTGTTTTATTAATCTTAGTATCAAGAGACACGAAACTCTAACACAAAGTAGTTTTAGAAATTACAAATGGTAAAACACCAGTTCTCCAGGGTATTTTAAATGGTAAAAGGGAATATCATATGCATCAGAAGAACTACAACATGACAAGAAGCAAACTTTTGAACAGAAAAAGTTCTTGAGATAGTCTTTCAATATGGAGTGAAATGAGCTTAGCCTTAAACTGTAGGAACATTCTCAAAAAATATGAGGGACTGTGTTCCAAGTATCCTGGAATGTCATTGTGGGAAATGATTTTGCAGGGAGAAGGCAAGCGTCTCCCAACTCACCCTTTTTTTTTCTCCACTTTTGTTTTTTGCTTTGCTTTATTTTATTTCTTCCTTCATCTAATGAAACCATGAAATGCTATTTCAGCAAGAGAAATTTACTCAAGTTCTCTTTACTTTATTTCCATACCAGCATTTAAGGAATAGCAGATTTTGTTAGTGAGACTATCTGGTCATTGTTTCCTCCAGTAAATCACAAAACCTTTGATTTGTCATCTTGACAGAGTGTAGTTTCTGCAAACTTTCATCAGGGTGGTTTCACTATTCTTCCTTGCACATCCATAAAAACATGGATAGGTATTGCATTTCCTTGAATATTCTTCCACATGTTACACTCAAGTAGTAATAAGTTTGGCTGTTTTTTCCTCCTCTTTGCTGATTTTAACAGGTAAGTAACATGTGCTCTTCTTTAAATAACTTTATACTATATTTCACAATCATCTTAAATAATTGTATTTTTCAAAGAGCTATGTAAAAATTTCAGAAATTTTTCTGTATTTCAATTTGATATTGATATGTTACTCAAGATATTTCCAGTAAGCCTGTGTTGATTGAAAGAGCATATACTTATACGTCAGGATTTTTGAAGTGGGTACACTATGAAATATAGTGACATAGCTTAAAAACTGCATGTCTGTGTGCAGTCACATTAATAACTGAACAGATTCTTTTCAGAAACCAGTTACTGTCTTCAAGTTATATTCACTCAGGAGTACATTTCCCCTCTCTCCCAGCATTTGAAAGTCCAAACGACATCTCAAAGCCACTGCCAATAAGAATTTGGGCCCCATCTCTGTTCTCAGTAAAAGAGAGATACCTATTTCCATTGGTCTAAATAAACACCAAATTATGTATCATTTCATTTACCCCTTTTCCCTTTCTCCTATAATTTTGACATTTACTTCACTGTGAACTTTGATTAATATACAAACCAATCTGTTCTAAAACAAGTTACTAATGCTGAATATGTAACATATGCTGAATTATATCAGCATGTACAAAATGGAGATGTGGTCCTCCACCTTGGAAATTATTTATCACAACTCATACTTGTGTTCTTTTGAGACAAGGGTATGCTGAGTGAGCAAGGAGATTTAAGATTTATTCTGAGATAGTTAAAAATGTTTCTTCTCCAAGATCATAAGAAATTAAAAGTTGAAATTCTCTCAGTTTCCCTAAAATTTGGAAAACTATTGGGTTTTTTTGAAAAGGGCATATAAAATTTTCTTTTCTCGCTCTTTCTCTTTGTGTGTGTGTGTCTGTGTGTATGGTGGGGAGCATTTCCTTTTTTTTATTTTTTCTTTCCTTTTTTCACTTTCTTGTTGCCCTCAGTATATATATTCCATTATCCACACATTATTATTTGATGTAGAAGTGTTGTTAAATGCCTCTCGGGAAATAATGCTTCAATATTAGGGGTTGTTATTGAATTTCCTTCTTGTTAAATTAGGTCAGCAGAATGAAAGCTCAGATGAAATTTGTTAAACTCACAAAAGTAGCTAATGTACGTGGACCTGGCAAGCACAGCTGCTTAATGGATATGCATACCAGCAAGGCCTTTTCCCTCCTTTGAGACTCCTGGTGGAGTTCAGTTCCCTGCTTTAAAAGGGATGAGTTTGATAGCAGTCTGCTCTAAAGCAGTAACATTTACCTTTAAAAATGAGCTAGCAAAAAGGAAAAAAAAACCAGACTAAACTAATAAAAAAATCGTATAAAGGAAAAGTTTGAAGATCATTAGATGAAGGAAACCTTTTAATCTGTAACTACAGAAAGTAAATAGAAATCTGAATTCTGTATTAGATTGCATATCTGGATTCTGTGCTGGAAGGGTCTATGGAGGATGGAACATTTTTCATCTGTTTGCGTTTTGGGTGTTTGGGGGTTTTTTTGGTGGTTTTGTTATTTGTTTGTTTGGGGTTTTTTGTTTCTTTTTTAAATCCCTGGAAAACTAGTTGTAAGACTGTCAAACTTTTGGCAAAAAAAAATCTTAGGGGAGGGTTTGACAACTCAGAAGAGCTTTAGTATCTTCGCTGGTTTCAAGTGGCTTATTTTAAAAAGAATTTAAAGAGTTTAAAGTATCTTTAAATAGTTTTAAATGAAACTATTTGACCAATCTTTCTCATCAAATCTCTCTCTACCACTTCTTCCAGAAGATCACTTCTTGAATTTTTGTCACAATAGAAAAGAAACAACAGGAAAAAAAAAAAGCTTTTTAAAATGTATCAGATATGTCCAATTTTTGTGTAATATCCTCCTGTGTAATGTCCATATTTCTGTGTAATATCCTTCTAAATTACATTAAAGTTACTACAAAAGAACATTGTGCCCAACTGTGCTCTTGTTTATACGGGTTTTTTGTTTTGCATTATTTTTAATGTGTTTTCTTGGAACAATGCCTAGTATGCAAGAGATGGATCAATCATCACTGAAGCTATTAAATCACCATTAGTTTTCAGGTAACAGTTTTAAAACCATTAGGCAGTACTTTCCACAGGATGATCACTTCTGTATCTCTCAGAACTTAGAAGAAAATGTTTTAACGCTGCTCAAAATGTATTAATGTGATTTTTCAACTTCTAGTAAAATTTGAAAAATACTATATATTGCTTCTCATTCATGCAGCTCCTCCCCCCAATACTAAAACATGCCTCATGTTATTTGAAACCCCTAAGATTTAACATCTATATAAGATGGGCCATGAATGTTTTTAACTGATGCATGTGTCAGAGTTCCACTTACTGTTTCAGGAGACAGAACTTTTACATCAGGGATGTTATTTCTATATTAGATTATGTCCTACTTTGGTCTGTTTTTTGGCATTCATATATAGTTACTTTTGAAATTCAGCAGAACCAAATTTTAAATAGAAATTTTAATACAGATCAAAAGACTGTGTTTAATTTTTTCTAACAAAGACATTTTAGTCAATTGCTCTTGTGAGGAGCAAATTTGAACAATAAAAATTTACTTGGGATAGCTACTAGTTAAGAATTTTTTTCTGTATTTGACCTTGGTCAAACTTGAACTGAATTTTAATTGTGTGACATTTCCAAAAGCTTGTTTAAGGAAAGATATATATGCAATACTGGTCCTGTTTTCTCTATTTCTCTTTCAGCTGGGAGCCATTCATAGCTCTAAACTTGTCTTTCAATCCTTTTTGCTATGTTTGTACAGAAGAAAGATAATTTTGGAACTGAAGATGCTTTCTGAAAAGTTAGATTAAACTGTGTTGGAACCTCATGGAGAGAACAATATTTGATTTTATTACACTGGAAGTAAGCAGAGAAGATTTTTGTTCTTGTTTTGTTCTTGCTCTGCAGAGTTGGTGCAAATAGTGCTATTCTTATATACAGCCACAGTGAGACACTTTTATTACTTTCTGTCTGACTTCTACAAATTTTTGGACCTTCTGCAGCCACTGGTACAGAGTTACCACCAAAGTGTGCAAACCTTCTATCATAGTTCCTGCAGTCTCCAGCCTCCAGCCAAAGTTCTTACGGCCATCAGCCATGAGACAATTACAAGCATTTTGGTTCTTCCTTGAATTAGGCAACTTGCTAAAGTGCCTCTGTTACATTAGAACATCTGGCTCCTGGCTCATGATGTCAAAAATAAAACTCAAACCTCTGGCTAGGATTTTAAATAATAGGCACTATTCAACAAGCTAGTGAAAGCAGAAATAGCAGGATAGTTATGTGCAGAAAAATCTGTACTTTCACTGAGCCTCAGAAGAGTCTTCAGCTCAGATAATTTAGTTGTGTTTATTTATTTGCCATCTCTATCAAAATCAGAAGTTCTAATGCTTTAGAGCATAGTGTGATGAAGCAAATACTTTAAAAAGACATCATTGCAAGAGCCTGTAACTCGAAGCACAGCTAATCTTTCTCTCTGTATGTATAAACTATTGTCCTAAGACATCCCTTAAGGGAAGACTACATTTTTATGAAGAATTTTAAGAATATTTGAAACAGACAGGTTTGTCAAATGATCAACTTGTAATGGATTCTAATCTCATCATTCCTTGTATTATAGATCTATGTTCACTACTTTATGTATTATATTCCAATGAAGTCAGCTGAAGTAATTCATAATTTAATTGCTTGATTCTGTACTAAGGAGATAATTGGTAAATTGTCAATAAGCTGCTTATTTCATAGCCTGCAGCACAACCCTTGCACACCACAGTGACCACACTTCAAGTTATTAAATTATAACAGGAATTTGCAAAGTAGTCAGTTATACCTTTGAACTTTATAATTCAGTCTTCTTTATGAAGTACTGCAACCATTAATCTGCTTACAAATTTGAGTTGAATACACACAGTTCAATGCTAAAGCAAAAAACCCCCAAAACCTAACATTTCAGTAATTGGACATTATAATTTGTAATACTAATAATATTTCCTAATCATTGAAATTACTTCATTCAAAGGAGTGTTTTCTGTTATTTTCACTATTCATGGGGAGAAAAGTACTGAAAAACAGGCAGAGAAAACAAATGAAAAGGAAATACTGAACATTACAACTTTTGCTAGAGAAGTTGATTTTCTGGGCTATGGAAGATTATATATAAGCATACCTTATGTCTTATTTTTAACTGTATTTATGTATTAAAAACCTGCTATTAAAAAAAAAAAAGTAAACACGCACTACACTAAATTCAAAGTGGAAGTTTAAGGATGCAATCTGCGTTCCACTGGTAGTTTGGTAACTGGATATCCACAACTGCAGTTAAGCAAACAGAAATCCAAAATATGGAAAATATAACTCCCAGCCAATATTAAAGAGGAAAAAGGTAGCAAAACTCACTCCTCCCAGTTCCCCTGCTGAGAAGAATATAGTCCTCCAACCTCTAAAATTCTCTGGATGCCTTATCAAAACTTCTCCCTTGTCTTAAGGAAGACTGAAACCTTCAGGCTTAAGACAGAATAAGACATTCAAAGGGTGTGCAGAAGACCAGAGACAAGGCAGATGATATTAGTAAGTTATCTTACATAACAATTTTGACTGTTTATTAATGAGGATTTTGTGTGTTGATTAGATTATCTGGATAGCTAACAATAATTCTTAGTTCTCTACATACAGTGACTACACCTTTTGTCACAGTAAGATATTTAGAGTACCACACTACTATGGCAGTTTTCTATATAGATAGTTAAATTTACCACTGTCACTAAACTTTTGTGGGAGAAATTACACATGCAGCAGTGACAAAATGGTAGGTGACTTGTGAACACCCAAAAGTTATTTGAATCTTTATAATTTCTGTAACTTGTGAGGTACCCAGAGCATTTCATTACATGTGGCACCTTGCTCTCCCTTCTAGATAACTCTTTCCTATCTGATTATATATAC
Organism: Prinia subflava; assembly: GCF_021018805.1. NCBI lineage: Eukaryota > Metazoa > Chordata > Aves > Passeriformes > Cisticolidae > Prinia > Prinia subflava. Next base: position 79,170,887 of record NC_086247.1, read on the forward strand.
TAAGTTAAAGTTCCACAGGGTAGCTACTCAGTATTTTTTCTGCATGATAAGGATGGACAAGTATAGAGTTAATTTATTAAATTTATAGAGTGTATAGACCCTCCTTGGTGAATTAAATTTTAAAAAATCAAAGTATAAAAAAATCCAAAAAATTAAAGACACTATCTGAAATTTGCAGGATGTAGCAAAAAAGTGGAAAGATCATAATAGGTTGCACAACATAACAATAAACGACTGTGTTGAGTTGACACAGGCAGGCAGCCAGAACAACCAAAAACCCATGTCTGAAATGCAAAGAGTAAAATTATTTCGTTACTCACTAACCAGAGGATCCTGAAGCAACACTGGGCAGAGATAGCTAAGAGGGAGGGCAGGCACCACCAGGCTCAGTCCATCCTGATGGACAGCAGCCCTACTGTTTGCACACATTTGTCAAGGGCCTGTGTACGTGTAGTTTACCACCATGCTCTGATCTCCTCTGTGGTTTTTATGATCTTTTCTTTGATCCCTCTCCCAAAGCAGGGAGCTCAAGCACATCTGTGAGACTGCCTCAAGACCTCTCAAAACACCGACATCATCTCCGCACAGAAATTCTACTTGACAAAACAGACAGAGGAAAAACAGCAGCAGCAGTAATATATGGGGTATCCCATACTGTAATTCTCCAGGCCTTGGCATTCCCAGATGCAAAGTCACCTGAGAGAATCTACAATCCCCCTCCCTCCACTATTCTTCTGCTTTTAACTCTGTCCTCTCAACAACTACCTAGCCACAATGCTGGAGAAAAAATTAAGAAGTAGAATACTTCTGAACAATCTCAATATAAAGGATTTTCAATCACTTATCTTGAAAAAAAGAAAAAAGAAAAAGAAAAAGGAAAAAGAAAAAGAAAAAGAAAAAGAAAAAGAAAAAGAAAAAGAAAAAGAAAAAGAAAAAGAAAAAGAAAAAGAAAAAGAAAAAGAAAAAGAAAAAGAAAAAGAAAAAGAAAAAGAAAAAGAAAAAGAAAAAGAAAAAGAAAAAGAAAAAGAAAAAGAAAAAGAAAAAGAAAAAGAAAAAGAAAAAGAAAAAAAGGGGAAAGAAGCTATGTGGACAGTAATATTATTCTTAAGAAGTATGAAATAGTCCTTCCTCTCCACTCAGCCTCCTTGTAAATTCAGTGTTCAGGTTTGAACACATATCTAATTATTTATAACATGTAAATTATTAGTCATCAGGCTAGCAACAAAACTTTTAGGAAAAAAAAAATTTTTGAGGAAAGAACAACTACACCTAATTACCCAGTCTACAGAAAGAAAACAAGAAGGACAGACCATGGTTGTAGTTTTTAAAACCACTTCTTGAAATTAAGAAATTATTTTCAATGCACACCACAGATAGTCTAAGCAATGTACTTCATTCACAACCATAGTGATTTAGGTTAAGTGTTAACTAAAGCTTCCTATGTATTTGCAGGATAGTTGGCAGCTGAAATGAGATGTCACTGAAGGATTGGAAGAACAGTCTGTGCAAACTGCTTTCCGAAATGGGCTGCCTGCAGCTGGTATGACCAGAGTATTTCTTAAGATGTTTTCAAGCTCTATCCTACTGAATTCTGTCCCCTCCTTTTCCGTGTCATTATTTCTTTTCATTATGTCTTTCTATGTCTGATGCCAATGCTACCAGTGACCACTTCTACCGTGGTAGTCCTATTCTCCTGTATGAGTATGGATTGTTCATTCCAGATCAAACATATCTTTTTCTATTTATCTGATTTCATATCAGAAGTGGCTTTAGATTTGCTTTTGTGGGTTGAAACTGAAATTCTCTTGCTTGCCAGCAAGCAAACCATGCTTTTCAGCATCAAATGATACGGTCCTAATACATTGTTTAGAGAAGATCTTGCCAGTCCCGAGTTTCCCTCCGTAAGATTTTGTAGTTGTATTTATCCCATAAATTTCCTTCCTTCCTTCCTTCCTTCCTTCCTTCCTTCCTTCCTTCCTTCCTTCCTTCCTTCCTTCCTTCCTTCCTTCCTTCCTTCCTTCCTTCCTTCCTTCCTTCCTTCCTTCCTTCCTTCCTTCCTTCCTTCCTTCCTTCCTTCCTTCCTTCCTTCCTTCCTTCCTTCCTTCCTTCCTTCCTTCCTTCCTTCCTTCCTTCCTTCCTTCCTTCCTTCCTTCCTTCCTTCCTTCCTTCCTTCCTTCCTTCCTTCCTTTCCTTCCTTTCCTTCCCTCTTTCATCTCCCTCTCCCTCTCCCTATCAAGTTTTCTTTTTCTTATTCCTTACATTTCATTTTTGACAGACCATGGCTTTTCTGGAAATAAAAATACCAGAAAATTCCACATGAATTTTGCCAAGAATGAAACCTGAGAGATCATCTAGACTTTGTGACTATTCCTTCTCCCTGTAGTGAAGTGTTTGCCTGAGTGGGGTGAATTATAAAGAATAATGCTGAACAGTTAAGGAAAATACATTCTTTTCCTTCAGGGCAGGTGGAATTTTAAATCTCCTAGCCTTTGCTATCCAATGCTTTCACCTGCCAGCAAACTCTAAGCCTTATTAGGGAAATAGAATAAGCACAGAAGCGTGCCAAATATCTAAAAACTCACTCTAATCTCATCAGGAGTTTATATCTTCAGCTCAGGCTGAAACCTTACAGCTTCAGAGAGCAGAGGCAGTTCACTAAAGCGTAAAGAACTGGGGCATTGAGAGACTGTGCCTGCTTAGAAAACTGTGTAATTTAATAAAGTGTTCATTGATGTCTACACAGTGGCTCCTCAAACTTGTGTTAGTGCCTGTGCCTGCAGCATGGATAGTCACATTCCTGCTAATTAGATGATAGCAGAAGGATTACATTCTTTCTTAGCAGTCAGGAAGAAATGGAAGCAGCCCTTTCTCAAGAAAAATCACAGTCGAAATTAGCAAGAGGATTAAATTTTAAGGAAGTTTTTTAAAGATATTATTTTATTTCTTATGGTTATTTGAATAAAAGTGTAGGTATTGAAAAATTCATTTAATTATTGACAAATTTCATAAAACTCTTCTTTGGAAGAAAAAAATCTTGAATGACAAGAAGGTACATTTGCAATGCATTTGAATTTTTTTCCTATAAATATTTTTTAAAGTGCCTGGAGTTTCACCTTGTGCTCAATTACAATTATTTTAGCATACCAAAATTCTGCTGTGACTTTTCATATTGTTCTCAGTTTATCTGGCAAAGTAAAAGTATGGGGTAACTGCAGCTTGTTGGACCAGGAAGACCTGTTATTATGGAATAAAAAATTGTAGGGAGTGTTAATATTCAATATACTAGTAATATTATATTTGCAGTGGTTGGATGAAATGATCATAATTTCTTCACTTTCAGTGAGTCAGAATTATAGATCCTCTTTTATAAGATTGTTCATAAGCTGTTACAAATGTCAAACCATGACAAGAAATCTCTTAAGAACATACCAGATACGTGTATAGTGTATAATAGTCTGTAGCCTTTTGTGCCTTACATTAGACAATCTGCAGTACACTGCAGCACAATGAAGTGTTTACAATTTAGGCAATATAATATTTGCTGTTGCCTATGCAATGTGAAACTGTATATGTTGTACGAGGTATGCAAGAAGAGCTCCTTCTTCACAAAAGGGTCTTGCTTTAAAACATTACACAGCAGTCTGCATCTGACATTTTTCAAAAGTAGTTTTACAGCAGGATTAACTGCAAAAATCTGCAAATCATATACTAAAATTTACCTCTTTCTTGCCTATCTCAGTAATGAAAATTATGTGTCTTTACTAGTACTGTAAAAGGATATCTGCTCTTCAGTAGCACATGAGCATGGGCCTGATAAACTGATGATGGACATGGATCAATTAGAAATTTTGGAGGCAAGGAAATTTTCATTTACGAATGTTTCTGTGTACTGTAAAACTGCACTATAGTTGGCATTCAAGAGTGCTTTTCATGTTCAGAAAATATGATTTATACATATACTAACACTGATATGTAAGAAAAGGGAGGTAGACATTGATGCGATAAATTAAATTATGCATAATTTGACCCTGGGTTCCACACTTGGATCAAGTGTGTTCTGAATGCCTTTTGTAGTATCTGTATAGTTCTATGCTTTATACAACCCCTGTCTGTGTCTCAGCCTCCAAGGTACGAGAGGTCAGGCCAGTGCAATAGATTCTGCTGGACTACCAAGCTGAGCTGGACAATCAATTAAACCTGTGGATTTCAGAAATATTCACTGGACAAATCTGTTGACATTTAAGAACATATTTGTATTGACTTCTTTTGATACATCTTTCATGTCTGATGGTTATACAGAGATATATATGTTGGTTTGCTAGCCTTCTATAGATTGTAATTTTTTCATGTTGACCATAGCATCTGATGTAACAGCAATAATATTGGACTACTGCAGAGAAAGCCTGAAGAGAGCCACTAAATTTCTGATAAAAGCCAAATAAGGACATGTCTACTTTTTCCTGTCCAGGTATCATCTACGTAGAACACTTCCTGAAAAAAACAAAAAACAAAAAAACACCAAAAACCTTAAATTTTTTTTCAGGAAAAAAATATCAATTTGCTGAAAAACACTTGTAATACCCACCTCAGTGATGTGAGGAGAAACTCTTCCCAACAAGAACACTTCTCTGGAGAACTAAATCACTGAATTCTACTTTTTTTTTTTTTTTTTTTCCCCATAATGTAGGACGTTTCACAATCTTTGCTGCGTGCTTTTTCTGAGAAATACATGAGTTGAAATCAGCAATCACTTTGCACTGGAAATGACCTTGCATGGGTAATTGGTTAGGGCTACATCCAGCTGCCACTAGAGACATTTTATTCAAAACAGTTATTGAATCTCTGATCTTTCTCTCCTCATTTTCAAGGGTAACCAAAAAAACACCTTTCAAAGATAAATCTGGAACAGAACTTAAACTCATTCAGGACACAAAAACAATGAACTCAAGTGAATTTTATCTTTTTTAGAGTGAACATATTCTCTTTCCCTTCCCTTTTAACCTCTGTATGTCTGCAGGTTATAAACTAACTAAATCTCTCTCCCTTGAGAACTAAACATCTCTTGTTATTCTCTACAACATTATTTTCATACCAGTCCATTTCATTGGTGGCAAATATATATGTACATACATTTTTTCTTTACAGAATTAATGCAATTGATAGCTATCTCATTAAAATTAGAGAAATTTCTTCAACTTCTGTATAAACTCCACTTTTTCTATTTCAGATAGAAAGGGTTTCTATGCCTGAAAGAATATTTTGGATTATGGCTACCTTTTTTCAAAATACATCCAGATAGGCTAGCAAAATATTTTGACATTATTAAAAGAGTTATACCTCATCTGTAACATCTTGGCTCATTACAGTTACAGCAACACTAGTAATCTTTGTGGCATTCATTACTGCTTCATCTATGATACTGAAAAGGAATATACTCTTTTCTATTGACTCTACAGAACACAAAAATAAAATATTATTCTGCTATTCTAGATCATCTAAGATTGCAGAAAAAGTATGTGACAGGCAAGAAGGCAAACTGCACCTTTGGAAGTTTCAGCATACAATACTGAGTGGTCTTTGATTTAACTTCTTCTGAGAGGCTTTTATTCTGTATCATGTACTTGTGTGCCCTGTTCCAAGCCTGCTTGATGAGGTCATTAATATATGACTAGCAATAAATTTACTGTTATTCAAGTGAAATCATTTGCCCTCTCAGTAAGAAGAACACCTGGTAGACAAGATAACAATAGTAAACTCCTACCTGTAGGATAAAGTTATGCTCTGGAGAGCTATAAATACATTGAAGTTATTATACCTGCATAACTCAAGTAATAGAACATTGACATAATTGAGTGTGGACTAATGAGCAACTACAAAAGGGAGTAACAAGCAGAATCTCCTTAGTCCATAGAGAAAATATCTGCTTTGCTGCACCAAATGAAGAAATCTATGTGTCAGATGGAGTACTGAGTGAAGTTATGTGGGTAAGCATGAGCAGCCCTTTTCTTCAAAACATGTGAGAAATAAGGCAAACTCAGAAGGGCATTTGTAACTTCTGCAAGAGGGATTGCAACCTGAAGGTTTTTTTCACAGTTTCAGCATCTGGAGAATTAACAGCGCTCATACAGACAAACAGGACAAAGTGAAGAGTGAGAGGGAAAGACTGTAGAGAATCAACACCCTGCATCTCCTTTCCTACACCCAAATCTTGCTTAGCAGCAAGTGATGAAATAACAACATCCATGGGGTAGGGCATGAAGATATTCAAAATAATGATTTTTGCAAGTAGATGAACCAAGTAGCAAGCAACAAAGTTTGACTCATGTTACAAATTAAAAGGAATGATTAGCCCGTAGTGGTAAGTATGCATATACATTTGTTTGAACTCAGAAAGCAGAGATATTCCAGAACAACTGAAAATAAATGGACACAGTGATTTGACTCAAGAAAGGCTGGAATAATCCCATGTCATTACAGACAAACCTGTTCTTAAAAGAGCTGTAAAGGGAAGAAAATGGGAGAATTCCTGGGAAACTACCCAGACCTTGGCATTCATTCAGGTTGTTTTCTTGTGGTAGCAGAGACTGAAGGAGATAAGAGATCAACAATAAAACTAACTTTCTACTATTTTTAGTTTGATGGTTATTTTTTGTTATGACTTGAGGTTTTTTGTTTTGGAGGTTTTTTAGGGGATTTTAGGTTTGGGGTTTTTTTGTTTGGTTTTTTGTTGGGTTTTTTTGTGTGTGTGTGTGTTTTTGGTTTGTTTGTTTGGTTGGTTGGTTGGTTTGTTTTGTTTTGTTTTGTTTTGTTTTGTTTGTGGGTTTTTTTGGTTGGTTGGTTGGTTAGTTTTGGTTTTGGTATTTATTTAAAAAATGATTTGGAGGTGAGAACTCACGAAAGGTTTACTTTGACAACATGTTGCTTTTTGAATCATAGCAGCTTTTGGCCAATCAGTCTTCTAAACTGGAACACTGGAACAGAGTGAATAGTAACAGAATAGAGTTACAGAATATCAAGAAAAAAAAAAGGTTTGAGGAGTACAGAGAGAATTAGACCTTTTGATAGACTTAGTGTTAGCTGGTTTCTTTCTCACCTGAATTCAGTGAAATAATTCCATGAATGGCTTTGGAATTGGGATTACAATGCTGGAGCTCTTTAGATAGTAAAAGCTTTATTGTGAGTGCTATCTGAGAGGTAGTTGGATAGCTGATAAAGTTTAAAGTTTCCAGTTCTTGGTACAGTTGTTTATTTGTTTTGTTTCTATTTGTGTAGATATGTGTGCATGTATAAATTTTGCAGCTATAGGGATGCTTGTTCAGCAAACTATGTTAGCAGGAATATTACATGAAGAAAGGAAAAAATATTCTGAAGAGAAATCAAGCAAAACAAAACCGAAGACTTGGTTTTGCTTTTAATTTCTATTTTATTGTTCATTCTTTTCAATATTGTGTTTCAAGGAAATTCACTTCTGTTTCTCTAATAAGTCCCCTCCAATCAAGTCTGCTAATTTTTCCTTTTTTTTTTTTTTTTTCCTTTCTTCTTTTCTTTTTTGTCTTTTCCCTCTATCACTACAGATTCCTTTTAAATGGCCACTGGACATTCATAAAGTAGCAATCAATATTAGATTTTCAACCAATATTGACCAGCCCTGCATGTCCCATGTAACATCAAGCATGACTGTTTTTTGCTCAACAGCTCTTTCTAGTCCAAACTGAAAATACAAACCTGCAAGAGGCTCTGCTAGGCAGAGTCTTTGCCTGTCCACACCATATCAAAAGTGACAATGAGTCTTGGCATTTTGCTCCACTGATTCTCCTACTGCACCCACAACAAAAAATAAAAATTCCGAAAACAAAATCCAAACAGTGCATATGTTGTCACATTTAGCTAGCAAGCTCAAAAGAGGCTGCCAGACAGTTTAGGAACACTGTATTACAATAGCAAGGTAACTGTCATGGTCAAAGGGAAATGGATTCATACTTTATAGGTTTATCCAATTGCTTCCTTTGTTAAACAACAAACAGTCCTAATTAAAATGATACATTTCCACAAATACAGTTAGCTAGAAAATCAATGTTTTTCCTAATAGATTCCTGTAGGATTACATTTATCCCACTAAAACTCAATGATTTATAGCAACATACCTGATGTACTATGAATTCCAAAGTTTTAAATAACTAATTTGATGCATGTAATTGATCACATATTTACAACAGTTTCTAATTACCTCTCTCTCTTTTTTTTTTCTATTTTGGATCTAAGATGAATAAAATATTGTTATAATTAGAAACCAAAGGTTTATAGCTTAATTGCAATTAGAAGTTAATTAGAATTCAAAACATATTTCCATGTGAAAAAATCCTGTTTATTTGTATTTAATGTGACTGAATAAAATGGTACCAGAGAAATACAAGGAATTTAGTATATAGGAATAATGTTTGCCTGTCAATTACCATCTGGTCTCTGAGTTTTGAGGTTTTGAGCCTTTTTTTTTTTTTTAGAACAAGGGACTGTTTCACTAAAATATAGGCAGCTAATAATTTAACTTCAGGGGTTTTTTAAACAGTCTTTTTAAAAAACTGAAAGGAATTACAAGTGATTAATGATATATTGATCTTTGATGTTAAAGATGTCTTGAAGTGTTGCAATGTTTTTACAGACTTATTCCTACCTTGTGCTATATTATATGCAATATTTTGATATAATTTTTGAATAAGTGACACTGTCCTAGGTAGTATCTACACATTTTTCTCTACAGAATATTCTTCTGTAAATTTACCAAATCTCTAGAACAGTAAGTGAAATCTCCCTTGTAGAAATCACAAACGAGTAACCACAAGACTGTAAAATAAAAAATTCTCTAATTTCAGTTCTTAGAATTAAAAATGTTGTCAAAATGTCTGTTCAGTTCTAAATATACTTCCATCCCAGCCTCATAAATGAAAAGATAATGATGTATGTACCACTCACATACCTAAGAAAATGTCTGGGAAAAAAAGCTGTTCTTCTTAGGACAACAGAAATTTGATAATTCTGTGTATTTGAAGGCAAACCCTTTAGAATATGGATATGTAAAATATATAGAGATATATACAGCATATACCTGAGATATTTTACATATAGTTTCTTGGCACTATAAAGTAATAGTTTGGACAAACACAAAATAGCAGATCACAAAATGTGATAGACATGTCTATGTGGGATAGACTCTCCTTACAGTTCTTGGGTTACACAGTCATCAGAAAAACCTGAATCTCTCATCTTATATTAATACTAATATCTAAAAGCTGGATGAGAAATAAATACATAAAGATATAGCTACAAGAGTACACATACTGCAATATATTCAGACACTTTCTGCACACCAAAATTCTAGGAATTGTCAATATAGGAAATGTTGATCATCTGTTATCAAAATCACTCCAGGGGAAGCAAATCCCTTTCCATCCAATACATACCATGACTTAACTAGTAGATAAAGAATTACTATTTTATCTAATCTGCCTTGATATTTTTACAGGGTGGCATCCACCCTGTAAAAGCTTCTCACTTCTGAAAAGTTTATGTCAGACTGGATCTCTGTCATATTGCTACCAACATCATCAATTGTTGCACCTGCCAAGAACAAAAAAAATGCATTGACCCAATGCTAGTGTCAGCATGGGAACAAGCAATGCTGAACATTTTAGATTTCCTACTTTCATCTATATCTTGTTCTACAGTAAAGCAAGCAATTACAAGAAGGTTAGGACTTTAGAAAAATATAGGAGGAAGGTTACTTGAGGTCCTACATCAATTTATTAAGATCTAATGGATCAATGACTCCAAATGAAAAGTAAAAGTGATTCTTAGGAGGCTGTAAAGGTCACATAAATTAAATGGTAATACATCCCATTGAATGTTTTTCATTCTTATGACTCATTGTGTTCACTTTTGCAATTTCCATCCACTGTCACTCACAAGTTACTTGCTCTAGCCAGTACTTTGAAAATGGATTTTCACTGGCATGTTGACAACTATCCTTTCTTTTCCCCACAGCTTCTTTTTTATCTCTGGTGTTTCTTTTACTCCTCTTCCAAACACCTGTTTGAGAAAGACAGACTAGCATAAGAAGCTAATGTCAGTGACAGTGTTATCCTTATGTTACTACAAGAATGTCAAGGATTTGTTCTCAGTTTCAGCAACAAAAAGTCTGCTACTTCAGTGACTGAAGTGTACTTGCTAAAGATATTCACTGATGCTACTCAAAGCAAAATGTGATAAGTAATTAAAGTGTATATTATGATTTTGAAAGAAAATAGGGAGATTTCTTCCTTAGTGTTGAGAAGCACAGAACTACAATATTATGAAATATACATACATACACATTACCAAAACTTAGTGAAAATGTCAGGCAATGATTTCCTCCCTCTTCTTAAAACATTATTTTAGAGTACAACAGATATCTCTAATAACTGTTATATGAGTGAGGATTGAAGAACTCAAGTGTAATTTCTGCCAGTGTCTATAAACAAACCTTCCAATTTGCAATCACTCCTTCCCCTTACTCTGCAGAACTCTTTAAGACAGACAGCTCTATGACAGGGAAGAAAATAAATACCAAACCTACAAAAAGCACACCAGTTGTGAGAGAGAAAGGTGTTTAAAAAATGTCCATACACTGAATAAGACAGAAAGTCACTCTCACACTGTAGAAAATTTTGCACCTTTCTGGCAACTGGTGAGGTAAGATGTCAAACACCATTGACAGACAATGAGGTCAGCAAGAAGTCATGTTACAGAGCAAACAGATCAGCAGCAGCACTGCTGTTGTCATTTCTATCCTCAGCCCTGACAGCTGCTGCGAGTCCCTTCTGCTCTGCAACTGGACAGCAGCTTCTTCGATGTCTCTGTGCCTCGAGGTTTTTCCAAATCCTGTTCCATAACCTTTTCCAATTTAATTTCCCCTCCAAAAGCTTTATTTATGCAAATTGCTGAGGTCTGCTACAAATGCTCATCCATGCCAAGGTTTGCAAGCTTTTTCCACAGTAGCAACCTCTGTAAAAACACCTGACTCTTTTCAGTAACAAATTCTTTTATTCATTACCTTATAGAAAACCTTATTCCTTATTACCTTATTCTTTCTCATAAGGAAAAAAAAAAAAAAAACAAAAAAACAAAAAACCCACCAACACCCCTCCAGTTCTATAGAAGAGTATTCTGGAAATAAATCTGTGGCTGATTGTGTCACCTGGACTGCTTTGCCTTCCTCACTTAGGGGACATTTTTTCACTGAGTTATTAAATAAAGATGATTTTTTTCTTAGGAGACCTGGAGGGGAATAAGGAAGGAAAAAATATGTACTAGCTTAGTAAAACGGATTCTAGAGATGAAACATGGGTATGCTAACACAAACATGTTAGTTAGGTATGGATAGGAAAAAATATAGACTAGAATAAATAAGAGTTGAGGGGCAAGAACGATAAAAAGAGCAGGTGATAGCAAGTCAAGATAGGGTGAAGAAGGTGCTGCATTAGGCATCTAATCAGATATCTTTGACATCTGTACATTAATACAAAAAGCACAGTGAGCAAACCTAGAAAATCACAGTTTTTTTTTGTTTTGAAAGTTTCAAACCATATAATAAGCATCTTAGAGAGCTGGTGCAGTATCCCAAAGGACTGGAAGATTATGATAATATTATGTGCAGCAAAGACAAGAAGAGCAAAGCAGGAGTAATTTTGGAAAGAAACTATAGGGCACAAACGAAACCTTTTGTAGTGCAAAAGTGGAACAGAAAATGCAGCAAAGAATAGACTTTGGCTAAGACACTGTAATTTCATTCCAAACACAGAGGAAAAAAAATCAAAAATATAAATTACATTGTATTTTTAAATATGAGTATAAAGGAATAACAGGGGAAGAAGGAGGCAAAATAGACAAAGTCAAAGCACAAAAAAGAAAAGTCAGAGATGTCTAGGATGAAGTAATTCTGTAAGAGAATTAGGAAAAGAAGCAAGATTAAAAATTTTGATTCAATACTCAGTGGAGGAAGAGTGTTTTACAGATAAACTGAAGGAAGTTGGAGAATGCAGTGTGTTATCACAGCACCATTCTTCTTACAAATAAATGTAGGACAGGTAGCTAATACAATTTATATTGGCAGCAAGATGTTATGATCTCTGCATTAAACAGAAAAGATTAATTGAAAAATTTAGATGTGAATGGCCACCTTTTCCAATCCTCTTAGTTGTGTTACAATATCTTTTGCAACCAAGAGACGTAAGATACCGAAGAAATCCATAAACAATTTCAAGGTGAGAAGTGATGTAAACTCCCCCTGAAGGAGATGGAACAACACTGGACAAGGTGTGCAGCTGTAAGCAAGGCAACTGTTAAGTTATGGGATGATTCAGTGATAAGACATTTAGAAAACCCAGCAGCAGCACATTCACATGTTGATAAAGCTCAGCAGGAGAATGAGGCATTCTCAAGGCCCACACACTGTTCACTGCAATTTACAGGTTTTCAAAGCATGGGTCTAATGAATTTACTACTAGTAGAGAACATGAATTGGCTGAAGCAGCTTCAGAATAATTAGTCATTCTCTGATTAAAAGTATACATTTTCCACTCCAGTTCCTCTCTTAATTCTTCCTATGATTGAATAATTATCATGCCTGGTGGACAGAGAAAAATTACTAAATGTCAACCATCTTAATGCTTATGAGGCAAAGATCACTGAATATGATTTAACAGCAGGCATCATCTGGATTCAAAAAAAGAAACTGATATATAAGGAGAATCATTAACTATAAGAAAAATAAAGTATATATTTTCTACCCAAGCAACAACTGGAAGGGCTCATCTAAAATAATAAACTCATTTTGAATACCACATTTTAAGAGAGGTGTGGAGAAGAGGAACTCTCATGACTGTTTTGTGGCACAAGTGAACAAACTGCTGCTGCTACATTATAGAAAATAAGGCGTGTAAGAGGGGAGAACAAGTTAAAACTTAGAAATATGAAGGACTTGGACAGGGCTTAATCTGTTATCCATATGCACTGAATGTGGAACAAGTAATGCTTAAGATGATTTGTAGATGGGAAGAAGAAGAAAAAAACAAACCACAAACCCTAGACCAAGGAGATTTTTTTTTTTTTTTTTTTTTTTTTTTTTTTTTTTTTAATTTTTATGATAATCACATCTACAGACAGAACTAGCACACATTAACATAGTACAATTAATCTCTAAAGACTGTCTTGGAGATTAACTTCCCTTTTCCACCTCTACCCATCCTTAATCTTGTAAGTGCTATACCCAGAAGACCAACCCTGAACTGCATTTTATTTAGACTGAAAAAAGTATTAAAAGGCTATTACGTAATGTATACTTTCAGATATGTTTCCCATCCACACAATAACTGAACAAAGAAGGAGAACCAAGTTTTCTGAACCAATATGCTGGCCATATTGTGTAAAATCATAAATAATAAAGTATTACATTCATGTAGATTCAACATAAAGTAGGTAATATTTGCAGGCTGGCTTTCACAACTGTTTAGGGATTAAACATAACTTAAAAAACTAAATGCTTACTCATATTTTGTTTGCTAGTATCTCACCTTGCATTTTCTTTTTTACAGTTGTCTCTTTAGACTACTGGATTTTTAGAAGTCCTTTATAACCTCACTGGAAACAGGAAACAGACCAAGGGCCCGAACACAAAATGGTTAATGCTTATGTACCCACTGTGTCTTCAAGGAAAGAAAGATGGAATGATTCTAAGCATGCAGAAGAAATGCTGTCTGAAAGAAGAAAAATCCTATGAAAACTGTAATCACATCGCTATCAAGAATGACCTGTCTCCAATATAACATTTGAGTCTTTTAGATATTTCAGCTGTTTCAAATCACACTAAGCTCTAACATGATACGTCATATAGCATCAAACATAAAATGTTATGTTTCCAAAGAGACTATGGTGGAAAGAAGTAGAGGAAACAAATCAATATTGTTCACAGAAAACTTCTTAAAAAGGAGGGGGGAAAAATCAACATTTTATTAAATTGGCAAACTACTTTATCAGACTTGAAAGTTCCCAGATTTATTTTATTATATATTGCCATGTTATCTTACTTAAGTGTACAAATACAATATATAGCCAGTGGACAGGGATGAACTTGAGTTAGGACAAGTCATTTCCAAACTCTGTGAGCTATTCCCCAGTCTTAGTTTTACAAATGCCTTATCTTTGTGACAGGCTCTAATGGGCCACAATATTTCCATACAAAGAATTCCATAGAAAGACTTCCAAAGGTACAAGAAAATCCAAGCACCTAAGCTTGGCAGTTTACGTAAGTCTTACTTAGTGCTGGAAACCCAACACCAACTCACTATAGACAGATTTTGTTTGCTTTTCACTCCTGTATAGTGTTAAATGGGTAAAGCTGCACTTTTTCAGAGAATTGTACATCATATGTGCCCTGGGTATGTGTTTCACCTCCCAATACACAGCTCAGACATCCTGGTTCTTCTCTCCCCCATGAACACATTTTTCTCAATGTTTCCACAAACATTATGGCACAGGACCTCAAGGAAATGGAAGGCTTTTAAAGAGGATAAGTAAATCCCACCAGGATGTGTTTTCAAAGAGCGAGCTCCAGAGATTATATGCAAAGTAGCCCAGTTACTAGGAAAAATTCCCAAGATTAAACTCATATAGAATGCTGTTTTCAACATCTATACACTCATAACTGTATAATTTTTGATAATCCCAAATAATCAAGAAGACTTGATTTTAACCTTTATTTGTTATACAATGGTAATTGCAGTGCTCCCTCTCTAGGCTAAATACCTAATGTTAGTTTTGTTCAAGTTCAAAACAAAAAACGCCCCACCAGTTATGGAATTGTGCTTTAATTTCTATTTCACTAAATAATCTTCATGTGCTGCCCAAGCATACATATAGCACACATTTCTAGGAGGTAACAGGACTACAGACTAAGCAGAGTGGATATAGTCTGAGGGTGGCAGTGGCTTCATTCTTTAATTATAACATATTAAATAGACAAAATGCAGCCTAAAGCTCTTCAGCAATTCTGAAGCCTTTGCTGTTTTGCAAACAACCAGTGCACAAATAGATAAGAGGTCAGTGTCTATGCACAAACACTGCTGCAGCCCAATAACCCCCACTACTTCACATACCTATTAGCAGCTAGTAACTGATACATGATAAAAACTGAACTTTATCATTATCTAAATCTTCATAAATAATAGCTTTTATACACTAAAAATTATCTAGGAACTATAGCTGTACATCATGAACACCCTTGATAGCATTGGCTATTCTTAAAAGCACCAAAGTACACAATAAAATCAATGTTTAAAATCTAGCAGAGGGCTGAAGAAACATTAGGAAAAATATATTTGTAAGCATATGCAAAGTATCATAGTGTCTTCAAGAATAATGTGTATGTGTGTACTGATACCAAGAGATAGTCTTTTCTTATGGATAGATGTAAAGGGACTTATCACATGATTGTTGATGTCTGAACAATTTCTTAATGTTTCTCCTTGCTACTGTGCCATATGGTCTCACATGGTTTCAGGGCATTGCTGCACCAATTAGGTCTGTTCAGGTTTAACCAATTTTTGTGGATCCTGGTGATACAGCCCAGGAAGGGTATACCTGGAAGAGGTATGGCATTATTTAGCGCCCCACTACAAGAGAAGTTTTGTATGTCCAAATTAACATATTTTGATGCTAAAAAACAAGTGTTCTGTGTTTTAGCTACATAATAAAGTTTCTCACAGAGGACTTCAAACTCCTTTTAGCCTGTCACAGAAAACCATTTGTTCACAAGCACCAATTGTCCCAAAGCATTAAACTGTTAATTGAATTTCAAAACATTCAGTTGTTTATTTGCTGTATTACCTCATACAGATAAAAGATAAAGATCTGTTATTGACAGGAAATGTGAAGTGAGAAGCAATGAACATAAGAAGAATGTTCTAAGCAAAGAACATGACATACAAGAAACTTTGAAATACCAGTACCCACACAGCACAGAAAGCAAGCCAGTGATCAAGAACTGGGTCACACTGGAATAAAAGTAATATTACAAAAATATTGCTTATAATTTTGGAAATTTTATGAACAGAAACACATAAAGGAAAATGCAACAATCGTTAAAATTCTAGGAGTGATATATATGTATATTAAAAAGGCTTAAAATTTGATTTCCCTAATAATTTTATATTATAGTCTTATGCGGAAGATTTAATAATTCTAAAATACTTGGCAGTGTTTGACTTACAACACTGTAGTATTTCACAGAGGTAACTTATTAGTATTCTATTAAATATATAATTCTGTATATTGCCTTGGATATGAAAATTTCTGCTCAATGTACCCTGAAGCAAAAGTGCAATTGAGCACTTCCTAGGTAATAAGAATGTTCAGCTCAGCTCAGGTTCTCATTTTGCACTTCTCTTCCAGGACAAGCTCTGATCATGTGAATTCTCTATAAAATTTAATCATTCCAAGTGTCCTCTTCATTTCATTACTAAAGCAGGCTGCTCATTGTGGTCCTTAAATCAATTAAATTAACTTCCTGACAAATACTTATTGGACATCATTGAAAGGCTATGAAAAAAATCACTGCTTCCTAAGAATTATGTGAGCAATTAAAATTACCCTTTTATTAAAATTAGGGTGGAAACCAATGAAGTGTCCAAAAAATTTTAAGTTCTGAACAAAGTACTCCTAAGCACTAGCTGAGACAAATATGTAAGGTTGATGGTTAACTAGAAGTTAGAAGAAGTTAGCCTCAGAAATACAGAGCTGTTTTATTCTTATTTTCTGCTAGAAAATTAGTCTCAGAACAAGGCATGGCTTTGTTTAAGGACAAAGTTGCCCAAAGCACAGCTGTATACCTATCTGGACAGAATAAAAAAATAAACATGCTGAACTTTGTATATCTGATCAAATCCTGTAAAAATTAACTGAAATTAAACACAATCTTAAATAGTTTCTGAACTGCTGGGGTCTCCCCTGCACAGAAGCGTGAGTTTATCAACGTACCTGGCCCTCAAACTTCTGTGGTGTTCTGCACACAAACTCCGGGTTTGCAATACAGAGTAGGAGGAGGCCTTTTTTCTCCTTCCTGGAGGCAAACTCCTTGGCTGTTATTAGGAAGAGGGCATCGGGAATGCCCTGACAATGAGGAGCTTCTGCAGTGCTGCCCAGCCCTGCGTCCCCTGGCTCTCCACACGCATGCCTCTTCCGCCTGAACAAGCACCCAGCACCTCAAGCATGGCCTAAGCGACAAGAGCACCTGACTGATGCTGTTAACCAAAATGCCTTTCAGAAAAGTACCAGAACACACAGAAAGAGGCAGATTAACTCTTATTTATTCTCCTTCAGAATTATTTTTTTTTTAATGCGTGGCAAGACAGACTAGTGTGGTCTTTTCAAAGTGTACAATCTGTGAAGTCCTTGTAGATAGCAATGTGGACTAACAAAAAAAGAAGCAGGAGAGCGGATCATAATCACCATTCCTTTCTCATATAAATCAGTTGTCACAAGCACCTAAGGAGCCAGAAAAGAGATGTAGCCTGGTCTAAAATTGTTGTAAAGACTTCCGGAATATCTGGAGATAAAGGTGATTTTTTCTTTGTCGGACAAGAAGCTAATTGAATACTATTAGAGAGACATTTCTAGAGACATAAGGGTTTAGTTTCTCTGAAAATGTTTCTATCCTGCACAATACATTGTGAGGCTATTAAAAATTATGGGTAAATAAGGGAAAATATGTTTCAAAATTTCTTAAGGCTGGAAATGTCTCTCCCATTTTTAAGGTACTCCATTCCTTTTGCCTTTTGCTTCCTGAATTCTCTTAACAATACTAAAAAGTGACAGCTATCCCCATGACAGTCTGTCATAGTGCTTTACATCAAGTGGATGGATATAAATCCATTGCAGGAAAACATATTTTTATTTCAGAAGCATGTTGATTTCATCACATAAGAGATACGAGATAAATTTAATTTTTGGCTTATTTTAACATTCATAACTTAGTTTAAATTATTTCTACACTACAAAAGGAAGGGAAGGAAAAAAGGGCTTTATTTGCAGATATATATATAGCTAGGTTTCTCTGTTTATCTCCACAAGAAAACAACCAAGTTTACTTTGGCAAAGTTAGGTCTAACCTAATGCCAAACATTACTTATCAGTGTCACTGCTTTTAATTTTGCAGTTCTCTTTTCTATTTAAATATGCCTTCCCAGTTTGTCCTGAGAATTGTGATTTCCAAAGGACAAAGTCATAGGTACAGACTGTGAATCAGTCTGTTTCTGCAGGAGTCTGAAAAGATGGCACTGCTACACATTGTGCATGTTAAGGACAGCACCCATGATTGTCAGTAACCTGTGCTTTTGTGACCTTTATGTCTTGTTTAAAATTTCTGTAGGCTTCTGGGCCCTGAAACATGTCAGTTATTTACTTCTGCCGTTGTACAGCAGGATGATTTTTTTTTTCTTTCACTGCCACAGCTCAGGTATGTGTTGCTTAGACTAACTGGTCATCACACTAGCTATAAATAATTTTGACAGTCAGGAGAACACACTAAATACACAAGTTCCACAGATCAGCAATCAGCCTTATCTGACAGACTAACCCCAGAAAGAGTTTTCAAAAGCATTTTTTCCTTTTGATCAACTTCAGTGACAACTTCAGTGACAGACACTTTTCAGTCTCCCCTTCATATACAGGATCCAACAGTTTCCAGCATAAATAATGTATTTATCTACCTAAAATTCTAACTAAATTATGCACACAGGGATTGAAAAAGCAAAAACTACTATTCAACAGGTGCATTTTGAAGAAAGGGAATACAAAGAATTTTACAACAGGGATTCTAGAAGATTTTAGCAGATTCTAGTAGATGAGGAGATTCTAGCAATTTTTTTTCAAAAACATATTCTGAAACTGTGCTATACATATTTCCAGGCTTTTCTGAAGATAATCACAAAATCATTAACTTTTCACCTCCAGAAGCTCCACAAATAGGAAGAATCACTTCAATTGACCATGTCTCCCCTTCCTAACTTCAAAGAAGACATTGATAGATTGAATTATTTCACCTTTCAAATACATTTTCCTAACTATGTACATATTCTTTTTATCCCCTAAAGTGATTTTACCTCCCTCTTATCCACATAACACTGTCTTCAAATTTTCTTAATCTCATCTCACTGGAGACTTTCTCTTTGGTGACTTTTGCCATGCTGACTCATCTTTCTATACCTGTGCCTGCTTTTTTGCCCATCTCATTTCGCATTTCAAGTGAAGAATACTGCCTTATCTGATGATTTTATAAAAAAGTACATTTTAAAAATGCCTTCAGCAAAAAGTAAGAAAAACCCTCCTCCAAAACATATAAAAGAATTCTACTTCCCCTCTCTTTAATATTCTTTAAAATATTCTGTACTAAGTTTGTATTAAATGTAACAGAAAGAAAACTACCCTGACATACATAAATAAATGCATATTAATCCAGAATTAGAAGTTAAGAAGATATAATGTTGGTAAATGACTTTCTAGAAAACTTTTTAAGATTTAGTTTTTGAGGCTTTAAGCCTCACACTCTTCAGTTTGTGTTTCCATCAAAACTATGACACATATTTGGATTTATTATTCTTGTAAGGAAATTCACATCTTGTCAATTCAGTGGAATGTGCAATTCCAACTCTTTCTTTTAAGTCACCACTTTAATTTTGTAGTCTATTACAGGAGGCAGATGTAGAAAGAGAGAGAAGTATTCAATACTTAAATGTTAAGAGAGGTTTACTGGGATGAGGAGGAAGTAATCACATTATCACATACCTGTATAAAAGTGTTGCAATTCTGTATCTTATTACATTAATGTTATGACTCTTCATTCTAGCTGATAGGCAAGGAAGTTTTATGTCTAGCTAACCCTAACCAGAGAAATCACACAATTCCTAACCAACAAAAATGAATGCTTCACCTGTTGACTGACTTATCATAGTACACTGAACATATCACAGTGGTACCTCAGCTAGTGATTGCTTACTAAAAATCACATTCTAGTGATTAACACTTTCATATTTAACATTTAATTGCTAGAAAATTTATCTTGAATTTTTACCCTTCTAATATTTTTATTTTTTGTACAAATATAGAAAGCACATAGTACACAGACAGTATTGGTCATGTGTGCAGAAAGTAATGGAATCATCTGACATTAAAAGAAAAGGTGAGATCTCAAAACAGTGTTCTCATTTGGTACTAATTTTGATTGATAGTATTTCCTCCTTCAGCTGGGAGGATATAATAACTCACAAAGTAATAATCTGACATTGATTTTCAATAACTACAGCATATTTGGATGTTATTTGAACAAGACTGTATTTCTTTTTCAAGAATAAAAACATCCTTTTGAAAGAACGAGAACCCCCACCCTAAGTAAACGCAAAACAGACAATCTCGATTCTCTTTACAGCTCTTTCCAGAGAATAGTATATTTGCATCCAGAAACTTTCATCAGACTGGAAGTTAGAGGTAAGTAAGCAAATATGGACTATTGTGTAGAAAACTCCTTCAGAAACTGAGCCACAATGTGATCTGTACTGATTGCAGATACCTACAAGCATTATCTTTAAACCCCCCAGGTATTAAGCTAGTATTTATTTAGTACAGAACTGAAACTACTCATTTTTCTGAATCCAAATGAAAATACCAGGAAAATATACAGCATTTCTATGCTGCTCTTGCTCTTTTTTTGGGTGCAGGTTTTTTATGAATTTCCCAAGCCAAAACCAGAAAATAAAATGAAAAACAAGAATGCTATCACAGATCCTGGATTTCTGTTAAACATTACGGGATGCTGAAGTGAATATTGCCTTGAGCTAGCTAAGTATTAAAGTATTCTACAGAGATGTAATGCACGACTACAATAAAAATATATTGACAACTGCCTTGAACCAGTTAAGTATGCTACAGAGATCTAATGCAGCAGACTAAAAATCTATTTCTATGTGGTAATGACAGTCCATTTTTGTGAGATTTCTCAAATCGATAATTATAGGCCCTTAAAAAGGAAGAAAACCAAAAACTAAAGACACCTTTTTCCTATGCATGAACTGGTTATTTTACAGTCACTATTAAAATTCATACATACGTATCTATCACCAAAGCAAGGCACATTTTTGCTAAGCTTAGAAAATACGTGCTGAAAAGACTACCTCTTTGTTTCATATAATTATCCTCTTGCCACGAGATGGCACCAAAAGATTAAAAATATCTGCATTCCTAAGGTTCCCATCTGAAAAAAGGAACATTTTTCAGGGAATTGCACAAGAAATGTCTTCAATATTTGACTTTCAATTTGGTTAGCAAGTTATGAATTCTGCTTACTTTGACAGACTACTGAAATGTAAAGACTTACCACAGAGTTAATAGAGAAAAAATTGTTATACTAAAGCTTAAGTTTCCTACAAATTGCAAAAGACTAGCTGTGGACATTTAGAATTACATATTTCTTCTACAGGACAGGGAAGTAAAAGCATGTCCAGTATATTAATAAAAACTGAACAGACACAAGAAAAAATAACTCCAAAACCACCAATGTATAATTTCCCCTAAAGAAAATTTATGCAACTTCAACAAATCATGCATTATGAATTATTCCTTTACTCCACTTCCTTTTCCCTCACAAATACAATTAAAAAAATAAAGTTGATCTCAAATGTAGTGAGCTCTTTAAAAAACTGTGTGCTATATAATGTGAAAAGTGAAGAAACTCTGTTTCTAGCTTGTAGGATACCATCTTGTCAAATGAATGCTTTTCTATTCCCACAGCAAAACCTCATCCTGTATGCAGAGTATTACGATATGGGATGAACAGCTTGGACTAAGTGCATAAAACCAAAATCAAACCCCATACCCCTATGCAGGACAAAAAAATTCAAACCATAATCACTTCACTGGCAATTCTTTCATGTAACACATTTATCTATTAAAATTCCAGCAAAACTGCTATTAAAAAATGGTTCATAACTTCCAACCAAAAAGAAACCAAGCATTTCAGAAAACAAAACTACAAATTCCTCAGCAAATTTCACGTCACTATAGCTTTTTCCTTAAAAAAAAAGTTAAGATTATAAAAGGAATATGTTTGTGTCAGTATTGTCCTGATCTTCATTGTCAGTATTTCTGATTATACAGAAACATATTAAGCTACCTTTAAACATTTTTTTCTGCACATCATTTTAGCTCATATATTTTAAAGTACTAATGGATTACCCCTTGAGAAGTCAGCGCTTGATTGAACATTAGAATCACTGAGATGAATTCTGTTTACTTAGTTAGAAATTAATACTTTAAAGTATTCTTTTTTTGCTGTCATCATGCCGTTATGACATCACTTTTTTTTTTCATTTTGTTTTCCTCATAACTAATATCCCACTTTTAATCGCCCATAATGATAACTAAACAGTTACTAAATTTGTCCAGGAATTAATTTTTTAGTTCCAGGGCATCATGGTGGTGGGTTTTTTGGTTCGTTGGTTGATTGGTTTTTGTTTTGTGGTTTGTTTGGTTGTTGTTGTTTTTTTGTTTTTTTGCTTGTTTGTTTGTTGTGGTTTGTTTGTTTGTTTGTTTTCGGTTTTGGTTTTTTTGTGGGTTTTTTGTTTTGTTTTTTGGTGTTTTGTTTGGGGTTTTTTTGGGGTTTTTTTGGGGTTTTTTTGGGGTTTTTTTGGTTGGTTGGTTGGTGGGTTTTTTTTGTGGTGGTGTTCTTTTTTTTTTTTTTGCGGGGGGGGAAGGATTTTAATATACTAGAAGTAGAAAGGGACTCCAGCCAGCACACCCAGAGTAACAAGGAACCAGTCACATTACTAAAATGGCCTGATAGTCATGGATACCTCTAAGGCAAAGCCGCCTGGGTGCTTTCCCAGAGCTTCAGCCAGAACCATTTAACTGGCAGCTGTGGGACTGACCCACCTGGGCTGCTTTTATCCCATTAGCCCTGACTTTCACAGCCTGCCCAAGTAGCAAAACAACCTCAGACTCCACATGCAGAAGCACTTACTGGTTGGATCTTGATGGCTGCAGCCCTGGAGAAAGGAAATGGCAGGTATTTTCTCTCCTGCATGTACATAACCTGAAATTTAACAAGAACTCACTGCTCTGTTAACATAGGGGGTTTGGTCCTGTAGTTCAGAAGGCTGAACTACTTTGATCTTTACCATTGTTTTTTAACTTCCGCTTAGTGGTTGTTGTTAGAAGTGAAAACTTAAAAGTTCATTTGTAAGTTCTGAACTAAAGCACGATACAGCAAATACAATTTAAATCCCTGAAAGCAGTGGAATGTATTCATTTGGTATTTAATGGTATTAAAAAAAAAACAAACCCTTTCTGATTTCATAGCTTAAATAATTGGTTTCTCCTTCATTGCCACAAAATTTTATGCATCCAGTTTAGAACATCTCAAGCCTAGTGACCTTTTTTAGTCACATTATAGATTCTCAAATTTTCTACAAGATTTATGCTCATCAAAACTTTAATGGGGTTCTTAGTATAATGCACTATGTCTTAGTTATTTTTCCTTTTCTAATTTTCATTATTCTGGCCTCAAATAAAAACCTGGAGAAAACCAACCACAATTAGTATATATTCACAAATAGCACGTGTGTTTCAGAGTGATTCAGATGCCTTGTTAATCAAGGACAGAAACAAGAAATTTATGATTTTGTCTTAATTTTCCACAAACATTCCACATACATGCTTAAATGTTAGAGATCAGTTGATTCTGGTGATCAGAATGATTAAAGACTCTATAAATAATATAAACTAATAAACAAACAAACAGATAATACATTTCCACCTTAAGAAAAGTTTTCTCTAATTAGATTAATCAGGATATTATGTGGTTTGAAACCACTTAAGAAGGGGAATTTGAAGGAACAGCGTAAGCATTTTTATAAAAGAGTACTATTAGAGAGGAAAATCCATCTATCTCTACCTGTTCACATTCTATTCAATTGTGACAACCAGAAAAAAAAGTAGTTCCACTAAAACCTAGCACAATTGCCTTTAATTTCTTAATCATAAACTTAATAAAATGCCCCCAAGCCATGGAGAGAACCAAATATACCTAACATGCCTGGGATTCTTCACCCATTTTAATCAAGATGCCAGCTTCAGTGCTATCTTCACCAAGAGCACCATACTCTCACTCAAGGCAAAAAGCACATCTCAGCAAGCTAATCTCAGAAAATAACCTTTGTCCAACAGAGGGGAAAAAATCACACTTCCCTAAAATAGTTCTCATGATAGTGTTCTACATCCCACTCTTTTATTGACACTAGAAATTTCTGCCAAAAGACTGTGGAAACTATCCCTGAGAGAAACAGAATTAGAAGACAAAAATACTGTTTAAAACTTGGCCATGGGAAGTGGGAAGCAGAAGTTTCTTTAGGGAACTTGGATGTAACCTGCTTAAGTAGATCTTAAAATATATTTCATATCATAATGAAATGTATTCTGCAATCTCAAAAGCAAGAAATTTTTTGATTTGGCTGCGAAGTAATTAGGTTTACCCCATTACCCATTCATAAATTGAGGTCTACACTATTACTTACACTTAATACAAGACTATTCTGATTAACAGTGCTTTTATTTCTTAGGAGAAAGTCAGGGGAGCAGGCTAGTAGCTCTGCATAGCTTAAGCCACAGAATCAAAATTGTAATGCATGAAAAAACAATATAGCATGCAACAGTATTGACATGTAAAAACCCTTTCCCATACTAAATGAAAGAAACTGAAAATTAAAAGCTACCTGTACTTGTAATGAAAATATGATTTATCGCATAATGTAAACTTTTTCTAAAAAAGTATTTGCATAATTTGTTAATAATATTTATTCTTACATGTGGAATGGAACTAAGAACTGAAATATTGTCATTCTCTTGCTTCAACTGATCATATTTGGGGATTTTTTTGTGTTAAATATATTCAGTTGGGTTTCTTTTTCTTTCTAGTCTTTCTGTCTTTCTTGGGTTTTGTCTCACAATTATTTCTAAAAACTGAAAGTCCAGATCATCTTCTGAATAATCTCAGCATTTAAAAAACAAACAAGTAAATAGACACCCAACATTAGCTTAAGAACTAAATCTCATTAATCTAATTTGCACATGTAAACTTTTAGTACATGTATTACCTATAATTTTCATGATATATATAATCAATTAAATTTTATCATGGAGTCATAGGAAGGGTGGGGTTGGAAGGGACCTGAAAGATCTTCAACACCGTGTAGATCCAGGCCCCTCCTACCATGAGCAGAATAGGAAATCCACTAGTGTGGATAGGAAATCCACAGCTTCACTGGGCAACTTGTTCCTGTGCCTCACTACTCTATGAGCAAAGAATTTCTTCCTAATACCTAACCTAAATGTCCACTTTTAACTAATTTTCTGCTGACATGGAGATAAAATGGATGTGCATTTATGGTTCCCAGTTCCACACACCATGGAAAGGGCATCAGGGAAACGACAGGTCACTGCTTCAAAGAGAAAGGAATTGATACATTTAAGGGATAATTTTTCTTGGAATTCTTAGAAGCAGAATAAACTTAATCATCCTCACACTATTCTCAATAATTGCACACTGGATTCTTCTATCTTTTCTCACTCTCATTTAAAAACTCACAGATTTACTCCAGGTATTTTGCCTTTTGTGTAAAATATGAAATGTTCAAAACTCTTGATTGAGGCTGTGATATTCAGAGGAACTAATGACAGAATGCACAGCTTCTAAGTTTCATAGACACAGGTTCTCTGTTTTATTTGTTCTTGCTATTAGGAGAGCATGACAATTATAAGACAATTTTTGCATACATTAAACGGGTGGAGGAAATATTTGAACTACTGAAGTGTGGTAGATGCGTGCAATAAAAAGTTCTGTTATATATATTTATGTTAGTTTGGAGTAGAAAAATTAATAGTCCTCTGGGACACTGCATTTTGAGTCTTGCTAATAGTGCTGCAAATTACATTGGCATACATTCATCATGTTCAAAAAATCTGGATATTATAACATTGCAGAGTTTGTGAGGATTGTGGTCATCTTTATGATCATGCTCTGGTCTGGCTAAGTGGTGGTATGCCATGTTCTTTATGTTGCAACACAACATATTGCAATAGGGTGATACAATAAACCAAATCTGTAAAGTGGTAGGTGATGGAATATTAACAGTAAAATATACATGTACATACATTCATATATATCATTCAGTTCTTCATGAGAAAATATTTGAAGAGGGTTTTTTGGTTTTCTTACAAAACAGAAGAATACAGTTGTAGCTTTTGAGCAACAGAATTCTGGAAACATCTATTTTCAACTAACTTTTTGAATCATTACCTTTACATAAACACTCACACATGCTCTCTTCATGACATGCTTTAAATATGTTTCAACATATTTAAACTACTGTTTGAGTTACAATTAAGAGATGCTATAATAAAGTTACAAATAAAAAAAAATCATGTGAAGAATGATGTACATGTGGGAATAATATTAAAAAGGACACGTCCCATGTTGCTTTTCATTACATCCAATTAACTTTCTAAATAGTTGCATTTCCCTGATGCAGCCTGTTGGTACATGGTACACACTTCCAGATAGCACACTTGAGTTTACATCCCAGAGCAGATGCCCTGTGACAAGCTAAGAAGTACCTCTGAGAGGCTACTAGACCTTTATGCCTCCTGCTGGACACACTTCCTTAACATGAAAAATGATAAATATAATCTATTTCATCCAAGTTAATAAAGACAAGAAATGGCAGTGGGACTTGCAGAAAAAGTCAAGTAATAAAAGGCTGAATTAAATTAAGAAAGAAACTTTACAGTATTCTGCTTCCTAGAATGCAAGACCTGTTTAAGATAAAGGTTGTCCCTCCTTTACCTCAGCTGTAAACACATACATACATTTGAGGTAATTGTCTCTGACATTTAATAATCAGGAAGACTGCATGTAAAAAGAAATGTGCATAAGACTTCAACTGGCAATTTTTTGCCAGATTGCCCACATATTAAAAAATAGTCTGATAAGCCAGTAGAGAGAACATATAAGCTAAACAGCCTTTGGTTGGGTGGTGTTCTGGCTTCCCACCAGATGAGAACAGAGCAAAAGAAAAAGAAGTGTTTTTGTTGTTGGTTGGTTGGTTGTTTTGTGGGGTTTTTTGGGGGTTGTTTTTGTTTGTTAGTTTTTTGTTTGTTTGTCTGTTTTTTTCTCTGTGCAACAATGCAGCCTGGTAACTATAATATACACAACTCCCAGAGATGATGATTTTTTTTCTATTGCTCTCTTGTAGAGTCATTAACCCACAGAAATAGGCATGTTATGGAAGTCACCATGCCAAGGATTCAAAGCTGAAGAGATGTAAATCCAGGAGGAAAAAACCAAGCAACTTTTAATATAGGAGTTCCTCTTGGCCTAAACAAAGATTTGGAGAACATTTAGAGCTCAGAATACCATTGCCACTTCTTTTCATTCTTTTTGCTTTTAAGTTTTTACAGAGGTTGGACAACAGAGGAATTAGGGGTTTCTTTTCTCAAAAAGCAAGTGTTCATATTAGTAGATTTGAAAGTGCAGAATGTGCAGCATGTGTGCTTTTTAATCACCTAATGTTTCAGTGAACTGTACCTTTAGTTTCTGTGAGCTTTCTTTGATAGTTACATACTATTCAGAGCAAATGAAAGTGTGCTATGGCACACTTACATGCAGTGAAGTCACCATAATGTTTTATTCAGGCATATTTAAACTGCTCATGAGAAGATGGTTTTTACTTTTCTAATTTCAGTTTTCCTCCTTTATAATAAATGATGTATCAAATAGTATGTTAGTAACAAGCCCATAGCTTGTTACTAACATACTAATACAGAACTCATGTGGTTTCCTGAAGTCACTCACAAAATGTTCCTTACACTTTTATATTCTGCCCAAAAATCAGTGTTTTTCTTCTATTTCTGTCAGTCATATAATTAATAAGAATATCAAAGAATTAGCCATAGAGCAGGGTTTTTTCCAGTCTATGAAGGACATATTGTGAAGTCCAGATAAAACACCCTGGTGTTCACAAACATGATAATAATGAATGAATGAACAAGAATATTAGCATAACCCCATATTCACCCCATTACTACTATTCAACAATAGTTCAATCTACTTTGACCCCCTGTACCAGTGCTGCAACCTAGTGGTATGTTAGGGTATAAAATTATACTCCTTGTCACTCAGCCTGCAAGTATGGTTAGCAGACTTAAAAAGAAAAAAATCACTTGCACAGAATTATCCAGATGAGACAGGCTCTTTTTCATTCATTTCTTTCCTTGGGAAATCACGTTGAGATCAGGAAATTGCTCTCTCAGAATCAGAGGCAGATATTATCTTCAAATTAACCTTTTCTGACTTTTACATTTAATCATTTAACAAGAAATAAAACTTACATTGCTTAGCTGAAATTTGTATACTGCTTTGTATGTCTACATGTGTATTATATTAATCTCTCTACATTTAATTAGTTCTATGCACATTTGCCTTCACATATGACACTATTTTTCAGCATTTTTAACTACTGCTAAGCACAGAAAAGAACACTAGCCACAGTATCTACTGTGAGCACATTTCAGTATTTCATCATTCTTTTCAGATCCTTTGTCTATTGAAAATATGCAAGTGTGAAGTTTTAGGGTATCTATACTCATTTATTCTGATGCAAAGCCAGAAAGATCATTTAGGAATATATGAGATTCTACATACAGTCTTTTTAAGATATATTTTGCTGTTTTCTTTTCCACAAACTGTTTAAAGTATTATACATATAAATGGTTGGCAAGGCAAGTAGCCAAGACATATTTTCCAATGCTATTCAAAGTAACAAAAAAATCAAATAATCAGAATCAGTTTTCAGCTTAAAAATATGCATTATAATCAACACTCTTCAGACATTTCAGTGTTCCTGTTGAGTGTACAACATCATCTTGACACCACACACAAAGAACCACAGACCTAAATCGAAATAAAAATTAACAGGAACTGCTGCAGAAATTATTACCTAGTCATTCAAACTTTTACGTAACAAAGTATATAAAAATACGAGAAGGCTCCCTCAGGCCCAAACTAGAGTAAGAGTTGATAATCCAAGAAGTAGTCCTCTCTTGACATAAATCCATATTGACTCGAAATAGCTGTCTTTCAACTCTTGAGGAAGATAACCTGTTTCCTTCTTGCTTTCCTTAGTTCCCTAAGTTCCTTATTCCATTTCCTCCTCTAAAAGAGCAGACTGCTATTACATTTAAAAGGTTGGCAATTAATACAAAAGTTTGTATAGCTGCAAAAATCTCGGTAAATCCTTGTACCAGACTCATAATTTTCCTAGTAAATTGCATATGTGAAAAGGATTTAGAGATTCAGACGTGTTTTCCAGTCTCCCACTCCCTGCTTTTCCCCTCCAGTAGTATCACCATGTAAATTTAAAGTCTACTACCTTTAAAAGAAGAAGAAAAAAAGAGGACACTCTTTTTTAGAGACCTGCTTCCTCACACTGTGCACATACTCACACACGCATCCACACATACATGCACAACAAGTTGTATAATTAAAAAAATACCTTCAAAGCAACGGGAGTGCTGTTGGGATAATACAGAGGCTTTTACTGAAATGAAAAGCGAAGATTATAGGCAACAGCTCCATTTGTGTGGAAGCAACAGAGATGATAGGTCCGTTTTAAAATGCTGGTTGCTATTTGTCGCTGATTGCACGTGTAGATGCATTCTCCTAAGCTGAAGGGCTGTTAGATTTTTACAGCTGCAACTAGTATCATGTACAGTATGAGCCTGTTGAAAATTTCTTATGCAGCTGACAATGCCATCAATAGTTAGTAGTTGGGAGCATGGATTTAGATTTGTATTGTGCTGAATTAATTTAACACCACATCAAATATGGATTTTATTGCAGCAGTGACAATAAATGCTCACACAGGTGCAGACTGAATTTTTCCTCCCTCCACCTTTTCCCTTCTACCCCCTGGTTTTCCCTTCTCCCTCCACTCCCTCTTTACTGAAATGTCAAACCAGGCAATTTTTCCCCCATCTATGTGCATATAGCTCTGTACAGATATTTGAAATATTGCCTGTATCCACTCTGCTATCCTTCCCCACAGGGATTTCCTTCATAAGAAGCATTTTCTGTGAGTGTGGATAATTATTCTGAAATTCAGTCCAGGGCAGAACGATTACCAGTGAAAGCTGCAAGACACTTGCACAGGTATACAGAAAGTGAGGGCACATATGTGCATGTTTTATGCTATGTTCATAACTGTTATGCTATGAAACATTGTGCTTTGTTCAATTCAATTAGAATTCCCCCCATTCTGAATTTGCAAGAACTGACTGTAGATGGAAACTGCTGCTCGAGAGGCAGCCTGCTTGCTAGGAGGGAAAAAAAAAAAAAATGCTTAGTGTTCCAATCCTGAATGCATATGATGACATGGGTTTACTTGGAGGAGAGAATGCACAGCAGTTTTTTTCCCCTATCCCTTGTCTCTTTACTCCTGACGCATATTTATAAAATGCAAAAAGTTGTATAAGGTAGAACAAATATATGAATTGCATTAAACAACATACTGCTCTAATATAGTAACTGTAATAATATCAACAGAAAGAAAATAAGAAAGGTTCCTACCTTTTGCTGAGAAAGTGAAGTAGTGTCCACCCCAACCCAACAGAAAAACGAGCTATTAGAGTCCTTTTTTTGGTCAGTTTCCTCCTGTTATTTTTTTAAGACTGATCCTACTTGGATCTAACTCAGGCTTTTTCTCCCAGCGTCACTTAACTCTGGACAGTCCGGAACCAAAGCTAAGGGGGGAGCTCTCCCTCCGACTGGCTTTCATTCAGAGCTTCTGATTTACGGAAAAGAAAAAAAAAAAAAAAAAAGAAAAAAAAATAGAAAAAAATAGGAAAAAAAAATAGGAAAAAAAAAAAAAAGGAAGAAAAAAAGGAGAGGAAAAAAACCCCAACAAAGCCCCAACCACAGCAGCAAAAGCCAAGAGGCACCAGGGCAGGCACACGCAGGCAGCGTGCACACACGCTCACACTCACACACACACCTCTGCCTCTCCCTCCTCGGAGGGCAGCGGGAGCCGGGCGCTGCCGCGGAGCCGCAGCACTTACCCTGGGAAGGCTGGAGCCCGGGAAGTGCCGTCTTCCCGAGCACACAGTGATTTGCAAGTGAATGCGGTGGGAGGGTACAGCAAACGGAAAGCTTTTTTTTTTGTGAAAGCCTGTCGCCCTCCCTTCGCTGCCAGAATGGTTCTCCGGTTTGGAAGGCTAAGCCTCATCTGCTTAGCTTGCCGTAATAATGAATACTGAAAAAACCTCCACTTTTTGTGGTGTGTTTTTCTTCACTAAATGCAACCACTTCATTGTATCGCCAGTGGTCTTACAGCAGTGTTTATAAAAGATATATCTGTTTTAAAAAATAGCATGCTGCCAAGTTGAAAGAAAACCTTTGAGGGCTGAGATGAAACCAGGGAGTAATTATTTTCTTCATTGAACTGCTTTTTCTGTCAGATTAGTAACATTTTGCCTCACACCTCACTATTTTGCCTTATGATTAATACAAAACAAGACAGGTTCATATAAAATTAGGTATTTTCACGTTTCCAGAGGTTCTAAAAAAATTCAGCATCACTACTAACACTCCATTAACATTTTTCTCCAGTTGGTACTTGTGATGCCTGCTTTTATTTTATTTGGACTTCACATTTTGCAATGTGTTTCTTTTCATCAAGTTAATCTGTGTTTGGTTTCATGTTTCTAATACAGCAAATTGGACTTAGCACAATCCTCCTTGGATCATATCAGATTCAATCCTTTCACTGTGATACTGTAGACAGTTACGTGTACATTAGTTAGAAGAGATTTAACAAATAGTCACATAAGATTAAACCAATGGATGTCAGTATTGCTCTATTAAAGAAGTGTCATAAGAGGCTTTCTCTGGTTGCAAAAAAAAGTCTTAGGAAAAAAATGGGAAAGCCAAATTCTCTTAAAACAGGAATTGAAATATATTGGGAGTGAGGAAAAAAGTAACAATGAAAACTATTTCATTATCAGGAAATCTAATACAGAAATATGTAGCTTGCTGGTTGTTGTTAGGTTACTCAGTGTTAATAGTTCTGCTTGGTTTTAGCTGCTTTCAAGAGAAAAGAAATTTTTTTTAAAAAGGCAAGATACCACAACTGGTATCATTTCCTTATGTAACCACCTGCTGTTGCTTCCCCTTATTTGTAATCATCAGTAGGAACAGAAATGACCCATCACCTAAGCACAACCTTTTGGCAGATGAGCAAGTCAGCATTTCACTAACATGCTATACTAGCTTGTGAAGACATCATCTGGAGAGAGAAACAAGTAAAGCAGCAAAATGCCAACTGGTGGGGGCAGAGGGAATCTCCTGACTGCCATACATGAAATGATGTTGTTTTAAAAAATTCATCTACCCTGAGAGATTTTTTAAACTTTCGAGGAAAGCAATTAAATTCATTGGCTTTCATTGTACTTGGGCTCATAAATACACAGTGCCATGTATAAAACCTCTGTAGAAAAAATGAAATATTCTTTCCTTCTCCCTTTCCCATTCTTTTATCAATATAAAAATCAGAACTGCCACGTGCCCTTCTGCTCCGAAGACTTCCATTCTCAGTCCTTAGACAGGATAGGAGGAGACTGGAGGATCTAACTCAAGCTTCCTAGTCTCTACGACCATTTGACACTACACTGTGCATTCACATTTCCCAGTAATCCATGTGAAACTGGCGATGCTATTGAGGCACCTGTGCTGTCTTCCAAGTTTACACATTTATTTGTGCAAAACTGGAAGCATAAGATTCTTTTATTGTAGGAAAATCCTCTCATATCAATCTGAATGTAGGTTCATAGAACTTCCTTTTCGGACTTCTGTCTCCTAACATATTAGATTTAGGCTTTGATCCCACAACAGAATGCTAAGAGTTATGTTAGAATAAAAGTTGCAGTTTCAATTTAGTAATACTAACAAATTAAATTATGATGAAGGGAGACACAAATGAGTGCAAATGTATATAGGTGGATGAAAAATAGCTTTATAAAGCTGGACTGCTTTTTGGATGATGAACAGAATATTAAGTGTTGAATATTAAGGTTAAAACCTCATGTCTTTTTAACATTTTTCTCGTTTGCAATCATGAAGTTGATAATAAATGACAATTTGTGTATATGCACATAAATCTATTCTACACACACACACAGAAATATGCCAAATTTTGAAATCAAGAAAATAAATGGAATAATTCAGGAGAAAGGAGGTCAGAGACCCTGACTGTGTGCTTACTCCGTTTTCTGAGAAGTATTTTGGTACATTTCTTCTAGGGTTTTATTCAGCTGAAATGAACCTATCTTATCCTAGAGAGATATTAATTTATTCAGGCATAGTTTCTGCAAGTCACACTTGTACCCTTAAACTAGACTGACTTTGGGAGTTAAGGTTTAACTCTAGAAAAGCCATACTTTGTCACAAACTACTGTTTCTGTTGGTATGGAGAGCTGCTTAAAATTCTGTGTCTATGAATACTGATAGCATATGGACATCTAAGGAAAAACATTTATTCAACCCTATACTTATTCATACACATGACAGTAACTTTAAAACAAAGCGGCATCATAACCTATTTTTAACACTGCCTAATATTTCCCATTAGAACAGCCCATTTTTAGTTACTTATAAATTTACCAAACAAATTATTTAGGATTACATTTTCTATGCTGATGGTCTGCCTTGGGCAGAAATCATTTAAAAACATTTCAGCCAAAATGATACTGAAATTTCAGAGAATCAGGAAAAACTATACAGCTGAAATTTTCTCACAAGAGTGAAACAACCTTCATGTTTTGAAGGCAGAATGTGAAACTCCACAGGGTACAGCTGGCCTTTGAGTCACGGAAGCTTACCAATGGGGACAGATTAGGTCAAGGAGCATGAAAATAAAGGGTGGTAGAAACAGGAGTGGAGGAGGCTGGAGAACTCATTCTTCTTGGCCAGAAGAGGGAAAAAACCCAACAACATATTTCTGATAATGGACGGAAGAAATAGTGGCAGAATCGGGAGAAAGAAATAAATTCACGGAAACTGAACAAGGAAACTTGAGGTGGGAAAAAACAGAAAAAGCACACAAGATGAAAAACCAGACAGATAAAGTTCTCACCAGGACTGTGGGATTGCTTTTTGCCATCTCTGTCTTCAAGGTAAGTGGTTTTATCATCTCAAATTATGTATCTACTACCATACTACAGTGGAGATGTCTTGCTTTCTTTTAATTCCTGGTTACAATATTGGCAGAGATCCCATAGGTCAACAGTTGCATTTTTAGGAATATGAAAAGGTGTAAGAAAGATGAGAAAGAAATCTCTGACATTAGACCTGATTCTACTAACATTGCTACTGGCAAATGCCTGTCCCACCTACTAGAATTCTCTCTACTCAGTGCTGGCCCACATGGAGCATGACAGCACATTAGTGGCCTCATGAGTCCTTGAAATATTGATCAGTGTGGCGTTTGTAAAGACTTCAAACCTAGCAATGCCCTAATGATCCTACTTCTCTGTGGTTTTATTCCACATTTGATATATTTTTTATCTCTGTAAAATTGTTCACAGAAACCTAACAATAATAGTCAAGTGCTCCAAAATTAACAGAGACCAGAATTGTTTGTTATAAAGAAAGCTAAACTAAAATATTGTAGTACATATATGAAAAAAAATTAATTTATTACATATATATCCTAATTATTTTCCATCTCTCCTCACACAATCCTGAAAGTACCCTTCCTCAGTGCACAAGATGGACTGCTTTATGGATAAGTCAGTCTGGCAACAGTTGTCTAGAAGATATTGTCTTTTATGGTGGCCAGAAAATTTGTAGGGAATGGAGCTGATTGGAGGGGAAAATAGAAGTTTTCACAATGAAAACATTCTTCCTTGGATGAGACCATATCTAATCCTCTGCCACTTACACCTGCTTGATGCTGAACAGGTTACTTGAATCAGATATCTTTCATGGTTGCTTTCCTGTTATGTCTTACTATTTCCAAGTTTATGATTGAAGTGCTAGGTCTGATATAAAGAAGGGCTGAACACTTAGTTTTGTGTGCTGAAGTAACAGAAAAAATTGTAAAAGTGAAAAGTGATTCTCTGTGTGTTTTCACTAAGTCAGCCAGTACTTCTGAACATGGTCTCTCTCCATGTCTTAAATTCTATTTTTCAGAAGAGGTTAGTTAGAGGACAAGCTAATGTTTGGAAAACATTAATGTTAGGAACTACAGAAGTCCTTAAGAATTATGTAAAAAAGCAGGATTGGAAAAATATGCCCCAAACAAAGTTATACACTACACTGAATAATCACAATGAAGCAGATTTTTTTAAAGAAAGTATGTGCCTTTAAGACAATAACCTAGGAAAAATATCAAGATTGCTATGCACTACATCGTAGCTACAAGATAAGCAAATAATTTTACTATTTCCCGAAGTTCTGCAAGTTTGAATCTGAAATATTAGCTGTTTTCTTCTACAATTACTACATACACATCAGTAACATTGATTATTTATTCATGAAATGCCCATTAATGTACTAGGTACTTAGATATGGAGTCTAGCTGGAGGCCAGTAGTTAGCAATATATCCCAAGGATGAGTATCAGGGACAATACTGTTGAACATTTTCATTAATCATTTGGATGATAGGGCAGAGTGTACCCTCAGACAGTTTGCTGCTGACACCAAACTGAGAAGAGTGGCTGGTGGGCCATGCTGCCATCCAGAGGCACCTAAAGAGGCTGGAGAAATAGCTGATGGGAACGTCATGAAGTTCAACAAGGTGAAGTGTAAAGTCCTACGTCTGGGGAAGAACAACCCCACACACCAGTATAGAAACTGACCAGCTGGAAAGCAGCTTGGCAGAAAAGGTCCTCGTGGTTCTGCTGGACACCAGGCTGAACATGAGCCAGCAATGTGCCCTTTCTGCAAATCAGGCTGGTGGTTGCATCAGGCAAAATACTGCCAGCAAGTCAAGGGATCCTTCCTCCCTGCTCAACACTGTCAAGGCCATGCCTGGTGTCCTTTGTCCAGTTCTAGGCATCCCAGTACAAAAAAGACATGGACACACTGGAGAGAATCCTGCAAAGAACACCTCACATATGAAGAAAGGCTGAGAGAGCTGCAGCTCTCTGCACCAGAGGAGAGAAGACTCAGAGACATCTCATCAATGTACATGAACACCAGAGGGAAGGGTGCAAAGAGGACAGATGCAGGCTCTTTTCTGAGATGCCCAGTGACAGGACCAGAGGCAAAGGGCACAAACCAAAAAGCAAGAGATTCCTCTGAATATCAGGAAGCACTTTTATCCTGTGGGGGTGACTGAGCACTGGCACAGGTTGTCCAGACACTTGTGGAGTCTTCATCCTTGGAGATATTCAAAAGCTGTCTAGGCATAGTCCTGCACAACCAGCTCTAGATGGCCTTTTGTGAGAAGGGCTGGGTTGGACAAGACAACCTCCAGAGGTGTCTGAAAATCATAAAATTATAATGATAAAATAGAGGTGACGGTAATAAAGGAGCAGAGGATCCCATATCAAACAGTCTAAGTACTGTGGAGGAACACATTGTTAGTACTATGAACAAAAGGAAGGAGGAGTAAAATATTTCACAGTGCATGCATTAAGAAAAAATGTAACACAGCAGTACCCTGTTACTCTTCTAAAAGTATCATCACCTCTCCATTCCATCCAATAGTGTTCATACCAGCTGCTGCTCTGACAATATCACCATTTCCTTTAACTCTCTGTGCAGTCTCATCAATGTTCCATAATGCCCTGGCTTTTGTTATAAATACCCCTTGATCTATTGTTGCAGGAAAAGGAAAAAAAAACAACAAACAAACAAAAAAACCCCAGCAAAATGTTGTTTTACTTCTTTGAGTTTCTGGCATTTCTTTTTAATCAAAACATGGAGGTTTTGTGCAATTTTTGAAAACTTAAGTAGCTGGCTCCAAAGAATCAGTCCAACATCCAGCCTTTCATTCATTGCAGTTATTCCACACTGTGCACATCCTGGTGTCTGCTAAAATTCTTTTGCTTTTATAAATCATCTGCATTCCTACTACTCTGTCCCAAGAGTGCAGATGTTCTGATGTATATTTTAGCCCAATAAACTAAAAAACTTTATACTTACATGGAAAACATCTACAAACGTGGAATTATGTGCCATTTATAAACAAAACATAATTTGCACAGAAGTATACACACAGAAAAGGTTACATTACTAAGAAAGATGTCAAAAAATCTATATTGTATAAAAAACTTGTCTTTGGTTTACTTTATAATTATGGAAAAAATTATAACAACCAGAGGGATAAATCTTTATGGATTATTGGTAGCCATCTTCAAATAGCCTATCATTTCTTTAGCAGTTAGAATAGACTTAATAAAATAATGCTTTATGAATACAAGCAAGCAAAAGTCTTTTGATAGAACAGCTATCCTCTGATTTGGCCAAAAATTATTTCTGTATAATACTATGAAAATAAATATGAAAAAAGACATCTTTACTTGACTTCACTAAATTAGTCTCTGGATTTCCCTTTTTCAAGTCAGCCAGTTGTTCATTATTTTTTTTGTTAGTGCTGGTTCAAGCCTGGTTAAAGTTAATTTGCAGATATGACATTACACAGTGTAAAAAGAACACTGCACTGCAAAATGTCCTTAGTAATAGTTATGTGAAGGTTGCCAGATCTCTCTGTTCCTTGATCTTTCCATTTCTTAGTTTTCATTCAGTGATAACTGCACCAGAAATGTTACAATTACAAAAACTTGTACTTTGATTCCCAGCTAGCATTAATATGTCTCTCTGCATTCCTAAATAAATGATATTTTTTATACTTGAGGTTTATTGACATGTTTGCTTTAGACGCATGGTTTTGATTTAATATCATATACCAATGTTGTCACACGTAAATCTGTCCCTGCAGGATTATAAGGAGGTTTAGTGTCATTCCATTACAATTAAATAAGAATGTGCATGTAAATGCAATGGCAAATAAATTAACAAATACACAAGAAATCCTTCCTCCCTTGATAACATAACATAACATCTGGAAGAACACAGATTAAATGTATCAATTTTGCATTTGGCAAGTGTTATGGTGATACATTAAGAACAGCTAAACTGCTAACCATCTTTAGATCAATTGCTCACAATTGAAAGAAACTATATCCCCTCAGAGAACAAAATCAAATTCAGCATACATTTTTAGCCTAAATAATACCAGGAATTATATTTATAGACAAAAGCAGACAGTAAATCATAACCCTGCTCAGTAGAAAAGACAAAAAAAAAAAAAAATCTACAATTCAACATGTCAATAATGTTGTTGCTATATTACATTTAAATTCAGAGACTTAGGCACATTTTAAGCTCCTTAGTCATTCAACAGTTCATATGCAATTAGCAGGATACACATTGACTCTTCTCAGCTTTAACAGATTATGAAAAGTCCTACTCTTGTGCTATCATCTACTTGTCCAGAGGTACACCTTCAAGATAGTCTAGCATATAAGAAGTGAAATAAGAAGTGAAATAAAGAAAGGACATGTTATTTCTTATGCTATCTCTGTTACGGGTCAAGTTTCCAATGTACAAAGCAATGCACCTGAGGAAATATTTCTTCCACAGAACCTATCTCATAGAGAATGGCATATAGAGGGCACAAGTCAGACAAAGAAAAAAACACTAAAAACAACAAAAACAACAAACTTCCTCCAATTCTTCCTAAGCAGTTCTTAGGTGATTTGAATCACAAGTCAAGCTGCGATTAGCGGGTCTGGAAGTCCCATTAGTAGTCTTTCCTATTCCTTCTAAGTTTTCACCTGTAGATTCTCCTACCGGGATTAGCCATGTGCTTTTACTCCATCTTTACTTTGAAACACCTCCTTAGGAGAGATTTTACTAGGGACTGGATGAGAATTCATGTTCTGACTGAGAATACAAAACTATGTAACAGCAGAGGTTGTAAAATATTTTATATTTTCTTATTAAAATTGATTCAGATATCTGTTCTTTTACAGGTTTTATTCACAAGAGCATGTAGGGACAGGACAAGGGGGAATGACTTCAAACTGAATGAGGGCAGGTTTATATTAGATATTAGGAAAAATTTCTTTACTGTGAAGATGGCGATGCACTGGAACATGTTGTCCAGAGAGGCTGTGGACGATCCACCCCTGGAAGTGTACATTACAAAGTTGGATGGAGCTCTTTGCAACCTGATCTAGTGAAAAGTGTCCCTGCCCTGAATGAGCTGATGTTTAAGGTCCCTTCCAAGCTAAACTATTCTGTGATTCTAGGATTCTTTGATTAGCAAGCTTAAGTGTATTCAGTCTCTTCTGTCTATAATTGGACAAGGATAAACTCGTTGGTTAGAAAGAAGGAAGTTGTCTAACAATAGAAAAGTGATACGGCATTGAATTTTTCACATCCTACCAAAAATAAAGGCAATGATAAGTCCCCTATTAAATGTCAACCTAGTGTCTTCCAAGTAGTTCAGACAATATTTATTTCTGAACCAGATAGTCTGAACAATAATCCAGTCTACCCTTGAGAATAGGTAGAGGGAGACTTCTCTATAATTTCTTACTCAGTACCAAAACTCAGATAGAAAACCAGGAGTTTCAGTTCGTATGCTTATAATACATGCACTTAGATACTACAGAAGTGATAAGATGGAACCTAGGATCTTTACCAAAAAGCAAATCAGAGTAATAACATGCAAATCAAATACTTCCAGATTCTGGTTATAGCTGTTTCATGCAAGTTTTTTTAGGGGCATCAAACACAAACCAGCAATTTATCTACACATATGAAATACTTTGTGTGTATAAACTGACCAAGACATAGTCCGATATCCAGATGTAAGAAGAGAGCTTCAGTTTTACTGACATATTTTTGACTAGAAGTAAAGGAAAACAAAAGGTGAGGAAAAAATTAAGATGCTTTTTAAAACAAAACAAAAATCATAACTTGTATAGGCGGATGTTAAAAAATGTCGACCAAGCAGCAGAAGGCAGTCATTATTCTTGTAACAAAGGAACAAGAGATTGAAATAACAAATGTTAGCACCTTTTCTTAACATCAGAGTTAACCCTGAACTCCCAATCACAAAGTTGAATCTCTTACCTGTATGGTTTCCATTGAATTAATGGGGAAAAGACCCAAAACAAGCTCCCATAAAATAGGAGGATTGCACTTTGAAACAATCAAACAAACAAGCAAAAATCTGATAATTGACTGAAACTCTGCATCTGTGCCTAAACAATGTAGCTGTTACATAATGTTGCACATGGCATATTTTTCTTTTTTTTTACCCCTTCCAGAAGTATGCCTTTCTAGTCTTAAACTTTCTTGACTGCTACAGGAATAGCAGTATCTTTCTCTGTGGAAGGGGTGAAAATACAAGGGGTAGAAATACAAGGAGGAAAAATTTAAAAGAAGTAAAAATACAAGGAGTACAAATACAAGGTCAAACAACTCATTGTAGTTCGCAAAACCATCTTCAATATCTGTGAGCAGACCTATTTTTTAACCTCTGTATTCATGTGTTCCAGATTTTTTTTTTTTTCCTGGAAAATTTAGTGAAGTCATCAGCTTCCCTATTCCAAATACAATACTAGAGACATACCAGTCAGGACACTTGTAGGGGTTTAGGTCTTAAGTAGCACCCTTGATTAGAATTCATGCTCTTCTTATTTCAGTGGAGTGCCAAACAGACACAGAACTCACAGGCTGCAGAAAAAGGGCTGTCCTCATCTGACAGGGAAGACTTCAGAGTGCAGAGTGCTCAGCTCTAACACCAGGGGCAAGTTACCTGAAGTCAACAAATGTTCCTATCCATATTTGGATG
This sequence comes from Prinia subflava, assembly GCF_021018805.1. Lineage (NCBI taxonomy): Eukaryota > Metazoa > Chordata > Aves > Passeriformes > Cisticolidae > Prinia > Prinia subflava. Next base: position 79,211,942 of record NC_086247.1, read on the forward strand.
ACACAGTTGCTCCTCCTTGAACCTTGATCTGATCTTTCTGTATTGAGGAAAGAATCCTACTGAAGTGTCACAAAAAGAATGTCTCGTTTTCAAGTCAGTCTGTCCTTTACTGATTCCTGCAAAAACATCAGCACTTATATTGTGTGCAGAACTATCATCATTAAGCTTGTTGAAAAAGAGACATGTTAATTGCCAAAAGGAAAATTTTAGCCAGATAACAACATACTAAATTGCAGTTCAAAATCATGTGATAGCTACAGGCAAGTCTCCTTTTAGAAATGCATATTTCCAGAGTAGGCAAATATATACATAACCAAGGACATGACTATGCACATACCTTATATGAAAATTTAGTCTGTAGTTAATATAAGAAGTCATCATCATTTAATGTCCAGTTAGTGGTTTAAATAAAATCCCTATATTGCTTGGACAACTGCCCACTGAATAAGGACCCACATAATAAATATGCACACATAAAACTGGCTATCAGTACTCATTAGAGTAGCAACCTTGTTGGCAGACTCAACAAAAATGGAAACAAGATTTGTTTAGGTGACAGTATAGCATCTGATGCCAAAATAAAAATGGATGAACAAACATAGAAAACACAAGCAAAGAAAACTGCCTATGAAGTCAGATGAGTTTCAAATCAATCAATCAATCACTTTTGATTGAATCAAAATCAAGTGAAAGCTAATACATAGAGGGTGTTGCTTTGTTGTCAGTTTTCATGGCTTAGTCAAAATAAGCAAGGGAAAATTCTTGCAAATAGTATAACAAAACACAATTAAACTAATACTTACAAGACACTGTATATTACTCTTGTGGAAAGCTTTATGTTTCTTTCTGTAATATTGCACACTTCCTGGCATAAACAAGGGTTAAAGTGTTATTTTTGTGTTTTGTTAGATATTTTAATAGGAACAGATATGATTTTCTTCACTACATGAAATTTAGAAATTGTTACATTTATATTACTCCAAATGTAAATGTAAAACTGTTCTGAAGGTTTATACACATATTTGTTACCACAATAACATTACCAACTGTTTCTTCTGAAAAATACACTGATACATAAAGGGAATATACTGGATAAAGTTAAATAGATACAATTCTAGAAAAATATTCCTCTGTGACAAGATATTTTTATGCAGGAGTCAGGAAGTGACCTAAAAGTTACCAGAAAGTAATCTACATTCAAACTCTGACTCTTCATCCTTTTAG